>NW_021620751.1:4751831-4868241 GCF_004785775.1 Grammomys surdaster
ACTCAGAGCAGCTGGTAAGAACTCCATCTCACTCCCTAAGCCCCAGAGATACATCTGGGAGCCAGGGACATCCAGGGCACAGCAGCTACCCAAACCCTGCCCCTCCGGAATTCCACTTCCCTTCGGCCCCTGCCTGGTCCCTTGGACTGGAGCAGACACAGAGTAGGTCTGCTCCTGTCCTGTGGAGAAACTGAATCCTGAGTCATCCAGGAGCCACAGCACTCAGAGCAGCTGGAGCCACTACACTCAGAGCAGCTGAAACTGAATTCTGAGTCATCAGGGACCCACTGCACTCAGAGCAGCTGGAGCCACTGCACTCAGAACAGAAGGATTACCAGATCCAAGAGGTGGCCTGAGTCCCAGGAGTTCTTCCACCCGGGAGATTAGGGGCATAAGACCACAGAGACCTCTGGACTCCGAGGAGCTCTGCAATAAGCAAGATAACTGGAAATACAGATTCCAATCTTACACAGAGAGGGCAGGTACCACTAGAGTTACCCAGATGGCGAAAGGCAAGCGCAAGAACATAAGCAACAGAAACCAAAGTTTCTTGGCATCATCAGTGCCCAGTTCTCCCAATATAGCAAGCCCTGAACACCCCTTCACACCTGAAAAGCAGGATTCAGAATTAAAATCACTTCTCATGATGATGATAGAGGATTATAAGAAGGAATTAAGTAACTCCCTTAAAGAAATACAGGAGAGTACAAGTAAACAGATAGAAGCCCTTAAAGAGGAATCACAGAAATCCCTTAAAGAAATGCAAGAAAACACAAAGAAGGAATTAAACAAAAACATTCAGGATCTGAAAATGGAAATAGAAACAATAAAGAAAGTTCAAAGGGAGACAACCATGGAGATAGAAAACCTAAGAAAGAGATCAGGAGTCACAGACGCAAGCATCACCAACCGAATACAAGAGATAGAAGAGAGAATCTCAAATGCAGAAGATACGGTGGAAAATATTGACACAGTTGTCAAAGAAAATGAAAAAAGCAAAAAACTCCTAACTCAAAACATCCAGGAAATCCAGGACACAATGAGAAGACCAAACCTAAGGATAATAGGTATAGATGAGAATGAAGATTCCCAACTTAAAGGGCCAGTAAATATCTTCAACAAAATCATTGAGGAAAATTTCCCTAACCTAAAGAACAAGATGCCCATAAACATACAAGAAGCCTACAGAACACCAAATAGACTAGACCAGAAAAGAAATACCTCCCGTCACATAATAATCAAAACATCAGATGCACAAAACAAAGAAAAAATACTAAAAGCAGTAAGGGAAAAAGGTCAAGTAACATATAAAGGCAGACCTATAAGAATTACACCAGACTTCTCACCAGAGACTATAAAAGCCAGAAGAGCCTGGACGGACATCATACAGACCCTAAGAGAACACAATTGCCAGCCCAGATTACTATACCCAGCAAAACTCTCAATCAATATAGATGGTGAAACCAAGATATTCCATGACAAAACCAAATTTGCACAATATCTTCCCACAAACCCAGCACTTCAAAGGATAATGGATGGAAAACGCCAACACAAGGAGGGAAACTACAACCTAGAAAAAGCAAGGAAGTAATCTTCCAACAACCCCAAAAGAAGATAACTATACAAACATAACTTTACCTCTAATAACAAAAATAACAGGAAGCCACAATCATTTTTCCTTAATATCTCTTAACATCAATGGTCTCAATTCCCCAATAAAAAGACGCAGACTAGCAGACTGGATACACAAACAAGACCCAGAATTTTGCTGCATACAAGAAACACACCTCAGTGACAAAGACAGACACTACCTCAGAATAAAAGGGTGGAAAACAATTTTCCAAGCCAATGGTCCCAAGAAACAAGCTGGAGTAGCCATTCTAATATCAAATAAAATCGACTTCCATCCAAAATTAATCAAAAAAGATAAGGAAGGACACTTCATACTCATCAAAGGAAAAAGCTACCAAGGTGAACTCTCAATTCTGAACATCTATGCCCCAAATGCAAGGGCACCTACATACATAAAAGAAACTTTACTAAAGCTCAAAACACACATTACACCTCACACAATAATAGTGGGGGATTTCAACACCCCACTCTCAGCAATGGACAGATCATGGAAACAGAAACTAAACCAAGACACTTTGACATTAACAGAAGTTATGAACCGAATGGACTTAACAGACATCTATAGAACATTTCATCCTAAAACAAAAGAATATACCTTTTTCTCAGCACCTCATGGTACCTTCTCCAAAATAGACCATATAATTGGTCACAAAACAAGCCTCTACAGATACAAAAAGATTGAAATAATCCCTTGCCTCTTATCAGATCACCATGGAATAAGACTGGTCTTTAATAATGACAAAACCAATGGAAAACCCACGTGCACATGGAAACTGAACAACTCTCTACTCAATGATGACTTGGTCAAGGAAGAAATAAAGAAAGAAATTAAAGACTTTTTAGATTTCAATGAAAATGAGGACACATCATACCAAAACTTGTGGGACTCCATGAAGGCAGTGCTAAGAGGAAAACTCATAGCTCTAAGTGCCTACAAAAAGAAACTGGAAAGAGCACACACTAACAAGTTGACTGCACAACTAAAAGCCCTAGAACAAAAAGAAGCAAATACACCCAGGAGGAGTAGAAGGCAGGAAATAATCAAACTCAGGGCTGAAATCAACCAAATAGAAACTGAAAGAACAATACAAAATATCAATAAAACCAGGAGTTGGTTCTTTGAGAAAATCAACAAGATAGATAAACCGTTAGCCAGATTAACCAGAGGGCACAGAGAGAGTATCCAAATTAATAAAATCAGAACTGAAAAGGGAGACATAACAACAGAAACGGAAGAAATTAAAAAAATCATCAGATCCTACTACAAAGGCCTATACTCAACAAAACTGGAAAACCTGGATGAAATGGACAATTTCCTAGACAGATACCAGGTACCAAAATTAAACCAGGAGCAGATAAACCATCTAAATAGTCCCATAACCCCTCAGGAAATAGCAGCAGTCATTAAAAGTCTCCCCACTAAAAAAAGCCCAGGACCAGATGGTTTTAGTGCTGAATTCTATCAGACCTTCAAGGAAGACCTAATACCAATTCTCTTCAAACTATTCCACAAAATAGAGACAGAAGGAACACTACCCAATTCGTTCTATGAAGCTACAATTACACTCATTCCCAAATCCCACAAGGACCCAACAAAGAAAGAGAACTTCAGACCAATCTCCCTTATGAACATCGATGCAAAAATACTCAATAAAATTCTAGCAAACCGAATCCAAGACCACATCAAAACAATCATCCATCATGATCAAGTAGGTTTTATCCCAGGAATGCAGGGATGGTTCAATATTCGGAAATCCATCAATGTAATCCACTATATAAACAAACTTAAAGAAAAAAACCATATGATTATCTCACTAGATGCTGAGAAAGCATTTGACAAAATTCAACATCCCTTCATGATAAAAGTCTTGGAAAGATCAGGAATTCAAGGCCCCTACCTAAACATAGTAAAAGCAATTTACAGCAAACCAGTAGCCAACATCAAGCTAAATGGAGAGAAACTTGAAGCAATCCCACTAAGATCAGGGACTAGACAAGGCTGCCCACTCTCCCCCTACCTATTCAATATAGTACTGGAAGTCTTAGCCAGAGCAATTAGACAACAAAAAGAAGTCAAAGGGATACAAATAGGAAAGGAAGAAGTCAAAATATCGCTATTTGCAGATGATATGATAGTATACTTAAGTGACCCCCAAACTTCCACCAGAGAACTCCTAAACCTGATAAACAACTTCAGCAAAGTGGCTGGTTATAAAATCAACTCAAACAAATCAGTAGCCTTCCTCTACATGAAAGATAAACAGACTGAAAAAGAAATTAGGGAAATGACACCCTTCACAATAGTTGCAAATAATATAAAATACCTTGGTGTGAATCTAACCAAGCAAGTGAAAGACCTGTATGACAAGAACTTCAAGTCTCTGAAGAAAGAAATTGAAGAAGATCTCAGAAGATGGAAAGATCTCCCATGCTCATGGATTGGCAGGATTAATATAATAAAAATGGCCATCTTGCCAAAAGCAATCTACAGATTCAATGCAATCCCCATTAAAATCCCAACTCAATTCTTCACAGAGTTAGAAAAGGAAATTCTCAAATTCATATGGAATAACAAAAAACCTAGGATAGCGAAAACTATTCTCAACAATAAAAGAACTTCGGGAGGAATCACCATCCCTGACCTCAAGCTGTACTACAGAGCAATAGTGATAAAAACTACCTGGTATTGGTACAGAGACAGGCAGGAAGATCAATGGAATAGAATTGAAGACCCAGAAATGAACCCACACTCCTATGGTCACTTGATCTTTGACAAAGGAGCTAAAACTGTCCAGTGGAAAAAGGACAGCATTTTCAACAAATGGTGCTGGTTCAACTGGAGGACAACATGTAGAAGAATGAAAATTGATCCATTCTTATCCCCTTGTACAAAGCTCAAATCTAAGTGGATAAAGGACCTCCACATAAAACCAGATACACTGAAACTAATAGAAGAGAAGGTGGGGAAAAGCCTCGAATACTTGGGCACAGGGGAAAAGTTCCTGAACAGAACTCCAATGGCATATGCTCTAAGATCGAGAATTGACAAATGGGACTTCATAAAATTGCAAAGTTTCTGTAAGGCAAAGGACACTGTCAATAGGACAAAACGACAACCAACAAATTGGGAAAAGATCTTTACCAATCCTTCATCTGATAGAGGGCTAATATCCAATATATACAAAGAACTCAAGAAATTAGACTCCAGGCAACCAAATTACCCTATTAAAAAATGGGGTATAGAGCTTAACAAAGAATTTTCAACAGAAGAAACTCGAATGGCCGAGAAGCACCTAAAGAAATGCTCGGCATCCTTAGTCGTCAAGGAAATGCAAATCAAAACAACCCTGAGATTCCATCTCACACCAGTCAGAATGGCTAAGATTAAAAACTCAGGTGATAGTAGATGCTGGCGAGGGTGTGGAGAAAGAGGAACACTCCTCCATTGTTGGTGGGACTGCAAGATGGTGCAACCACTTTGGAAATCAGTGTGGCGGTTCCTCAGAAAATTGGACATAGCATTACCCGAGGATCCAGCTATACCACTCCTAGGCATATACCCAGAAGGTGCTCGAACATATAATAAGGACATATGCTCAACTATGTTCATAGCAGCCTTATTTATAATAGCCAGGAGCTGGAAAGAACCCAGATGTCCTTCAACTGAGGAATGGATTAAAAAAATGTGGTATATTTACACAATGGAGTATTACTCAGCTATTAAAAACAATGAATTTGAGAGGTTCCTAGGTAAATGGATGGAACTAGAAATTATCATACTGAGTGAGGTAAGCCAATCACAAAAGAACACACATGGTATTCACTCACTGATTATTGGATATTAGCCCAGAACCTTAAAATGCCCAAGATGCAACTCACAGGCCACATGAAGTCCATAAAGAATGAAGACCAAGTGGGGGTGATTCGGTCCTTCTTAGAAGGAACAACAAAATACTCAAGGGAGCAAATATGGAGACAAAGCGAGGGACAAAAACTGAAGGAGGGGCCGTCTGAAGACCTTTCCACCTGAGTATCCATCCCATGTGCAGTCACCAAAGGTAGATGCTGATGTGGAAGTCAGGAAGTGCATGCTGATAAGAGCCTGATATGGATGTCTCCTCAGAGGTCTTCAAGAGTCTGACATATTCAGAGGCAGATGCTCACAACTAGTCATTGAAGTGATCATGGGGTTCTCAATGGAGGAGTTAGAGTGAAGTCTGAAGGAGCTGAAAGGATTTGTGGCCCCATGAGGAGAGCAACAATACCAACCAACCACAGCTCCCAGGGTCTAAACCACCAGCCTGGGAGCACTTATGGAGGGATCCAGGGCCTTAGCTGAATATATAAGAGTGGAGGGCCCTGCTGGGCACAGGTGGAAGATGAGATCCTTGACCTCATGAAGGCTGGACGCCCCAGGGGGTGGGAGTTTTGAGGGTGGGGAGGTGGGAGTGGGGGGGTAGATAGAGGTTACATCCACAAAGAAGAAGGAGGAGGTGTGAGGGGATTGGGGGTTCCTGGGTGGGTGGGGGATGGGGTAAGGGGACAACATATGAAATGTAAATAAAACATCCAATAAAAAAATTAAAAAAAAAAAGAGTTCTGTATTTAAATCAATTTCTATCTTAATTTCTATCCAAATTTGTAACATTAACTTAAAAATATCTTCTTAAACCCAAAATATCTCTTTTTGTTTGTTTGTTTTGTTTTGTTTTTGTTTTGCTTTTTTGGACAGGGTTTCTCTGTGGAGCCTGGGCTGTCCTGGAACTCACTCTGTAAACCAGGCTGGCCTCGAACTCAGAAATCCGCCTGCCTCTGCCTCCCAAGTGCTGAGATTAAAGGTGTGTGCCACCACCACCCAGTGCAAAATGTCTCTATAAATGCTAAACAACTTAAGATTAATTTTGAGACTATAACTGTCTAGTTTTCAACCCACTAGAGACCTGAGAAGAAATAAATATTACCTGAGTATGTAGGAAGTATAAGGATGCAGCTTCCAAAAATTATAGAAATGACAGAGGCAGCTGACCACCTGGGTAGTCCCCAATATTCTTTATAATGTTGGGCATCTATCTTCAGCCTTCTGGCCCAAAATATCTGACAGACCTTATGTGAAGCAGGAATTGTGAAGGACTTGCTTACATTGTCTTGGCAGAGCTTAACAGTCGACTATCCTGCATCCATTTTGTCGGGAGCCGCATTCGCCATTGTGAAATGGCGCCGGCTCCGTGAGGGAGCCGAGATTGAATGTGCGTGTGCGCAAGGTGCAAAAATTAATATGCTAATTAGGCGACACTTAAAGAGCCAATGAGCATGCAGCACGTTCTCCCAGGGCTCTATATAAGCCGTGGGTTCTGGGGCTCGAGGTCCTTCGCCACTACCATCTAAGAGAGCTGTAACACTACCATCTAAGAGAGCTGTAACACCATCTAAAAGAGCTGTAACAAGTAAACTGCTGTCAGAAGAATCCTGAGTGTGGCGTTCTCCTTATCGGCGAGGCGGCACGTCACACCATTTGTCCTTTTTGGACAGCATTTTGTCTGCAGATGAATTTAGAGCATTTTTTTTCCTCAGTGCCCAGCTTACCACATGGCAGCAATCCCATACAGAGGTTTTGGATACTCATTATTTTCTTCTGAGTCAAATGTGGAACTGCCAGGAGTTGACTTGCCTCAATGCCAAAAAAAAGATCTTAAATTAATAAAATTATGTTTAAATGTCATATTCTGCGAGTCTCTGAAATTTTTGAAGACCATCTATCTATTCATAGCATATCTGAACAAGCAAACATTGCCTGTCTTTAGCTACCTATCATCTGTTCAACTCAGGATATCTATTTCTGTGATATCTAATATCTAACTAATACCTAATATCTAACATGACTATGAGTTTGATTGACTATTAACTTGGATTATTTAATTATCCTAAACAGTTTGTAATAGCCACTATTAAAAGAATGAGGACTAACCCTTGTATATTTAAATGAGTTGAATAGGCACAATGTCTAAGAGTTGAAACATACATATATCATGTTTTAACAAACATAATCTTAAATTTGTATAAATATGCAAAGATTTATACTAGTGAAAACTTAAATCTGTATCAATATAAAAAATCTGTACCAATGTAACAAAATATAACCTCTAGTCTGCATTAAAATATAAAGATCTCTACCAATGTAAGATTATGGTTATAAAGTGTTTTTTGGTTTAAGATTCAATAATCTACGTCTATTTATCTAATTTCTTATATTTCTGTATCCACTCTTTTCTCAACCCCCTTCCCTTTATTTAAGAGGGAAAATGTAGTGGGAAAATTTCCCTGCAAGTTGGGAGGAGCTAAGGTGGGAGGAGTAAGCAGAGGAATCGGAGGAATAAGGAGAGGAATAGGAGGAGTAAGGAGAGAAATTGGAGGAGTAACGAGAGGAAGAGAAGTGAGGGGAGGAAGAAGGAGGAAGATGAGGAGAGAAGAGGCAGAGATGTAGGAGGATGAAGAGCCACGCAGGTATGGAGAGCAGTCCTGAGTAACAACTTATATTTAGTTAGCTAATTGGGATACACCTCTAACTGTATGGGCATATTGTTATTGAGCATTACCAAACATATAAAGCCTTTGATTAATATTTAAACATTAGAGTCTCATTTTCTTACCAGACCCTCATGGATGGCGGGATGGTCTAGGCACTGCCCAGCCTTGCAGAGACAGCATGGAAGATTGGCAGACCCATCTCCCATGCTGGTGTCTCATGGATGGCAGGACTGGTGTTTCTGTCTGGCCATTTCTAGCTGCAGCACACACTGGCCAGTCTGAAAGGCTGGATGAACCAGTGTCATTTCGTATCAGCAGTCCTTTTTGAAGTTGTTCTAGAAGCAAGTCTAGCAAGAAGCATCATTAGTTTGAGGCATGCTCGATCAGGGAGCTAGAATAGTAGGTCTCAGCATCCCAGCATCAAGGGTGAATCTTGCCAGGGCTGCTCTCCTGGCTTTTTTATTCTGTAATATACAAACCTTATATGCAATACATAGATCTATAAAGACATTTGTATGGAATGTGCAAGATACACAGATCAAATTAAGGATTTCCCCTGTTCTTTGAGCAGGTGAAAACAACTGCCTTGCTTTAGAAGTTAGTTTGATCATATAATCAAACTGTAATATAAATCTCCAGTCATGCCATATGAAAGAATGGTATGTAATAATAAGTCATGAGGATTCTGTAGCCAACAAGATTTACTGGCTATGTAAGCTAAAGTTCTGGCTGGAGACAAATATATGTCCCTGTTAGTTCCAGAGTTGTTTCCATAAAGGGTTTAGTAATGAATATTACCTGTGCATTTAGTCCTTTTGATTTTCTCCTGTCTGCAGCCAAAATCTTCAGGGGGGCTCCCTCTACCAAATTTGATCCTTATTACTTTGGAAGGAGTCCAAAGCCTTTTCCTCTTCCCTGTTAACACAAACATAAACCTAGAACCTTTCTCCCAAAATAGTATGTTCTTGGTCCAGCAGTCTGAAATCATAAAAAGTGTATATATATATATATTGATTCAATCCAGTAGCCTCATTTTTATTAGATCTGCTCTATTTTGACCTCTCTCATAGAGATTTTATAATACCATCACAACCATAGAACTTATAGCCATCTTCATTTTAATAATTAAAATTATATAAAACTATATTATTATTATTACTATTTAAATTAAGACAGGGCTTCTCTGTGTGGCCTGGGCTGATTTGGATTTGCTCTATAGATTAAGATGGCCTTAAACTCACAAGTAACCTATCTGTCCCTGCCTTTGTCTTCAAGTATTGAGCTCAAAGGCTTGGGTTTATTTATGTATTACCTATGTACCCTTGAAAACATTTATATCAATTTCCATTTCTTTCTGTCTTCTTTGGAGATTAATATCTTTGATAATTTAAAACAATTATTATTTATTACGACAGGGTTTCTCTGTATAGCCAAGCCTGACCTGGATTTGTTCTGTAGATGAGACTGGCCTAAAGCAAAGATCCTATCTTCTCTGCCTTTGTCTCCCAAGTATTGAGATCAAAGGCATGAGGTAGGAGAGAAAAGTTAGAGGGGAAAGGAGTGTAGACCTCTACATGTTATTTCCTGCTGAATAGGGACCTCTGATCTTCACATCAGGATATCCAGTAATCCAGCAAACCAGTAACAATAAATACAGCAGCAAGACAAGCCAGCAGCAACAGGGGGGCAGCAGCTGCCACCAGACCCTCTCAAGAGTTCCCAAAACTAAAATTATCTGCAGCTGGCACAAACCATTCCCTTGCTTGAGCATAATACACATTATAGCTAACTGCTTTGGACAGCCTGAAGCAGACTCATATCCCACACCTGGGATTAAAACAAAAACATTCACATTACATAACTGGGATTTTAAAGAAACCAAAATTCTCACTGCAGCACTGAGAACTCCTTTGCGGTGTTACACTATAAAGAAGAATCAAGTGCTGTGTGGAGTAGGATGTGCCGTCCTATTCAGAAATACTAAAGGAAACATGTGATGGACCAGAGAAGAGAATTTACAGTGTAAATTAAGGTCCTTGAATAAACGAGAGGACCTAAGATCCAAAGCACAATTGGCAAAGGTGGCCTTGGATTGGATCCTAGGCAATATATCCATGGTAGCCGAGGAAGATGCAGCATGTGAATAAAAAAAGAAAAAATTTCCCCTGTGATGTTGGGAAAAATTTATTTCAGCCGGGCAGTGGTGGCGCACGCCTTTAATCCCAGCACTTGGGAGGTAGAGGCAGGCGGATTTCTGAGTTCGAGAGTTCGAGGCTAGCCTGGTCTACAGAGTGAGTTCCAGGGCTACACAGAGAAACCCTGTCTCGAAAAACCAAAAAAAAAAAAAATTCTATTTTCACTTAAGTATGAAGCAATTGGAAGAACTTGGGAGAAGTCTGAGGAAAGGGGAGAGGCAGTAAAAACAGACATTTCAGGATGTAGGAGGTTGAATGGACTGGGAAAGCTCAAGTCTGAACTCCAGACACAGAAATGTTTACTAAGAATTTGTCTTTTGGTGTTTATAACCTGTGTGTGAATAAGTAAACATTATGATTTGAAAATAAATAAATAAATTTAGAAAAAAAAAGAATTTGTCTACTGGGCTGGAGATATGTCTCAGTGGCTGGGAGCACTGATTGCTCTCCCAGAGGACCCAGGTTCAATTCCGGGCACAGCATGGAAGCTCACAACTGTCTGTAACTCCAGTTCTAGGGGATCCATCACCCTCACACAAACACAGATGCAAGCAAAACACCAATGCACATAAAATGAATGAATGAATGAATGAATGAATGAATTTAAAAACCAGTCTGTTGCCAGAGTCCAGCCCCAAATCTGTATCCTAGCACCCAGGAGGTAAGAGAAATGTGCGCTGGAAGCTAGCCTGAACTACACAATACAAATCACTCTTAAACGAATCAAATAAAACTCACATGTGGGATGCTGAGCTGAGTCTAATCACATAAAGGTAATGTCCTTTTCTGAAGTCCAAGAGTACAGACAAAGAAGACATCTGATACATTTTCCAGAGGATAAGAGAAGAACTTACCAGTTGCCTAAATATAGCTCCAGGCCTGGATGACTGACTTACAGTAGAGAGACAAGACAGTGGGTGGGATATAGAACAGCAGTGATCCTGCCTTTGTCACTTTCCTGATCACATCTGTGGTATTATGTGCCATTATGAAGCTGTCTCTAGGAAACGTTAAGAAGACTTCAGTATTAGGAGAAACAAACATGCCACAGAGAGAGGGTCTTCATCTGAGAGATCATTGAAGAGGTGAGATCAGGATCACTCAGTGTGACCAGTGAGGCAGACTTGTACCACCCTTGTAATTTCCTATCAAAATCATCTCAGACCTGTAATCCCAGGACTCAGGAAGCAGGGCAGGAGCTTCTATGTACAGTTTAGGATAGTTTGAATGTCAGTGAAAGCTACAAATGAGAGCCTGTTTCAAAAATGATTAACTAGAAACATGCTTAATAGGGACTGGAGAGATGGCTCAGTGGTTGGTCCTGAATTCAATTCCCAGCAACCACATGGTGGCCCCCAATCATTTGTAATGAGATCTGATGCCCTCCTGTGAATATCTGAAGACAACTACAGTGTACTTACAAGCAGGGCCCGGAGCAGATGGACTGGAGCAAGAGGGAGAAGGGGTGGTGGTGGGGAGAAGAATCATGCTTAATAGAAGTAACCTTTTCAATGTGAAAGCTACCCTCATACTTAAAATGGGCTGCTTCTCTGGAGTGATTCTGGCAGATGTGTTGACATGGTGCAGTGTGACCGAGGAGTGTAAGGTTCTGCTTACATACTGTATCCTTCCGCAGGTCTGTAGCAGAGAATATATTCCTATACATTTTTGAAGAAGCTCCCTGGCATGGTGGAATCAGTGGTATGCACGCTCTGTCCATGTTGACCCTCCCATCCTAAGAATCAGGTGTCTCCTACACTGACCCCATTCTTTAGGCTTGAACCCATTTCTGCCACTTGTAAAGACAGAGCTTCAAAACACTTCCCAAAGAAGCCTCTAAATCTTTCATGAACAGCATGTGATGACTCTGCATCCCAGAGGGAAAGACAGATGAGTAGATTGTGACTGTCACAATTGATGAGCCAGGGTTGCTGCTATTCTTCCCTTCCTGAAAGATAGACTCCGTGATTGGAGAGATGGAGGAGTCAAGTCACCAGCGTTTGTCTTTTTGCTTCATATAGCTTTATAGGCAGATACAGACAGACCTTCCCTCCCAACTTTCCTCCAACTGAGGCAAATTTAAATACATATCCCAGCGGCTTTATAAGTTTAAATAACAATGAAAAGAGTCAGGATGCCCTCTTTGTTTGCTAGACACTCCAAAGAGTTTGCTCAAGGCCTTGAATGCAGGGGTGGGACAGAGCCTCCCTCCATTCCACAGCAGAGAATGCAGGTTTGCTCTCCTCAGATTGCTGTTCCCATTCATCTTCTGCATGATGGAATCCCTGATTCCTAGCTAGACTTTTGATTATGAAAGAAAGGAAGAAAGGAAAGAAGGAAGGAAGGAAGGAAGGAAGAAAGAAAGGAAAGAAGGAAAAGAAAAAAGGAAAGACAGACAAAAGAAACTATGTCCTAATTGGTTTTATTTTCCCAATTCTTCTTCAAAGACCTGGTTATGGTGGGCGACATAATAAATATTTATTATTATTCTAGTCTGCTTTTTGTGCTTGGTAAAACACTGATCAAAACCAACTTGGGGGAAGAATTTGCATTTAGTTTACAGATTAGAGTCCATTATTGAGAGAATTAAAGGCAGAAGCTCACTGTAGGAACTTTGGCAGAGACAGCCGAGGAAAGCTTCTTCCTGCTCGATTTCCTGGCTTTCTCGGCTTGCTTTTTTTTTTTTTTTTTTTTTTTAACATCTGCTATATCATTGTAGCATCACACATGGTTTATGGGCCTGCCTATATCATTTGAATCAAGAAAACACTTCCACAGACATCTCCATATGCCAGTCTGATGGAGGTAATTCCTCAGATGAGATTCCCTCATCCTAGGGCTAGAGAGATGGCTCAGTGGTTAAGGGCACTGACTGTTCTTCCAGATGGACTCAGGATCAAATCCCAGCACTCACATGGCAACTCCCAACTGTCTGTAACTCCAAGATCTAACACTTTGAAGGCAAAACAGCAATGCATATAAGATAAAAGTAAATGAGTTTCTACAAAAGGGAGATTTCCTCTTCCTGAGTATATGTAGGTTTGGGTCAAGTTGATAAAACCTGCCCGGCACAATTACATAATAAATAATGTGATGTAAGCTTTTTATTGAAGCATCATATAGGAAGGAGACACTGGTACAGGAACTGTAAGTGTGATCCTCCGACTGTAGCATAGGCACTGTGTAGGGGAGGAGTCTTCTCTGGGCTGTAAGGAACTGTACTATCTCGAATCTCCCCGCCTATCGGGAGTAAGAGGAGCTGGAGGACCCCTAGTCAGAGAAGGGTCAGCTTCTGTTGTGGCTGGAAATGATGGGACCACAGTAGTTCTTCTGTTTACTGGAGGCTTCCTCTGATAGAAACAAAAATCAAGACAGAAATGCACTTATTAAAAAAATGACATTAAAGATCACATAACTAGTATATGTATACATGAATCACATGGTTATTTTATGTAATAATGTTTTTAAGTTATATGGGTAAAGTTATATGGGTAGAAGAATTTCTAAACAAGACCACATTAGGGGGTTGGAGAGATGGCTCAGAGGTTAAGTGCACTGTCTGCTCTTCCGGAGGTCCTGAGTTTAATTCTCAGCAACCACATGGTGGCTCCCAATCATCTGTAATGAGATCTGGTGCCCTCTTCTGGCCTGCTTCCTGTATATATGCTTGCAGAATGCTATATAGATAATAAATAAATAAATCTTTTTTTTAAAGACCACATTCTTTTACATTCTGTTCTCTTCTTACCAACTTCTACTTCTTCACACAAGTGTGGTAATAAAATCTAAGTGTTTTATTTTTTTGCGTGCTGACATGCTGCTGCCAGACGAGGCCACTAGGTGTCCTCCTCCCTCCCTCTCTGCCTCTCTCCTCTCAGACAGGGATCTTTCCCAGCCAGCGAGTCATCCTCCTGTCCATCCACCTTGGAGCCCAGGCTACAGGTCTGTGGGGACACCCTGCTTGTTATGTAGGAGCTGGGAATCTGATTCCTCATAGTTGTGGTCAGAAGAGGGCATCTGATCCTCTGGAACTGGAGTTATAGATGGTCATGATGGCTCATGTAGGTGCTGGGAACTGAACCTGAATCCTCACTCAGCAAGAGCATCAAGTGTTCTTAACTGCAAGTCAATTATCCAGGTAGATCCCAAACAAGAAGTTTGAAAGCATAGTTTTAAAGTGTATTTTAATTATAATTATGTGATTTTAAACAAGTGTTCTCTTTCTTTAAAAAAAAATCCTCAGATATTTTAATAGATAGTGAAAGCTGCCTTTAGCATTTTCAAGAAATGGCACGGTAGTTCTTTTCTTAGGGGTGGGTATTTTAATTTCTAAATGGTGGTTTAGGGTTTATGAAAAAGAACCTATGGGTTGGCAGAATGTCCAAAGCCATCAGACTCTCCTACTCCCCACCTTCCCCTTTGTCTCCGCAAGTCTTCATCCTCTCTAAGCATCTGAGAATAAAACAGAGAATAAAAACTTACACAGATTTTTAAAAATTCACAGAACCTCTGGCATTGCTGCAGAGAAAGGAAAGAAGCAGTTATAGCTCAGTTGATTGTTAGCAACTCTAAATTTAAGTGTAGTTTTCTTTTTCTTTTTTTTTTTTCAAGACAGGGTTTCCCTGTGTAGCCCTTGGCTATCCTGAAACTAACTCTGTAGACCAGGCTGTCCTTGAACTCACAGAGATCTACCTCTGCCTCTGGAGTGCTGGGATTAAAGGAGTGCACTACTATTGCCTGGCTAAGTGTAGTTTTCAATGTTCTGAAGAAAGCTCTTTTAAGAAAATGTTTACACAGATTGCTTCAGGGTCATCATATGGAAGTGGAGGGTTAGGAGTTAGCTGGGTAAAGATGCACACTTATCTCTGCTTCTTCTATTTAAAGTATGAAAGAGGAAGCCATTTGGTAACTGTCTGAGCATAGTAAGCCTGACCTTGCCAAGGTATTCTAAGTATCTTCAGGAAGATGCAACTGGAGAATGTCAAGAGGCCACAACCTATAGATTAAAGTCTGAGTCAAAGACAATAGCTAAAAATAAATATAAAGTTGGCTGCTAGATTTCTTGACAAAAAGGGAAAAAAGAAAGACTTTTACCGATTGGCATAAAGTTCTCTAAAGGGAACATATTACATGCAACTTCAAGATGGATTTGAATATCATAATAGATGTAACTAAGAAAGCTAGAGTGTGAGACATGAGTGTCTGAGAGGAAAATACTGGTAGACATTAAAGGTGTGAAACAAAACAATTTACTACTTTCTGACTGCTTACTTGACTTCTGTTTATTTATTTAGTGTATGTGTATGATAATGTGTGTGTGTGTGGTGTGTGTGTGTGTAACAGTGTCTGTGTGATCTTTTTCTCTAAATCATATCTTTCTAAAGAGGAAGGGAAGAAGTGATGAGGAGAAAGGGGGAATGGGAGGGAGAGGGGAAGGGACTTTACCTTCCAGTTTAAGAAAGGACAGTAGAGGACAATCCTGCCAGGGAATCTTGATACCTGTGAAAATGAAAAACCTGAGACTGAGGCCATCCACAGTATTGATAATCATAGTAAAGAACTGGGAAATTCAATGTTACTCCCTTGAACTTAGGAACTGATCTGTCTTTTGTTAGGAGAATGATCCTGGCACAGAGCAAGATAGGCCTCTCATACAGATATTTAAAAGATACTTGTTCACAGAATGAACAATTGGAATGTACCTATGTTAGCCTCAGTCACAAGTCTTCCTAAGGCCACAGTGTCTTATCAAGAAGAATAAGAAAGAATCCTCTCCAGACAGTCAGCCATTTGAACTTGCAGCTCTTTGACACAATCATCTGCAAATGTGTTGGGCTGTATCCAGAGCTGCCCTGAGACGCACATGGGCTGCAAGCCTCAAGTTGGACAATCGGGGCTACATGGTCTTGATTGGCCTGCCTCAGGCTTGCTCCCCTCCACGTCCATCACTGAAAGTGCCTCTTCCCCTGACCATGGTCCTCAGCCCACCCACCAGTGGAAGAGTCATCCAGGAGCTTGTGAACTTCTGGATACTTGGCCCAAACCACAGACCAGTCAAACCAGATTTTGAGAAATGGCACCCAGATGTCAGAACTTTTTGAAGTCTCCCAAAGGAGTCCAAAGGGCAGCCAAGATTGTGAACTACTGCAGTGCTCTGAGGCCTTGGAGAGCTTACCGTTTCTATGGGTACATACCTCTCTTGTTTTTCTAACAAGGTCTTTCCAAATAGGTTGAAAGATCTACTTCATTATAGGTCCAGAGAAACTCCTAAAATGGAGGCGCTGCTTCGCTCTCAGGGTGGTCTGTTGTCCTTATTTCAGGACTGAGTATAACTAAAGATTCAGAATGTATACAGAAAAGCTCATTTGTAGACATGGACTTCAGAGGTTACTTACTGGTACACAGTGAGCTGTGAGCACAAGGAGAGCCATCAGAATCACCACTTTCATTTTCCTAATCTACAAGTAAAGCAAGTGTATCATTGTCATTAGTTGAGTTTAAGTTACATCGTGTAGCTCAGGCTAGCTGAAACTCATGATCTTCTCTCCAGCTTCTGCTTCCTGATTGCAGGTGTGCATGTCCAACTCAAGAGTTTTAAGAAATGTAGAAGAGTTGGAAAAAATGGTTCTGTGGTTAAGAGTATTGACTACTCTTGCCAAGGACCCAGGTTAGATTTCCAACACCCACGTATCAGTTCACAACCGACTGTAGCCCAGCTCTGGGGAATCTGATGCTTTTTTCTGGCTTCATCAGGTACCAGGTATTTGTGTGGTACAAAGAGTATATGTAGCCAAAACACTCATACACATATAAAATTTTAAAAAAGCAAAAGAAAAGCACAAACGTGTTGTAACTTTTCCTGTGTACACAATGCCGGGTCACTGTAGTGAGCGGAAGATCACAGCATATGAAGAATGAAGATTTGCGCATTCTGCAGGATTTTACACAATTGGAACATAGATTCTGATGCAAATGCCTTATGAATAATGTGTTTTTGTGCTGCTGAGATGGCTCAAGCCTGCAGGCCTCAGTTCAATCCATGGAACCCACTTGGTGGAAGGAGACACCCAACTCCTGCAAGTTGTCCTCTGACCTCCACACATGCAGTGTGGCACAGGCACATCCCTGCACACATACACACATCACACAAATGCACCTCACACACAGCACACACACATTCCTTATACACTTCACACACATACCATACACACAAACACAGTCACAAACACACCCACAGATACCATACATACAAACACACACCACAATACACCACACACATGTACCTTATACATACACACCATACACACAAACACACACCATACACACACATGCACAAACATACACACACAAACATTGTACACAAACACCCAAACACACATACCACACACACACCACACACATGTACCTTACACATACATACCATACATGCACCATACACACACTACACATATACCACACACATATCTTATACACATATACCATATTCACACATACACACAAATACACATACACCACACACATACACAAACACACACAAACATACATAAAACCACATACACATGCTACACAAACACATTCACACATGCCACACACAAACATACACACACATGAACACACACACCACACACACATATACGTACACACATGCACACACTAAGTATTGCAAAAAGAAAAGGTAATGCATAAATATACAAAAATGGAGCCAAATGTTCTGTCCTATACTGTATTATAACATATCATTCTAATGTTTTAATTTTTATGCAAATTTAAAATGCCAGTGCTTAGTCTTATTATAACTTGATATGCCATGTTTGTTAGAGGCCTGCCCTTTTCTGAAGGGAAAAGAGGAGGAGGAGTGGATCTGGGGGAGTGGGGAGGTGGGGAGATCAGGCTAGGGGTAGAGGAGGAAGGAATGCAATATATGAGAAAAGAATAAATAAAAAGAGAAATATTGCCAAAGTAGGGGCTAATGATATGCATGGCTCAGGGGTTAAGAGCCTTTGCTGTTCTTATAGAGGACCCAGGTTTAGTTCCCAGTACCCACATGGTGGCTCACAATAGTCTATAAATCCAGTTCCAGGGAGGCTGGCACCCTCTTATTGTCTCACTAGACATCAGGTATACATGAGGTACACAGACATACATGTCAGCAGAATATGCTCACACAAGTAATAAAAATAAATACATCTGTTTAAAAGATAAATCCATGTTGCCTATAGAGTTTTGTGACTGTTCTACCATTTGTTTTTAGTAATTAACTACTTTAAAGTTCTAACATAATCTAGAATAATTATCAGAATAACATTAAAATACATAGCAAAATAAAAAATATTAAAAATATAAATACATGAGAACATATAGAACAATACTTTAAAAAAACAAAATACAAAAACTGATAAAGTAAGCTAAAATGTTACTTTGTGAATTCTTAAATTTGAAGCCATATATTTTATAAGACAAAGTTATTTATGATTGAAAAAAAATGTTACCAGTATGGCCAGGAAGGATGGAGTATCTGATAATCTTGAGTTCTTTTGAAGCCTTGTTCAGCCAATCTAGATATGAACATACATATATATGTGTGTGTGTGCGTGTAAGATCAGCACAGAAAAAAGCTCTGATGACCTTTATTTACATAGAGTGAGATGAATTCCTCATATCATTCTTTAAGGGGCTAAGATGCTGCTTCCTGTTTGGTTAACACAAGTTTGTGGTTACTCATGACACATGAATAATTGTTTCAGCGTATTTAGGGTTTTGTTAATGAATAATGAGAATTGCAACAACTAGAAAATTACTGTAATGTATGAGTAATTTAGACAGAGGTTATATCTTGAGAATTTCAACCAAAAAAAAAATTACAAAATGCTTACAGACTGCATCTGTATTGGATTTGCCCTGGATCTCCCTGGGTAGGAGACAGAGGCTTGACATAAATGTTTAAATAAGCCTTGCACAAAGGCTCCCATGTCTGGTCCAACCTCAGCATGTTCATGTTGCCTCAGGTATTGGAGGGGTCTTATCCCTACAAAGATCTCCAGAGCTCTCCCAAGTCTAGACCCTAGCTGAATCCCAGCCACAAGACTAAAGGCAATCCATTCTCTTTCTGCAAAAGTCATTCGATTCTCTGTAGAATTGAAAAAGATAGTCACTTCCATTGTCTTGATTCTAAAGTCAAGATAGAATGGAGCCTAAAAGTGAGGTAGACTAACTCATGCAATAGCTAACTTTATTCAGATATCAAATAATTTATACTCAGGGGGTTAAGCAAGTCATACAGGCAAAGTTCACATGACATCAAACTGTATACAAACTTAAGGATAGCCATACTTGGAAACATTTTTTTCCCCCAGTACCGCTTGCTCTGGCCCAAAGATTTTTTATTTATTATATATAAGTACATTGTAGCTGTCTTCAGACACCCCATAAGAGGGCATCAAATCTCATTACAGATGATTGTGAGCTACCATGTGGTTGCAGGGATTTGAACTCATGACCTCGGGAAGAGCAGTCAGTGCTCTTAACTGCTGAGCCATCTCACCAGCCCTTGGAAATATTTCTTTTTCTTTTCTTTTCTTTTCTTTTTTTTCTTTTTGGTTTTTCGAGACAGGGTTTCTCTGTATAGCCCGGGCTGTCCTGGAACCTACTCTGTAGACCAGGCTGGCCTCGAACTCAGAAATTTACCTGCCTCTGCCTCCCAAGTGCGGGGATTAAAGGCGTGCGCCAACACCACCCCGCCAGAAATATTTCTTAATAACACAAGTAAGATAATTGGTGCACAAAAGCCCATTCCTCAAGAACAAACCCATCTTTAGAAAAAAGAGATGTCACAAGACTCTTGTCTTGTTATCTTGGAGTTTTCTCACAAGCTTTCAGAATTCTCAGCTCCTTTCTTGGTCCGTATTCTGACACCTTTCAGAGAAGCCTTCCCTCCGCTCTCCACGATTCCACGGTCCCTGCAGGTGAGTCCAGTGTCTCCCACACTTTTCTCAAAGTTTAGTTGAGTCACAGCCGACTCAGTAGCTTGTCAAGCCTGACTCTTCTTCACGATATTTTCTTCAGAGGAAGCTAAAGCACTCGCAACTATGTACAGCTAGATAGGGTTCTGGCAGCCAACCCAGGAAAACATCCCCTGTGTCTCCTCTAAGAAGCAGCTGTGGTGCGATCAGTGTAACTTAGAGCTTGGATGACTGAATTTTTCAGTTTTAGGGAAACTGAATGGTACAGTCTACTCAAGTCACTGTGGGTTTTCTCTGTTTGTGAATGAAAATGAGGGCACAACTGTTTCTAGGTATGGTTGAAGAGAACGTTTTATTGTAGATACGAGGGAGAGAACAGCCAGACTAGCCCTGAGAGGAAGAGGAGGAGGAAGAGGAGCAGGAGCAGGAGCAGGAGCAGGAGCAGGAGCAGGAGCAGGAGCAGGAGCAGGAGCAGGAGCAGGAGCAGGAGAAAGGGGCTTGGGGTGGCAATGGGAAGGGAAGCTGAAAGGTTTGAGGGTAGAGGGCGGAGTGAGAAGTGCTGGGTGGAGCCACTGGTACCAAGGGATTCTGGGAGAGCTGGCCAGCGTCTACTTTGATATGCTAATAGACACCTCAGGCATTTGTTGCGGGTGGAGGTGGGTTTATTTGAGACTTTATAGTTTGTGTGGTTGGTTGCTGTTTGTTTTTTGTTTGAGACAGGGTCTCACCACGTAACTCTGGTTGGCCTGGAACTTGCTTCGTAGACCAGTCTGACACTCTGAAGTACTGGAATTACATGCTTGCAACATCATGCCAGGCTCTCTATGGGTTTGGTTTGGTTTTGTTTTGTTTTAATTAATGGATTTAGAATGTCCTCAGAACTGCTGGGTGCTTGAAGGGACGCTCACTTTCTTGAGGCTTATTATATATGGCTAAATCTAGAAGGTCATTAACATACATTACCTTCCTTTTTTTTTTTTTTTTTTTGGTTTTTCGAGGCAGGGTTTCTCTGTGGAGCCCTTGCTGTCCTGGAACTCACTCTGTAGACAAGGCTGGCCTCGAACTCAGAAATCCGCCTGCCTCTGCCTCCCAAGTGCTGGGATTAAAGGCGTGCACCACCACTGCCCAGTGTACATTACCTTCAAGTTAAGAGAAACACACTTAACTTCTGAACAAAAGCCACTAAATGATTTTTGTCGATTTTTAAAAAATTGTGTGTGTCTATGCCTCTATGTGTGTGTGTCTGTTATGTACATGTGAGTGGTGACTGTACCCTTAGATACTGGAAGAAGGTGTCAGATTCCCTGGAGCTGGAGTTGCAGACAATTGGAACTGGATAAGTAAACGTGGCCTATGCACACAGAATTTTACTCTCTCATGAAAAGGAGCCAAGTACCAACATAAGCCACAACATGGCTGTTCCTTGAAAACATGTGTAAAGAATAAAAACCACCAGACATGAAATCTCACATAGCCCATGGATCTGTTTCTATGAAATATTCAGAATAAGTGAGTCAGGAGAGGAAGAGAAGAGGAGCTGGGGAGAAGAGAATGGAGAACGGTTGGTGAGTTTTGGATTTCTTATTGGGTGGTGGAAATATTTTGAATTAGTGATAAAGAATTTGTGGCCCTATGGATGGATGTTTTAAAACCCATTGAAAACTAAATAAGCAAAATGTGTTGCTAAAGAACACATAGATGCTCTGTAAACACTAATTTTGATCGTTGTTGAGCAGTTTATTGGTTGATCTGGGGGTGATGGCACACATTTGTGACTCAAGCACCCTGGAGGCTGAGGCAGGAAGGTCATGAGTTCCAAGCCAGCAAGCCAAACAAACATGGTGGCCCACTCCTATAATCCCAGCACTCAGGAGGTAGATGCAGGAGGATCAAGAATTCAAAATCATCTTTGACTACACAATGAGTCAAGGACCAATCTGGACTGTACGAGGCATTATCAAAGCAAATAATACAGCCAGAGTTCAGTGTGAACCTGGGCTGCACAGTTAATTTCTAGGCCAGCCTGGGCCATGCAGTGAGGCCAGCCTGGACCACACACTGAGAGCTGTCTCTAAAAACAAACAACAAAAAGGCAAACTGGCTGATAGGCAAGAATGGGAGAAAGAGAAGAAAGTGTTTTAGAAGGCAGAGGCAAAGGACAACAAACCATTGCTTTCCAGGCTACCAGAGCCCTCAGCTTGCCCACTTGCCAAACTGTTATCCGTCGGACTCATATGGTTCTTATAGCGGAAGGAGGAGGTGCTGCCACAGAGCTTTACAACAGGGAGAGTCCTAGGGCATCTTCAGAGCTGTAGAGCTTGAACAGATGCAAGGACCAAGCTGTGGTTTACCAGAATCCACTATGAACAGAGCCATAGAGTCCAAATTAGACTTCCATTAGTCTGTGTGGAGGTAGAATAGATCAGAAGAATGACCACTGGATTCAGAGTCAGCCCCAGCTCCACAGGAGTAGTTGTATACAGCAACTCACTAATCTCCCTAAACTTCTGAGAGGTGGGGCTTTGGTTGTGCTCTGGTTACCTCTCAGGGTTGTGTGAAGACTAATTGTGACACGAAAACAACTTAAAAAGTATAGACTGTGCCATAAGAGCTGGTGATGCAGTGCAGTATCCCATGATGCAGTGCAGTATCCCATGCAATACATATGAGCTGCAGAAAAATAAACTCAAGTGTAAGGGTCCGAAAGTTGCTGAAGAAAGACCCTAGACTCAGAGAGTATGCAAAAACAGCACGTTAATTCTGCAGAAACTAGCAGCATGCAGGTGGGGCTGTCAACTGTTCTTTGAAATGGTGACCCCAGATAAAGGCATGCAGGCCTTCTTATAGGGAACTGGAGGAACTCTCTAGGAGAATTAGGCAATCTAAAATTTCATTGGTGGGTGTTAGGGGGTCATAGGTGGTCAATGGTCTTCATTCCTATGTCACAAATGTTTAACCATATGATGAAATAGGGCTGTCCTGATGGTCCATTCTGATATTTCCCAACTTTTGTGGTCATCCCCTGGGCTGTCTTTTGGGAGAAGATTGTTCTGGATTTTATGGTCTCTTCCTAGGGCTGATGTCTTATGACCTAGTTTCTGGGACTTACGGTCTATTTCTGAAGCTGGTGCCTTATGGCCTTTTTTGAAATCAGGCCTGGTCCTCAAAATGGAGACAAATGGGGTCCTTACATAGAGACAAATGGGGTTTATGTTGCCCTTTCACATTCAGCAGGCTTCCTGGTGGAGAAGATGATTTCAATGACCCTTAAGGGCCAAGCATCATCTATGTTGGTTTGTAGGAGAGATGGAAAGGCATGGCAGACAGAGGTATGAGTAGATACATGGAGAAATCACACAGTGGGGTGTAGACCCCGAAAGAATTCAATCCTGAGGACTGAGGAAGCTACGGTAAGGTCTGTGGTTACTGTCAGGTCCTAGGAACCTGGACAAGTTGTGTGACTCCAAAAACTTCCAAGGCTGGAATTGTCACCTCCTGATTACAGTAGAGATGACACCAGTAATTAATAAAAGTCAAATGTCAAAAAGTGAAGGGGTCTCAATTAATATGTCAAATGACTGCATTCCCTTTGTATAGCAAACATTCTAGGTAGAAAGAGCATAGGATCATGGAGACAGGGAGAAGGCTGTGAAGTGTTGTCTGTGGCCATGACACAGCCACCACTATCATGATTTCACAGAGGTCTGCACAAGACTGGGCCTGGTCAACAGTCAGTCACAGATTAGGGAAGGGCTCACGGAGCCCTGCTCCTCCCTGCTGAACAATGGGCTACTTACGGATTCTGAATGAAGGGCAGGCATGGCCTCCAGTCATGCACCCACTATGCTATGCTGTGCAGTTCCAGGATTACACAGACAGCCGTGTTTAAAGTCAGTGGTCACAAAAGAAAGCTAAAGACACGGATGTGGGAGGATGAGTGGTAATAGTCAGGATCTGAGGGAAGTAAGAAAGAATGAGGTGATTAATGTGAATGAAGTGTGTGTGTGTGTGTGATTACCCAAAGCACAAAAGAATGAAACAGTTTAAAACATTTCTAAAAGTAAAAGGTGAATAACTTTATTGGATAATGGATTAAGGGGTGTGGAGAGACGGCTTGGTGGTTAATAGCACCTGCTGCTTATTAAAGCGCATTCATTATAGAGTCACCCATGGTGATTCTTTTTGTAGTGATAACAGCTAAGTCCTAGGAAATCATAGCCTTCCAGAGCTGGGTCCACTTCCTCTGGAGCAGCTGGGTGGTCCTGGGTGGAGCTCAGGTGGCTATAGGTTTGTTTGTTTATTTCACTCTGGGATGTGTGCCCCATCCCCTTCCCTCATGGAGGTTTTAGCCTCTGAGAATTCCCGCTGCTGCTTTTGGGATTGTAGCTCAGAACAGGAGAGCTCCCCCTACAAGGACAGGACCACTTCCTCTTGATTGGATGGCCCAGTGACCAAACTTGTTCCCAAAATTCAAGAAATGGACATATTACTGCAAGACTCCTGTTAACTGAAAAAAAAAAAATCCATTAACAAAGGCCTAGTGTGTTGTCATTGGATATCTAAGGCTCCTTAGTTTTGTGCCAAAGGCACAAAAATAATTTTTTAAAAAAAGCTTCTAAAAATAAATAAAAGGTGAATAACTTTATTGAAAAATGGATTGAGGGGTGTGGAGTATGGTTTGGTGGTTAATAGCACTGGCTGCTTATTAAAGAAAATACTTTGAGATGTGGTGTTTTAATAAAGTAGAATAAGGTAAAAAGACCAGTTGTTAGATACTGATATATTGGTTTATTTAGTAATTCCCTTAAAGCATTGCTTGTATCGTACAAGCATGACTTCACTACTTGGAACAGAACAACTTGGAGACAGAGCTGAAATAGTAGGTCACTTAACCTGCTGACTGCCAGGTACCTTTCTGTAAAATCTCTCTTTCTTGCCCACCTCACTTTATGGATTTAGAGTATAACCTGGGAAAGCAACGTGGACCCAGGGGCAAAGCCTTACAGGGGCTCTCTTGCCTTGAGTCCACTAGTGACATCTCCTCTCCTACTCTCACTGGTGTCTGGTTGCCTAGTCAGGAAGATTCCTGCAACACTTCCTTTGGTTTTGTTTTGGTAGGTGTTGACTGACTGGGCAGCTCACACACAGTAGGGCTGTCACCTCCCAGCTGCTTTTACTTGCTGTTAGGTAGCTATGACAACCAGACAAAGAAGGCTAGCTTCCAAACTCAGCACCTGAACTGGTTCCAACAGGCCCTGACATTAAAGACCACCTTCACCACCAGGACAAACACCTTTAAAGCCAGCAGTCTGTAAAAAGGCAAGCAGTGCTTCATGAGCTTGAGGGCTCAGTATTGGCCACACACAGAATTCCAGGACAGCCAAGGCTATCCCAAGACCCTGTCTCAAAATGTAAAAATAAAATAAAAAATAAAATAAGCAAACAAACACAGAAGAATTGATTAAAATAGTAAACACCTAACCCCAAGGAAAACACTATCCAAATAGTGATGCAAAACCCCGACTGAGGTCCAGGAGGGCCTATCATTAGCTGGAATCATAGACATAAGTAGAGGAAGGAAGCACCAAATTGGTGTGGGAAGCATTGGCAGGTAGATTAATCTAAGATAAGAGCAATCAAAACACTTGAATGAAAAATAGCCCTTGACTTAAGATTCTATTTGCTTAAATAAATGCTCCTGCTCTGATGCAAATAAAGGCAGGCAAGATTTGCATTTGATCTAGACAGTGGTGGAGTGCTGTGGACCGTTGCTATGGAGATCCCAGAGACCAGCCAGCTACATAGAACACTTTACTGGAGCTCAATCTGGAAATGATGGTAGAGGGTCATTATTGGCAGGCACAGTGATACTGAAACCATGACCTTTGAGTCAGCACCAGCAGTTTCACCAAGGAGATTCCTAGAAATGCTACTGGACGTGTTAAAATGTTTTTATGCCCATAAAATAGATGTAACATAAAGTTTAACACTTTCAAGTTTACACTTCAGCGGTATTAAATATATTTAGTTTGTGTGTATATGTGTGTGTGTTCAAAATCTTCTCCTCTTGAGAACATTTTCATTTCCAAAACTGAAGTCCTGACCCCTAAACAGACCTGGAAACAAGTCCTGGGGGTGAGTCACAGGCAAGTTCCAGGCTAGGAGACTTCTGAGCATGATTAACACAACCAAGGCTCACTGTACTGCATAGCTTACCTAATTACTTCATGCCTTAACTCCTCCAAGCTTGCCAGGAATTGAGGAAGTGGCTCCACTCACACACCCCAGGATCTAGTCAAGGGAATGGTCAGGCATTTTACTCAAGATTGCACAGATGCAAAGACACTATTTGAGCTACCGTCTGGGTGAAAGGTTCTCACCCACGGGCCTGTTGCATTTGAGGGCGTGCCTTGAAGAAGAGCAACTCTTGGGTAAAATGAAACATCTCTTTCTCTCCTTAACTTCCCAAGGCCTATGTAGCTGGTAGAGACTTGGCGAATCTGGACTTTCAGTGTGTTTATCTTTCCAGAAATTCTATTCACTTGCACAAGGTTTTTGTATAGTCCAGCTCAACATATTTCTCATTTAAAACACTCTGTAGCAGGGCTGGAGCATTGACTGTTCTTCCAGAGGTCCTGAGTTCAATTCCCGGCATCCACATGGTGGCTGACAACCATCTGTAATGGGATCTGAAGCCCTCTTCTGGTGTGTCTGTAGACAACAACAATGAGGTCACATATGTAAATAATTAAACAAATCTTAAACAATAACAACAACAACAAAAATACAATTCTGTAGCAGACAGAGTGACCAAAGAGGAAGCTGAAGCTGCAAAACTCTGGGCAGGGTATAGGCACATAGGGGTGTGGGGGTGTAGGGGTATGGGGGTGTAGGGGTATGGGGGTGTAGGGGTGTGGGGGTGTCAGGGCATGGAGACGTAGGGGCATAGGGGTGAGTGAGTGTAAGGATGTGGGGATGAAGGGGTGTAGGCATGTAGGGGTATAGAGGTGTAGGGGTATAGGGGTGAAGGGGTATAGGGGTGAAGGGGTGTAAGGTGGTACAGTGTAGGGGTGTAGGCATGTAGGTGTGTAGGGGTGACAGGTATAGGGATGTAGGGGTTTAGGAGTGAAGGGGTGTAGGGGTATAGGCGTGTAGGGTTGTAAGGTGTAGGGGTGTAGGCATGTTGGGCTGTAGTGGTGTAGGGGTTTAGTGTTGAAAGGATGTAGGGGTGAAGGGGTTAGGGGTTTAGGGGTGAAGGGCTATAGGGGTGAAGGGGAATAGTGGTGAAGGAGTGAAAGTATATAGGTGTATAGGGTTGAAGGGGTGTAGAAATGAAGGGATGTAGGGGTGTAGGGTGTGTCCAGAATCTCTGATTGTTCCAAGGCTCCCAGGTTCAAGAGCTCTGCATGACTCAAGTGTACAAATTCCAGAAGCCCCATCCTGGAGTGTGCCCCAGATGCTCTGGCTAGGGTCTACCTCAGTTACAGTGGAAACTAAGTGCTTTTCAAAACCCAAAGCCTTGTATAATCAGAAGGGATACATCCCACAGATGGTACAGAAACACACTGGAAAATTCTACTGGAGATATCTGAAATGAGTTGACTCTTGAACTAGCAACTGACAGTGCCTGACTCTCCAGAACACCTGGAAAGCACATCTAGACACAGAAAACTGCTCATTATGAGAAGGATTTAAGTGTGCTAGAATGAGTTAGTTAGATGTTTGTGTGTGTGTGTGTGTGTGCCGTGCTTGATTTTTTGTAGTTGGAAGGTGAAGGATCAGCTTAGTCTAAACATATATGTTCACATTTAAAAATAAAAAGAATGAATTTAACCAAGCCGAATCTTAATGCTTTGTAATCATATCAACCGAAGAGCAATTACATAATCGACTATATTGTCTAATGGGTAGAACCAGCATTTGTGACATCACTTACAATTCCTGTGCCCAGGACACATTTGAAGAGATTCTGAGCTACCCAGGCTAGATAACACTCAAGCCGTGGTATTTTTAAATGTACTCTGTGATTGAGAACCACTGCATCAGACAAAAATAGGCAATAAAGTTGCATTATTTGATCTGTCCCCTAGAACTTCTCTAGTTAATATGTTTCCCTTCACTGGCTGCTTCTGATTGGCTAAAGCTCTGGTTTTCTTTAGGATAAAGAAAAAAAAGTTTTTTTCTTTAGATAAAACCTTTAGATAAAGGTTTTCTTTTAGGTTTCTTTAGATGTAAGAGGAAAGTCATTTTACTTATGTCTGCAAAGCTAAACTTTAAGGTCACTCACGGGCTATAGCCAGCTCTGCTTAGGGATCGTTCCCTGAATCTTATTTGCATATTAATTTACTTTAACAACCCTCATGACTTCCCTGGAAAATAGTTTATTATAGCATCTTAATAGGTGAGGGAACTTATGCTTAATGAGATTAGGTGCTTTTGTAAGGGTCCACGATTCGCTGAAGAATGATACCCCAGATTCAAATAGCAAAGAGTGTTTTATTCTGTAGAAGTCCATCATGCTGGGGTCTCCCATTACCAGAATAGAGAGACATCCAAGTGAGCTTGCAGGCCTGATTTAAAGTACATTAGGGAATTCCAGGTAGATGACCTTTATGTTAATCTTTTGGGTCCACTCTACAGACATTCCATTACCAGGGTGTGGGGGCTGGAAACTTGCTGAGGAAGTAGCTGTGGAAGTCTGGAAACTGCTGCTGACCCATTGTCCTTGCCTCAGGCCAGGTGGTGGGGCAGCTTCTGAGGCCTGGACTTGCCTGGAATTGCCCAGTTCTTGGAAACAAAGATTTAGGTCTAGTCTCTTTAACTGCCAATTTGAAGCCTGTCATGGAGTCTGCCTGGCCTACTCTTTTTCTATTGAAATCCAACCAAACTGAACAAGAACAACAACAACAAAAAAAAAGGTCTCTGTTCAACTCTTGACCACTCAGAGGCTTAGTGACTATGCTGGACCCCACTTGGTCGCACTGTGTCCTGAGGAAGCTTGTGCCCCTGTTTGGTTTAGCAAGTGTGCTGTATTCTTTTATCATTCTACACTGAAATCTCATTTTCATATTTTATTTTAATTTTTAAGACCGGGTCTCACTCTGAAGTGCAGGTTACCCTAAAACTAATTATGAGCCCAGGCTGACCTCAAGCTCATGACTCTCCTGCCTTCTTCTCCCAAGCATTGGGATTCCTCTTCACACACCACCACACCTGGCCCCAAAGAGTAATTTTTAAGAAGTGTTTATTATAGAAAAATTCAAATGCAAAGATCCCTCACATAGCTCCTGTGATGATCCAGTCAGGGTGAGCCCAGCTTTGTTCCCATCCCCATCTATCAGTCTCTATTTTGGAATGAAACCTAGCACGTGTATACGGATAGTGTATATCCACGGATAGTGTATTTCAGTGTGTATACGGATAGTGACTTAAAAATGACCCAGAATCTCACCATGTCTGGAAAACGAAAATGCCTTCACAGGATCACACATTCTCTCAGGCACACGGATCTGGTTACTTAAGAAGGGAAGGGCCATTCTTTGAGGATCAAATTAAGTTCTGTTTGCAACTGTTACGTCCTGTGACAACTTGTGACAGGGTCAGCTGCAGACCAGCTGGCCTCCATCTCACGGAGGTCTGCCTGCTCATCTCTCCTGGAACTGAAGGTGTACTATACTCTAATGGCCACTTCTTAAACATTTGTACATCTGTGGTTTTCTCCCTACTCTCTTGATATTCCTCTCCTTGTAGTTTATTTGCTGAAAAAGCCTGTCTCAGCATTCTCACAGAATGCATGTCTTCAGAAATTATAGTTTTCCCAAAATTTCACCTTAATCTTCACTAGCGTGCCATTTATATAAAAAGTGAAAGTCCCATCCACCTCAGTCCCAATGCCAAGCCAATAGTCAGTAACAGACCATTCTTTTTCATGGCTGCATAGCATTCGATAGAGTGGGGAGAGAGTAATGTTTATTCCTATGCTTCAGATAAAACTAGAGAACATTTTGGGTGGGGGTGGGGAGTCATGGACTCATGGACCCTGTTTCTGCCTGTTTCATTAAGTCACACATTCAGAAAGTTCTCCTTCATTCACAAATAAAATGAGAGAGGACAATTTGGCATATGTCAACGAAACATACAGTAAATTACAAATGGAACACTATTCATTCACCTCTAGCAAAATTTTGAAATGACACTGCTTAAGCTGTGTATTTATGGTAAAATTCACTTGAGAGGTAGAGACCAGAGGATTGGGAATTCAAGGCCATCCTTAGTCTTATACTGAGTCCAAAGGCAGCCCTAGCTTAGGTAAGAGATGTGTGCTGGGCAGTGGTGGCTCATGCCTTTAATCCCAGCACTTGGGAGGCAGAGGCAGGCAGATTTCTGAGTTCCAGAGTTCAAGGCTAGCCTGGTCTACAGAGTGAGTTCCAGGACAGCCAGGGCTACACAAAGAAACCCTGTCTTAAAAAAAAAGAAAGAAAAAAAGAAAAGCCAGATTGAATGTCACCGTTTTAAATATCTCCTGCAACAGATGCTCACAATTCTCTTATCCACCTTCACAACCAGGAGATTCTTCTCAATTGTATATGTCATCTGATGGGCCTAATATGCATTGTTATCCTAGATTTGAGGTGACAAATCTGTTGCAAACTCATGATCAGTGATCCTGTGGCTGGATCTTGAATTCACAGGAGTCTTCCATGGATGTGTGGCAGTATAAGACAATTAGAAGGCCTAACACATGTACCTGTCACTACAGGTTTGCAGAATTTTCTCTTTGATTGAGAGTGATCCAGGACACTTGGTTGGAAAAACAAAAGTCATGTAGTATGGGCAGGAAAGATGTGTTCTCCATTAAGAAAATTTGTTGCAGTCTCAGAGGATACACATGACAGCTACAAACCCCTTTAACTCAAATTCTGGAGAATCTCATGCCTGCTTCTGGCCTCTGTGGGAATTGTATGCATATGGTGCAAAGACGTTCAGCAAGCTGAACACCCATGTCTTATTAATTTTTCTTTTAAAATAAATGTTATCATTTTAATTGTTATGTTCCATATAAGTGTTAATTGTTATCTACCTTGCCAGTATAGATTTTATCATGTGCACTGCTCCTCAGGGAACTCTGTTCTCTTGCACACTTATTTAAAAACATATTGATAGGTATGATAATTTGTAGAGTTTTTCTTTAATGTGAACAAAGTCCTGGTCTGATTCACAAGTACTGTACAATTAGACTTAGTGCCCATTCTTATAACCCCAGCAACCAGGAGTTGGAGCAGAAAGAAAAACATTTAAGCATGTCTTCAGGCAGGATTCAATGAGTTTAAGAGCATCCTAGACCACAGTATATCAAAAATTGCATGTAGTGAGAACAGCACATAGGCCTTTCGGGACTTCAAATGCTAACAATTTTTTTTTTGGTGGGGGGGGGCTAAGCTCACATTGAATATTGTATAATGATTGTAGTTTTCAAATATCCTAAACTTTGTGGTTTTAGCATAAAATTTCTATACTTCTCCTGAGGTAAAACAAATTGGCCCTTCTCTGTAAACTTCCAACTTACAAAACAGAACACCTCATGCCAGTTTCAGTGGAAATTAGATAAACACAGAATATAGTGAAGTTCCTGATGTTGTAGGAACTTTTATTTGTGTGTGTGTTTTTCTGTCTTGTGTGGGTGTCTGTGTTTATTCTGTGTGTGTGTGTATGGGTGTGTATTTGTGTGTGTCTGTGTGGGTGTGTGAGTTTATGTGTGTCTCTCTGAGTGTTTGTATGTGTCAGTTTGTGGGTATGTTTGTGTGTATGTGTGCGCATGTGTGTGTGTAGGTGTGTGCGTATGTGTATGCACTTGAGGACACCTGAGCTAGGAATTTTTATAATCTTTGTATACATGATATGATAGATCCAGGTTAGATATATCAAAGTCACAGAGGATGATATGTAGGACAGATTCCCTCATTCCCAAGCTTGCTCAATGGATCTGCATATAATCCATAACTCACACAGAATATTAGTTCCAATCAGCATCTTAGGTTTTTTCAAGGGTCCATTTTATGTAATTCAGATCCTCTAGTTTGCATGGCCACCATACCTGAGCTACCTTCCTTATCTAATCTGAAGAAATTGTTTGTGTGTTTTACATTCCTGTATTTAGTCTTTCCCATTCTTCAGGTTTCTCACAAATTCTCCTGTTTTTCCATGAATCCATCACTAGTGATGCTGTGACAAGATGAATATGAGTGGGCTGGCGCTGTAGCCACCTTTGAGAGGATATCTGTACTTTTTGGTGTTTGTACAATGGATCCCTCTACATTGTTAAACTGACCAAAGGGGTGATGTAGAAAGAGCAGCAGTTATGGTGCTTCAGAGAAGAGTCCTTCTAAGGGGACAAAATAAAACAAAAGAGATGACAAATATTCTCAAAATAAGACAGCCATGGAAGGCAGCACACATGGAAGAATTCTGTTATGTGAGTGGGGTAACATCCACAATACACAAAAGCCAGACTGTTAGGACCATTATAATTTCTTTTTTTTTTTTTTTTTTTTTTTTTTTTTAGAGACAGGGTTTCTCTGTGTAGCCCTGGCTGTCCTGGAACTCACTCTGTAGACCAGGCTAGCCTCGAACTCTTGAACTCAGAAATCCGCCTGCCTCTGCCTCCCAAGTGCTGGGATTAAAGGCATGCGCCACCACTGCCCGGCCCATTATAATTTCTATTCAGGATGTAGTTAAGAGCATAATTAGGGCAGTATTACGCTTATTATAGGGAGAAAATAGGCAAGAGTACCATCTAAAACCCAATGTCATGCTTTGAATTGGGTTTTAAAAGACTGATTTTGTTTTGTTTTGTTTTGTTTCTTGTAAGGCCAGTAATTTGATGAAAAGAAAAGTTGAGGAATTTTGGACAACCCATTATAAGTTTAGATTCAACCACTGATTCTCTTCTATTACAATCTTGTGTAATATATGAAGAATTAAATTTCGAGGAAATATTCTTAGCATCATTATTAACATGAGTTATGTTTTATAAGGTGAAATGTGCATCTATTATGAGTTGGAGAATATTCCATAGCCCTTCACAAAAGGATATAACTTGAGCCAGCTGTTTGCTTCATCAGAACCCCACATGAAGAACATATACCTGCTGCATTATAAGAAAACCCATTTGAAGTTCAAGGACATGAGATACGATACCTGAATAATTCTAAAAATCTGTGAGTTTGATGACAGAAGCTCCTACATCACATTTAAATCAGGGAGCATGCATGGTTAGTGTAATGAAGGACATAGTCTATTAGTGAGAAGTACTCTTTGATAGTGAGATGGTGGTTTATATTTGGTAAATATAGCTTTTAGATTTGGACTCAGTATTTAATAAGGTTGTTCAGTTTTTCTCAGCTGTATATAGACCCTGGCATGCTGAAGTAAGCAAAGGTCTTTTCTTTCATCTAGGATGTTAAGATACATCTACATATGACCAAGAGAATCAGGAGTGAGAATTTACTTTCTAAATAACATTTCACATGATCAAACAATTTTTGAGGACTCTTGTCCCTTCAATTTCTAAAGAGACACACTGCATTTTGAAAGTGATCATACTCATATATGCCTGCTTAAAATTCCACATTTAGCAAAATCAACTTCTGTTTACCTTCTGTTAAGGCCTATGGAAATTTCATATCTAGGTTATCACTTGGCCTTCTGAAGAATCTCTGTATCTTCAAGCTTTTCTTTGTACTATTTTCCCTCTTAGTAAACATTACTTGATATCCTTGCTTGGACTGAGTGTGACTTCTCTTGGAAGCTCTGAGGGAATCATCCCTGTATTTTGACTCTCCTCAATGTAGACTGGACACAGGATAGAATTAAACTTAGATCACAGCCAGTTTGTCATGAAAGTGGTTCTGAAGACAGAGACTTTAATCCCATATGTATTTCCCACAAGTCTCATAATCTAAGTGCCTTCAATATCTAACTTATTCCTTCAGAATTTCCAAAGGCTTTGTATTTTTTTCTTCTCACTTTGGATGTTTCATCCCAATCTCTATAGAACTCCTTCTTTATTAAAACCATTTCCATCCTTAAATCATTCTAACATTTTATAAATGTTAATACCATAAGATACAATAGGATAAACAAATAAATTCACAATCTATTGTGAGACTATTTCTTTAGGAGTGGGGAATAAGCAATTTATATCCCTTCTTTCTAAGTTCTCAATGGCTCCACATTTCAAAATTATCATAGTTCACCCTAGGATAAAGTGAAATTATTGGTTTTACTTGCAGAAAATTGACAAATTGTTCCTTATGAGACTGTAGATATCATGCAATCAGTCACATCAAAAATATTTTACTTAATATGTCAGGAGATAAATTCACATCACCTAAATAGTTATTCAACTTTGATATTGTAAAAATACTGACCAGCCATGTTCTCTCTCTCTCTCTCTCTCTCTCTCTCTTATAGATGTTTAGCAATATTTGAAAACCCCTGCTGTGATTATTTTAATTCAACAGAGCTGAAGATATGAAAATGTTTGTTGTTTAATTATAAGATAAGACACAAGCCCTGAGGTGGATCTTTCAATTATTTTATATTTATTTATTTTTAACTGGATATAAGTATCTCTTAAATTATTAACATGTTTATGTCTGTATAAAAATTCAAATATGTATCTATTATATTTAAAAGGACAGATATACTGTTCTAATATGAGTGAGGACAATGTCCATTATGAATAGCATCTACTAGTCTAGGAGCAGTCAACCCTTTAAAAATAATTTAGAACCTTAAGGGATAGAGACCATGTTGTGTAGTAGAATTGGGATAGGGTTCAATGAGATACCACTGACCAGAATTGTATGATTACATATATCGTGTCCTTAAAAATAGACAATAATATTTAAATATATATGTTCATGTTACTATTTTAAAGAAAGATTCAGACTTGTATTATTATTTTATATTACTTTTACCTGAGTTGGTATATGGATTAAATGTATTAATTTTTAAGTTTAATTTATTATGAATGAAATAAACTTAGGCCAACATATTCAATTTACTTTGCTTGTAATCCATTTGCTATTTCATATATGATATGAATCACAAACCATGATCTTGTGTGTATAGTCTATACATAAGTAATAAAAGGGGAAAATTTAATAAGCCATACATTTGTGATTATTGCTTGTCTGGGATTCCTTTTTCAGAATTTTCATTGTCAAGTGAAAACTTCACATACAAATCTTTAGTAAGCATATTTTTAGGTTGGGAAGAAAGTCAACCAGATAAGTCTAGAGCAGAAGAGTAGTGAAGGGCATTTTATCTCAGAGGAAAATTAGGTGCAGTAATAGCTGACAGTGAGACCCAGCATAGGGTAGCATAAATGTTCTTTGCTGGCAGCAGGCTGTGTGGCTTTTGGCAACTTATCCTTTGATTATCTGTTGGGTTCTGTGAATACCATAATCTTGGCTTCCTGCTGTAATATCCTGCAACATGAAATCAACCACTCCTTGATTTTTATAATTTCCCTTGACCTACAGCCTTTAATGTGGCATTCTATTAAATCCTCTTTCTACATACATAGACTCATTCTCTCTATGATTTGAGATATGTTTCTCTAGAGAAGATGTGCTAATACAACTGTTGTTTTTCTCCACTTTTCCACTAATGAAGATGTGCTGGCTAACAATATTGCTCAACTGTGTTTCCCTTGTGATTCTGGCTTTTCTTTAGTGTTGATTGATCCCTGTCATCTGGTGAAAGGAAGCTGCAGTTTCCCTGAGCCCAGCATGAAGCCACAAAATAAGACTATTCCTAAAATCCCTCTTTAATGTTAATGATGTTATCATTCTGTTTAAAACTCTACCTCACAGTTACTTGCTGACAGCCAGGTATGGTCCTCTCCATAGATACCTCTCTTTAAAGAGAGAAGGAATGTGTTCTATGGGTGTGTGGAGGAATGGCATGTCTCAGCAGGCTCATGCCTTCTGCTGAGATATTTCTTCCCCCAGAGGGACCATGCCTCATGCTTAGACAACTTTTCCCCAGGAGCAACCCACCACAAGACAGTATAGTATAGAATATAGTTTATTCAGGACATGGGAAAGGGAGTTAAGAGGGAAGTAGAGGCAGAGAAAGGCAGAGAGAGGCAGAGAGTAGAGAAGTAGAGGCCAGCCATGAGCATGTGGAAAGAAAGGGGAGAAGGGAAGATCCTAAGAGGGCAAGAGAAAGAGAGAGCAAGAGAGCAGGATATCAAAAGAGAGGAAGGACCAACCAGCCACCTTTACAGTGGGCCATGCCTACCAGGCTGTTGCCAGGTAACTGTGGGGCGGAGCATATCTAGCTGTTGCCAGGTAACTAGGGTGGAGTTTAGACAGAATGCTAAGAAATAACCAGAGCATCCTTCTATTTGTGGGTCAGATTGATACCTCCACTGCACCTTAAGTAATTGGCTATGTAAGCTATTCACCTTGATTACGGGAAGAAGGCAAGTGCTGTGAGGAAAGCTCAGGTAAGGTGTGGAGTCAGGTTCTGGTAAGTGTAGGATCTTTGCTCAGGGGGGAGGAGCAGGGGGCTTAACACCCGGAGCGGGATTGGTGGGTTCTCCTCCAGGACTGGGTGGGGTGAGATTCCTCTTGAAGGCAGAAACAAATGCTAATGAAATGCAAACCTCTCCTGAGATCTGTAAAAGGTCTGGCCCTGCACCGGAAGCACACTTTAACCTTGAGGCGTGGTAAGACTCACTGTCCAACGAAGCCTTCCAGGCATACTGCCAATCAGACAAGGAGGCGGGTTTTTCTGGGTGCCATTCTGCAAGTTCGCGGTGGCTTTGCAGGCTTGAATGGTCATTGTGCCTTGCTCTGAACTCTGTTGTTGGGCGCTGTGTGGAGACCTCAGAGAAGTTCTAAAATCAAGTCATGGTGAGCACAGGAGCACTGCCCACAGTGGGTAGGGGCAGGAAGGTGAACAGTGGGAGCTGGGGTGCTGGGTCCTCTCTGGAGCTGGATGGGAAGCAGCACCTAGACCTGACCACCTGTGAGGTCCCTGGTGATGCACCTCACTTGTTAGATCAGGAGGTGACCTCTGAGTAATGTCTCTATCTTGGCTGATTCTGAATCTGCCCAAAACATTTGGACCTGTTCCTTTCTTGTAGAAACATGGGTGGTTTCTCTAACTCTTCAGCGCATGTGTCCAAACCGATTTGTCTTCTATAGTATACATTAAGAAGACAGGTATAAACCTAATAGATCTGCTTTCATACATTATTTGTTTTTGTTTTGTTTAGTTTTAAAATTTTTTTCCGTTGTAGTTTTTTATATTGCTTTACTCTTTACAGTTAGTGTTTTATTATTATGTGTAAAGGGACTTTTGGTTTTTTTTTCTCCAATCTGTTGGGTGTTTTGGAAGCTTCTTGTACATTGACAGTCATTTTCTTTAGTTTAGGAAATTTTTACTTTATGATTTCATTGAAAATGTTTTCTAGATCTTTGAGCTGATATTCTTCTTCCTCTATTCTAGTCATCTGTAGTTTTTCCCTTCTCATATGTTTCAGAATTACTGGTTGTTTAGTGCCAGGAAACTTTTAGAATCCACATTTTTTTTTTTTGACCAATGTAGTCAGTTTTTCCTATTCATCTTTAATGTCAAAATCTCTGTCTTCCTTTCCTGTTCTCTGGGTGAACCTTACCTCTGTAGTTCTCAGTACACAGGCAATTTCAATGGCCTGGTCTTAGGGACTTAGTAACTGCTTAAGTCATCCCCTGCCTCCATCACCTGCTGTTGTTCCCAGGTGTGGTTAATATACAGGGACCACCAACAACAGGAGCTCTCTATGTTTGTTCCCTGTCTCTGTTCTCTGCACATGCCCCCTCTCTATTCTCTTTCCCTACTCTCTGCTCCTTGTCTGTGTGCCTGTCTGCAGGTCCTCTTCTGTGCCTCTATCCTTTCCCCTGGTTCTCACTCATCTCCCTGACCCCAAACAACCTCTTTTGTACCATATCTGTTGCATGCTTTAATTTCTGAGGACCTCCTGTGATAGGATGGTTTGGATTTCTTGGTGACATATTTTCCTGGTTGTTATTTATTATATTCCTATGCTGGTGTCTAGGCCTCTGGGTTTGAAATGGTTATTGATTTAGGTACTGATTTCTGGATTTGTCTTGCTTGGGTGGGAGTTTTGTTCCCGGGTTACTGTTGTATGTCTGGATTTACAGAGAGAGATGACTGAGTGTTGCCTCTTTTACTGACCTTTTGGTGGGTATCCTCAGTAGGGAATGGTTGCTAGTGTTGGAAACAGGGAGAAGAGGTGGGCAGGAAGATATGATCTTAGCAATCCACAAGGAGATATATTCAAGAGAGCAGTAAAGCTGCCTCTGGTATTTAGTACAGTGCTAGGGGAAACTGTGATCATTGCATCTGGGATAACAAATACATGACAGATTCTGTGAAGTATTCTGTTTATATTTAACCCACAGTGAGATTAATGCCAAGGTTGTTCTTTCTCCTTAAATTGGACAGGGAGGAAGTGAGGCACTTTTTAAGTGAATTACTATTCTTTTTTTTGGATGACTGTTTTAATAACGTAGCTTCCAAACATTAACCCTGTAGTCACCATAACAAAAAAAGGTCTGATAGTGACAGGGTGTGTGATTTTGTATTTTTGCAGCATATTTCTTCATGTTGTCAGGTAAATGAAGACAGACCAGATTGATAGAAATATAATTTGAAGACTTTACCTTAATCCAAGAAATATTGAATCTCCAACTTTGGAGATATGTCCAATGCACTTTCAGAGTTAAGTCAGGTCAGATGATTGAGACACAGGCCATTGGCTATAGCTGTGTTTATCATGTTACACAGCAGCTAACATTGCACATAGCAGCCAGGTCAAAGAGTATTGTATTAATGCCATTTTCTCTACCAGGAAACTGCCTACACTTTTTCAAAGTCAATGTAGGTATTTTTTTTTCAATTATGTTATTTTTTCTTTTTTAAAATTTATTTGCATTCCAAAGTTGCCTCATTTCCTGATCCCTCTTCCCTGAGTTCTTCTCCCTATCTCTCTCCCGGCTGCCTCTGAGAGGATACTCTCCCACCCGCCCACCCACCCACCAGGACCTCACCTCCAACAGCATCCCTTTTCCTTGGGGCATGAAGTTTCTACAGGGTCAAGGGCATCCTCTCCCTTTGTAGCTAGAAAAGGAAGTCCCCTGTTACACACTTTCCTGGGGCCATCAACCAACCCCTGAGTGCTCCTTGGTCTGTGGCTTAGACTCTGGGAGCTTAGCTGTCCAAGTTATTTGACACTGTTGTTCTGTTGTTCTTCCTATGGACTTGCTGTCTTCTCTTACATATTGTAGGACCTCATGGCATCTTCACCAAAATTGACCATATAATCTGTCACAAAACAAGCCTCAACAGATACAAGAAAACTGAAATAGTCTCATTCATCCTATGAAATCACTACAGACTAAGGCTAGATAGACTTCAATAACAACAGAAATATCAGACAGACACATACTCATGGAAATTAAACAACTTTCTACTCAATGATAACTTGGTCTGGAAAGAAGTACAAAAATGAAAAACTTTCTAGAGTTCAATGAAAATAAAGGCACATAATACCCAAACATATGGGACACAATGAAAGCAGTCATAAGACAAAAATTCATAGCACTAAGTCCCCTCATAAAGATACCAGAGAGGTTCTGCATTAGCAACTTAACAGCACACTTCAAAGCTTTAGAAGCAAAAGAAGCAAATACACCTAAGAGAAGTAAGTTAGAGACAAAGAGAACAATACAGAGCATCAACAAAACCAAGAGCTGGTTCTTGAGGAAATCAACAAGATAGAAAATCCTTTAGCCAAACTAATGAAAGGACATAGAGACAATATCCAAATTAAAAAATTCAGAAATGAACAGGAGACATAAGTGAAACTGATGAAATTTATAAAATCAGATCTTTCTATATACTGGAAAATCAAGATGAAATGGATAATCATCTAGACCGATACCACAAACCAAAAGTTAAATAAAGATCAGGTAAATGATCTACACTGTCTTGTCACCCCTAAGGAAATCACAGCAGTCATTAAAAACCTCCCAACCAAAAAGGCAAGGGCTAGGTAGTTTCAGTGCAGAATTTTACCAGACCTTCAAAGAAGAGCTAATACCAATACTCCTTAAACTATTCCACAAAATAGAAACAGAAGGAACACTACCTAATCACTCTGTCTTTACTTGTTTAAAAAGTCAATTATTGATTTCAAATGCATCACTGCTCTAATCTCTTGTTTGTTTTTATTCCCCTACAATTCCATGTCACTATGAATTTCTTTCCAATCTGGGCGGTGGTGGCGCACGCCTTTAATCCCAGCACTTCGGAGACAGAGGCAGATGGATTTCTGAGTTCAAGGTCAGCCTGGACTACAGAGTGAGTTCCAGGACAACCAGGACTACACAGAGAAACCCTGTCTTGAAAAACCAAAAAAAAAAAAAAAAAAAAGGATTTCTTTCCATTTTTTTCAAGTCCTGTTGATTATTATTTCTGTTCACAGGAATGTTGCCTGTAGCTGAGGCTTGCCTTTCTGTATGTAATTGAGAATTGCTTTTAGCACCCAATCCTTTTTCTTTAATTGGATATTCTCTTTATTTACATTTCAAATGTTATCCCCTTTCCTAGTTTGCTCCCAGGAATCCCTTATCTCATCCCATCTCATCCTGCTTCTATTAGGGTTTCCACTCCTGCTTCCTCCCCCTCACATTCCACTACACTAGGGCATTGAGCCTTCACAAGACCAAGGGCTTGTGTTGATGCCCAACAGGGCCATCCTCTGCTACATATGCAGCTCTAGCCATGGGTCTCTCCATGTGTACTCTTCAATTGGTGGTTTAGTCCCTGGGAACTCTGGGGTCGGTGGTGGTGGGGTTAGGTTGATATTATTGTTCTTCCTATGGGATTGCAAACTCCTTCAGCACCTTCAGTCCTTTCTCTAACTCCTCCATTGGAGGCCCCGTGCTCAGTCCAATGGTTGGCTGCAGGTATTTCCGAGCTCAATCCAATGGTTGGCTGCCTCTGTATTTCTCTCAGGAGACAGGTATATCAGGCTCCTGTCAGCATGCCCTTCTTGGTATCCACAATATTGTCTGCATTTGGTGACTGTATTTGGAATGGGTCCTGAGGTGGGGTAGTCTCTGGGTGGCCTTTTCTTCAGTCTCTGCTCCACATTTTGTCTCTGAATTTGCTCCCATGAGTATTTTTATGCCCCCCCTTTTTTTGTTTTCATTTTTTGAGACAAGGTTTCTCTATGTAGCCCTGGCTGTTCTGGAACTCACTCTGTAGACCAGGCTGGCCGTGGACTCAGAAATCAGCCTGCCTCTGCCTTTCAAGTGCTGGGATTAAAGGTGTGCGCCAACACTGCCCCGCTGATAATTCTTTGTTTAGATCTGTACTCCATTTTAAATAGAGTTATTTGATTGCCTGGAGTCTAATTTCTTGAGTTCTTTGTATACATTGGATATTAGCCCTCTATCAGACGTAGGATTGGAAAAGATCTTTTCTCAATCTCTTGGTTGCCATGTTGTCCTATTGACAGTGTCCTTTGCTTTACAGAAGCTTTGCAATTTTATGAGGTCGCATTTGTCAGTTTTTGATCTTAGAGCATGTCCTGTTCAGCAACTTTTCCCCTGTGCACATGTGTTCAAGGCTCTTCCTCATTTTCTCTTGTATTAGTTTCAGTGTATCTTGTTCTGTGTGGAGGATCTTGATCCACTTGGATTTGAACTTTGTACAAGAGGATAAGAATGGTCGATTTGCAATCTTCTACTTGATAACCTCCAGTGGAACCAGCACCATTTGTTGAAAATTCTGTCCTTTTTCCAGTGGACGGTTTTAGCTCCTTTGTCAAAGATCAAGTGACCATAGGCATGTGGGTTTATTTCTGGGTCTTCTATTCTATTGCTCTTACTGTTTATCTCTGTACCAATACTATGCAGTTTTTATCACTATTTCTTTGTAGTACAGCTTGAGGTAAGGGATGGTAATTCCCCCAGTAGTTCTTTTGTTGTTGAGAATAGTTTTTCCTATCCTGGGTTTTTTGTTATTCCCAATGAATTTGCAAATTGCTTTCTACCTCTATGAAGAATTGAGTTGGAATTTTGATGGGGATTGTTTGAATCTGTAGATTGCTTTCAGCAAGATGGCCATGTTTACTATATTAATCCTGCCAGTCCATGGGCATAGGAGATCTTTCCATCTTCTGAGATCTTCTTCAATTTCTTTCATCAGAGGTTTGAAGTTCTTGTATACAGATGTTTCACTTGCTTGGTTAGATTCACACCCAGGTATTTTATATTATTTGTGACTATTATGAAGGGTATCATTTCCCTAATTTCTTTCTCAGCCTGTTTATCCTTTGAGTAGAGAAAGGCTACTGATTTGTTTGAATTAACTTTATATCCAGCCACTTTTCTGAAGTTCTTTACGAGCTTTAGGAATTTTCTGGTGGAAGTTTTGGGATTACTTAAGTATACTATCATATCATCTGCAAATAGTGATATTTTGACTTCTTCCTTTCCTATTTGTATCCCCTTGATCTCCTTTTGTTGTTTAATTGCCCTGGCTAGGTCTTTGAGTACGATATTAAAAAGGTAGGGAGAGAGTAGGCAGCCTTCTAGTCCCTGATTTTAGTGGGATAGCTTCAAGTTTCTCTCCATTTAGTTTGATGTTGACTACTGGCTTGTATATTACTTTTACTATGTTTAGGTATGGGCCTTGAATTCCTGATTTTTCCAGGACTTTTACCATGAAGGGATATTGAATTTTTTCACTTTCTCAGCATCTAGTGAGATGATTATGTGGATTTTATCTTTGAATTTGTCAAAATAGTGGTTTATGTTGATGAATTTCTGAATAATTTTCAACCATTCCTGCATTTGTGGGATAAAGCCTACTTGATCTTGATGGATGATTGTTTTGATGTGTTCTTGGATTCGGTTTGTGAGAATTTTATCAAGTATTTTTTCATCAATGTTCATAAGGGAGATTGGTTGGAAGTTCTTTTTGTTGTGTCTTTGTGTGGGTTAGGTATGAGCATAATTGTGACTTTATTGAATGAATTGGGTAGTGTTCCTTTTGTTTCTATTTTTGGGGGTATTTCTTTTTTCTCTTATGTTTCTTTTCTTTTTTTTGTTTTTTTGTTTTTTTTGTTTTTTTGAGACAGGGTTTCTCTGTGTAGCCCTGGCTGGCCTGGAACTCACTCTGTAGACCAGGCTGGCCTTGAACTCAGAAATCCGCCTGCCTCTGCCTCCCAAGAGCTGGGATTAAAGGCATGCACCACCACTGCCTGGCTGGGGGATATTTCTTAATAACCCTTTCTGAATCGTGATTTTAGAGATTTTCTGATCCACCTTTGATCTGGGCTATAGATTCATTTCACAGCCTACATATATAAAGGACATTGAATAGGGTAGTGTCTTTGAATTTTGTACTTACTTGCCCTACTCTTTTATAAAACAAAACGTGATTTGTTTGTTTATTTGCGTTTTAAAACTGACATTAGTTAGTACTTATTTCTTCAGAATCAGCTGAATATCGTGCAACATGAAATCAACCAGTCCTTGATTTTTCTAATTTCCCTTGGCTGACAGCCTTTATTAGCACATTTTATTAAATACCCTTTCTATACACTTAGAGAGATTCATTCTCTCTATAACTTGAGATATGTTTATCTTGACAACTTGTACTAATCCAAGTGGTTTTTCTTCACTTTGCCACTGAGGCAGATGTGCTGGTTAACAATAGTTCCCAACAGTGTTTTCCTTATGTTTCTGGCTTTTCTCCCAGGATCATTTGATACCTTTCATCTGGTGAAAGGGAGTTACAGTTGATGGATGAGCCCAGCATGAAGACACAAAAAGAAACCTCTTGTTTCCTAAAATCCCTCGTTACTGTTAATACCCTGGGAATCCTTCCACTTGTGGGTCAGATTGATACCTCTACTGCACCTTGAGTAATAGGCTATGTAAGCTATTCACCTTGATTACAGGAAGAAGAAGGCAAGTGCTGTGAGGAATGCTTATGCAAGGTCTGAAGACAGGTCCTGGTAAGTGCAGGATCTTTGCTCACAGAGAGTAAGAGCAGGCAGCTGAACAGACTGAGTTGGAATGGTGTGTTCCCCGCTCCCCTCTCCGGGGCTGGGTGTGGTGAGATTCCTTATGAAGAATATGCACATATGCTAATGGAGTACAAACAACTTCTGAGATTTGGAAAAGGTCTGGTCCTGGACTGGAAGCACACATTAACCTTGAGGAGTGATAAGTCCCTCTGTCCAATCGAGGCTTCCAGACAGACCTGCCAGTCAGACAAGGAGGCAGGTTCTTCCGGGTACCATTCTGCAAGTTTTCTGTGCCTGTGCAGGTTCCAATTTTTTTCTGTGTCCTGAGTGCTCTGAGGTCGGGTGCTTTGTGGAAACCTCAGGGAAGCTCTGAAATCAAAACATGGTGACCACAGGATCACTGCCCACAATGGGTAGGGTCAGGCAGCTGAGTAGTGGGAGCTGTGGTGGTGGGTCCTTTCTGGTGCTGGATTGGAAGTATTAGCTAGATTTGACCACCTGTAAGGTGGTGAGGGTTAGGGTTAGGGTCACCCTAACCCTGGTGGTGCTCCTCATGAGCTGGATCAGGCAGTAACCTCTGAGTAACTTCCCTATTATGGCTGATTCTGAATCTGCCTAAAACATTTGGACCAGTTGCTTTCTTGTAGAAACATGGTTGGTTTCTCTGACTCTGCAGCACATGTGCTGAAACCCTTTTGTCTTTTGTAGTATACATTAAGAAGACAGGTATAAATCTAATAGATCTGCTTTTATACATTACTTGTTTTTGTTTTGTTTAGATTTTGTTTATTTCTTTTCATTTTAGCTTTTTATATTGCTTTACTTTATATGTTTAGTGTTTTGATTATTATGTGGCAAAGGAACTTTTTTGTCCAATCTTTTTGGCATTTTGGATGGTTCTTGTACCTTAATTGGCATTTTCTTCTTAAGTTTAGAAAAATTCACGTTAAAAAAAAAAAAGCTGGGCGGTGGTGGCACATGCCTTTAATCCCAGCACTTGGGAGGTAGAGGCAGGTGGACTTCTGAATTCGAGGCCAGCCTGCTCTACAGAGTGAGTTCCAGGACAGCCAAGTCTACACAGAGAAACCTTGTCTCGAAAAATACAAAAAAAATACAAAAAAAAAATCATCTTTTATGATTTCATTGAAAATATTTTCTAGACCTTTTAACTGATATTCTTCATCTATTTCAATCATTTGTAGTTTTTTTCCTTCTCATATGTGGCAGAACTCCTTCTTGTTTAGTGCCAGGAACCAATTAGGATTCATACTTTTTGACCAATGTATCCATTTTTTTGTATTCATCTTTAATGCTTAAGATTCTCTTTTCCTCTCCTGTTTTGTGGGTGAACCTTGCCTCAGTAGTTGTCAATGCACAGGCAATTTCAATGGTCTGCTATTAGGGACTTAGCAACTGCTTAAGTCATTCCCTGCCTCTATCACTCTCTCTCTCTCTCTCTCTCTCTCCTCCCTGTCTGTGTGCCTGTCTGCAGGTCCTCTTCTCTGCCTCTATTCCTTCCCCAAGTTCTAAATTCTCTCCCTTGCCCAAACAACCTCTTTTGCACCATATCTGTTCCATGTTTTAATTTCTAAGGACCTGCTCTGGTAGGAAGCTTGGATTTCTTGGTTATATATTTTCTTGTCTGTTATTTATTATATTCCTATTCTGGTGTCTAGGCTTCTGGGTTTGAGGTGATTATTGATCTAGGTACTGGTTTCTGGATTTGTCTTGATTGAGTGGGAGTTTTGTTCCTGGGTTACAGTTTGATATCTGGATTTTCAGAGTGTTGTTGACTGAGTGTTGCCTCTTTTACTGACCTGTTTGGTGAGTACTTTCTTCCTTTTTTTGGTTTTTCAAGACAGGGTTTCTCTGTGTAGCCCTGGCTGTTCTGGAACTCACTCTGTAGACTAGGCTGGCCTCGAACTCAGAAATCCAACTGCCTCTCCCTCCCAAGTGCTGGGATTACAGGCATGCGCCACCATGCCCGGCTGGTGGGTACTTTCAAGAGTGAATGCTTGCTAATGTTGAAAGTTGGGAAATAGGCAGGCAGAAAGAAATAATCTTAGCACTCCTAAAATGGACATAGTCAGGAGAAAGGATAAACTGCTTCTGTTATATAGTATAGTGCTAGGGGCAACTGTGAAAATTGCATCTGGGATAACAAATCGTGTCCTAGATCTGTGGAAAGCTTACCTTGTGTCTTTTCAGGGATCGAATGTGGTTGAACAGGTGTGTCTGATCAAGTGGAGGCTTAGTCCCAGGGATCAGGCAGGAAAGCAAGGGCATTTGGGGACTGTCTGTGGTATCTATAGGAGGCATACACAGGGGAAGAGGAAACTGCCACTACTATTCTCTTCAAATGGTAAGGGCAACTGGTATTAGTGTTTGAAGTAATAGTGGGATAAGCCTTTAGACAGAGTACCTAATCTACTGGCAGGCGTGGCTTTTGGTTGAACAGGAGTATCTGCCGATAATAAGGGGCTCAGACAAAAGATGAGTTTATAAAGTTCACCCAATTCTTTTTTTGAGAGTGCACAAAATCCACTTGAGCAAATATCTTCTGTCAACCCCTCCCTTATCAATAGCCAGCCAAGATACAACAGCAAGGTCAATCTACTTATAGATATCTAATACATCTTACAGAAAAAAAAGTTAGCCTACTGATCATCATTGTCAGATGATTTTGCCCCCTTATTTGATTCCTGCAAATTATTCCAGACATACAGTTTCTAAAATATTAAGTTGCTGACATGTATGTTAATGCCCCAATCTTGCTGTTACTACTATAAATACCCAGCAACCGTATACTTGGTCTCTCAGTTTGGACTTGATATGAGATTGACTGTTGAGAGTCCTTTGTTACTGAGCTCATAATAAATACATTTGTGTGTTTGCATTGCAATGGGCTTCTTGGTGGAGTTTGGAGTCTTTCTGACTTGGGCATAACATCTTCTCGAGAAGACTGGAACCTCAAGACCTTCAGGACTCCCAAATGAAGGTTTGATAGGCCGATGGTAAAGGTGTGTCATTGTTGTTCTTTGCGTCAGCCCCTTGTTTGTCAGATTTGTGTCTGTGTGCCTTGATTTAGGGATCTTTCTTGAGTATTTGTGGAGGGAGATGACTAAAGGAACATGGAACCACAATACGGTGGATGCAAAGGAAAGTCATAACCACAGAGGGCTTCAAAGATATTCCAGAGTCTGGCTTAGTGTGCCCCTGATCTTAATTGCTGAGAAGGTCGGAACAGATTTTGATTCACAGTTGCCATCTATCATTTTCTCCTCTGTCTAAGTGTAGGAATCTGCTGGTTAGCCTTTATCACCCCCTTGTGGCTGTCTGTTATGTGTATGGCACATTATTCTGTGACTTAGAGAGGAAATGAGACTGTTTCCATTCCAGTCAATTTAATTACTAACCGTGGTTCAAGTATTTCTTACCAAGAGGACCTTGACCCATTATATTGCTCATGACAGAAAGCTCTTTGAGACAGCATCCAGGGCAAAATCAGGCTCTCCCTACCCTGTTTTACAGGGTGGAAAGGACAAAGGCCTCATTTTCCCCCTCCCGATCAACACTGTTCCCAGTCCATATGTGAATCTGTAGTTTTGAATTTGGAGCTGTCAGTAGATGGCAGGTTGTTCTTCCTCCTTTGCAACAAAGTTAGCATAACTTCCAGTCCTATCTCCAAGTCTATGGGGCAATCTGCTTCTCTGTTAACCTTCCAGCTGCTTTAGCAACCTCTTTGGCTGCACTGGCCTGGGAACCTAGGGTTAAAGACACCTCACTCCCGGGCAGCACAGCCTCTGAACTCCCCATTCCAGTGTATCCTTTCCTGCTCTGAGCCAGGTGAACTTCCCATTTTGTCCTGGCGCAGGCACAACTCTACCTCCCTCATGTGGTGGCATGGCCTCCTGTAAATGATATGGTTAGATGATTGGCTTTGTGTTTTTACAACTTCCTCATTTATTATTGTCTCTGTGTCATAATTGTCTTAAGTTCTCAACGTTTCAGAGCTACAGTCATCTGAAGGAACCTCACATGAAGATGTGCGCTCATCAGAATGGCTGGTTGCTATGTCTGTGAGACATTATGTTGATGATTGATTGGGAAGGCTCTTCCACTGAGCATGGCGATATCCCTAAGCAAATGGGCCTGGGCTGGATGAGAGAGCTAGGTGAGCACTGGACAGTGACCAAGCAAGAAAGCCAGCCAGGAAACAGTGTTTGTTCACGCTTTTGCCTCCATTTTCTAGCTTCAGTTTCTATTCTCAGATCCCAGTATGATGAACTGTGATCTAACAGAACCATCCAAAACAACCATTTATTACCTCAGATAGAGTTAGTAAGTTGAGGTCATAGTATTTCTTGGAAAATCTACTTGGTGAAAAATTCATCTGTAGGTCATTTGTGTGATATTTTGGCCAGAAATCTTTAGTAGTATGCTTATGCCCTGAAGTACTGAGTAGGTAGAAATTTAGAAATAATAGAATGATTTCTAGATTTTTATTTTATATATTTGTATTTGTTCATTTTTCCCATTTATTCATTTAATTTACATCTCAATCACTACCTCCTTCCCACTCCATCTTCCATAGTACCTCATCCCTGACTCTTTGTGATCTCCACAGAGAAGGTTGGGACACTTAAATATTCCCCAGCCATGGCATATCAAGTCTCTGCAGGGTTAAGCACATCCTCTCCTACTGAGGTCAGACAAGCCAGCCAAGTATGGGGAACAGTTTGGACAGACAGGCAACACCTTAAGGGACATCCTCCACTCCAGTTGTTGGGGAACCCACGTGAAGACTGAGTAGCACATGTAGTACATATATGCTGGGACCTCTGTCTATCCTGTGTATATTCTTTGGTAGGTGACTCAGTCTCCGAGAGTCTTTTAGGGTCCAGATTAGTTAACTCTGATTGTCTTCTTATGCATTTCCTGTTACTTCAGGGGCCCTCAATCATTTCCCCAAATCTTCCAAAAGACTCCTTGGGTCCTCTCCAATGTTAGGCTGTGGTTCTCTCCATCTGTTTCAGTCAGGTGCTGGATGGAGACTCTCAGAGGACAATAATGCTAAACTACTGTCTGCAAGTAAAACAAAGTATGTTCACTAATGTCAGGGACTAGTGCTTGCCTTTGGGATGAGTCTCAAGTTGGACTGGGTATATGTTGGTCATTTCCTCAGTCTCTACTCCATCTTTGTGCCTGCATTTCTTGTAGACAAGACCAATTTTGGGTGGAATGTTCTTGGGTTCAGTTGGTGTCCTTAACTCTCCACTGGGGGTCCTGCCTGGCTGCAGGATGTGGCCTCTTCAAGGGTTTATACCTCACTGCTATGCATCTCAGCTAAAATAACTCCCATAGACTCCTTGGCACCCTCCAATTCATGGTCTCTTGTACATCCTAAAGATGGCTCCACCCTTCCACTCCTGCCAGCTGCAGATTTCAATGCAATATTGTCCCTCTGGCCTTCTCTTTTCTCCCACCACACCTGTTCCTGACCTTTCCCTTTCTTATCAGCTCTCCCATCCGATTCTCAATCTTCCATCTGCCTCCTATTTTATTCCCACTTCTGAGTGAGATTCAACCGTGCTCATTTGGGCCTTCCTTCTTGTTTAGTTTCTTTGGGTCTTTGGAGTGTAGCATGGGTTTCTTTTTTTTATGATTATTATTCACTTGTGAGTACATATATTCATGTGCTTTTAGGTCTGGGTTACCTCACTTGGGATGATAGTTTCTAGTTGTATCCATTTGCGTGCAAAATTCATGATATCCTTGTATTTAATAGCTAAATAATGTTTCATTTTGTAAATGAACCACATTTTCTATATCCATATTTTGGTTGAGGGACATCTGGATTCTTCCAGTTTCAAGCTGTTATAAATAAAATGGCTATGAACTTTGTGAAATCCCTACTCTAGGTCCCCTGTCCACACAGAATCCCTCCGTCCCATATCCTCTGTTTCTCCTTTCAGAAGCTGTGGGCCCTTAGGTATCTCCATACCATGGTGCATCAAGTCTCTGCAGGGTTAAGTGCATCCTGACCCACTGTGGCCAGATATGACAGCCCAGTTAAGGAAACAGATTCCGAAAATAAATAGCAGCTTTAGGGACGGCTCCTGCTACACTTGTTGGAGGACCCTCATGAAGACTGAGCTACACATCTGCTACATAGGTTCCAGGGCACTTAGTCCAGACTGTGTGTGCTTTTCGGTTTGTGTATCAGTCTCTGAGTGTCCCCAAGGGTCCAGGTTAGTTTGTCTTCCTGTGAAGGATTTTCTATCCTCTTTAGGGCAATCAATCCTTCCCCCAACTCTTCCATAACAGTCCCCAAGGACCATTCAGTGTTTGAGTGGTGTTCTTTGCATCTGTTTCAAGTCAGCTGCTGGGTGGAGCCTCTTTTTTTTTTTCCAGACAGGGTTTCTCTGTGTAGCTCTCGGTGTCCTGGAACTCACTCTGTAGACCAGGCTGGCCTCGAACTCAGAAATCTGCCTGCCTCTGCCTCCCAAGTGCTGGGATGCCTCTGCCCGGCTGGGTGGAGCCTCTTAATGGACAATTATGCAAGGCTCCTGTGTAGGTACCCAACAGAGTATCCCTAATAATATCATGGATTCGAGCTTGTCCATAAGGTGGGTCTATACTTGGGCAGGTTTTCATTGGACATTCCCTCCATCTCTGCTCCAGATTCAACCCTGCATTTCTTTTAGACAGGACATATTTTGTTCTGTGTTTCTACTCTGTTGTGGTTGAAACTGAATCTTTAGCTTTTTTTTCTCACACTCCCATACATTCCCCATTTGGTCTCAGGGACTAAATCACATAAGATACAGTATAAACATTTGCTATTCAATGCTAAGCTATTTTGCAAGCCTGGTGGTTTTATATTTTTAACTTTATATATTTTGATTTTTGTTTTCAAGACAAAATTTTTCTGTGAAGCCTATTCAGTGCTGATAGTAGATATAGAAACCACAGAAGCCACCTGCCATGTTTTTGTAAAATAAGCACATTTGTCTGTGCATCTCTTCATGCACATCTTTAATTTTAAAATTTAGCCAAATATATAGGTTATATTATATTTCTCAGGATGGCATATGTTCATCATATCAATACTGCCTGAGGCTTCAGAGTCATTGGATTCTAGGTGTATGTCGTTCTGCCTAACTCTTGAGTTTGTTCTGATATTTTTGAATAAATAAGAGTGTGCCTGAATATGAATATCACGTGTACCTCATGTTTACTGTTGTCAGATGATGGCCTCAGTGCTCTTGATCTTGAGGTAATGGGTAGTTGTTGATCCCCATGTAAATACTAGAAATTGACTACCATTATGTGGAAGACCAGCAAGAGCTTTCCACTCCTGGACTATCTTTCCTGCCCTATGTTCCTTATTTCTGATCAACAGATACATTACTTATATTTTAATCTGTCCTTTTTCAACTGTTTAAACATTCATTCCCTTCTAGTAAAATTTAATTACTGTTGTTGTTTAAACTTGTTCTCTTCATGTTTTTGCAAGATGAATGCGGAACTGCAGTGAATGTATAATTCTTTGTAGGAACTTCAGTAAAGAACCGTGAGTTCTCTCTATCATTTTTGTTTCCTTGGTTGATTTCTTCAGAGGAGTGAGTGTCTTAATATGTAACTTTTGCTGTCCTGCAACACATCACATAGGCCACGCCAGCATCCAGCTTAATGACATATACCTGCCTGTACTGTGATTAAAGACACGAGCAAATACACACAGCTTGCCCATCATTTTTGTAGTTAGTAATTGTTCATACAGCTTCTCAGATGTTTGCTCAGTACTGTTAATCTGTTTCCCCCTGTATATCCCTCTCAGTTGCCATTTGTGTTGCAAGGCTAAATCCCATTCAAAGGGTCCAGAAGCAACATGGGTGGAACTTATTATTCAGTTTCCTTCTAAAATGAGAGAATGATTAGATTATAACTTCTGATTTAGGAAATAAGTAGAGGAATCACCATAATTATATTATTACATTGTTTAGAAAGTATACATTTATTTACAGTGATGTCACAATCATGCTTTGGGTTGTACACATGTATCTGATATTTTAGGATGCAGTGACTTATGATGATGTACATGTGAACCTAACTGCAGAAGAGTGGAACTTGCTGGATTTGTCCCAGAAGAATCTCTACAAAGATGTGATGCTGGAGACCTACTGGAACCTCAGTGCTCTAGGTAAGACTGTGAATTTTCTTTTGCTTTTCAAAATAAAGGAACAAGTGATTCTTGGTAATTGATGATTCTCTGTTATTTCAATTGAGAACAAGGAAGATTAATCTGAATATATCATGTTCAGTGCTGTCAAAATTCACAGTAACTTGAATTTTGCCTAATTTCCAATACTATATCATTCCTTTTCTGGTACTATGTTTTAGGTTACAGTTGGGAAGATCATCATATTGAAGAACAACATCAAAGTTCTGGAAGACATGAAAGGTAGTTTTGATGTGTAAGCTAATACAAATATGCTTGTGAGAAAATTTTAATATGTTCTGGAAGCTCTAAAGGAAAGCAAGTATGTAAAGTATCAGTCCTTTAAGTGTAGCTATGATGGTAATATTCTCACAAAACCATGTACCTCACTGTCAGTTTTCTGATTTGTGTCTGCAAGGAATTCTTCTCAGAACGTGGACAAGGAGAAAGTGCCTTATGAGATATTTTTATTTGATCTGTAGCTCCATTAGTGCTATGCTGTGGGACTACCCCTCCACATGGTCTCATAATATTTATATGTTGCACATTGAATAGTGATAAATATGTATCTAAAACCTTCTGATAAGCAAATAGTCCATGGCAAAATTGGTAGTACTCATATTCTTGTAGTGCCATTGCTAAGTTTATGGAGCATTCAGTTTGTGAGATTCAAGAACATTGTCATGGAGAAACCTTAATCCATATACAGCAATTCTACTATGAACCAAAAGTCAAATGGTGTGAATTTGATGTGCACACGTTTTATTTTTTCTTCTTCTTTTCATTGGTATATCAAGTGTCAGAATGAATAAAACCATGTGAGCATAGGGATATTTAAAGGAGCCGCATACCTTTTTCTATTCTAGGACAATGAGAAGAAATGCAGTATTCTCCCTTTTCGGGGGCTCTCTGAATATGATAGATGTTTGCAATTAATTGGTTTTCTGACCTTACTGGAAACAACCCAAAAGTCAGACTGCAGAAAATCCCTATGGGTACTAGAAATACTGAATTTCTTCTGTTTTTCCTGGCTCCGGGTGCAACTTTATTGTGATTCACACTACTGAAAAATTATAAATGCAACCAGTGTTATACAGCTCTGCCTCATTCCATTTTACTTCAGATACATGAAATCCATCATATAGAAATCTCATATAGAAAAAGGATTCTAGAAATGTAAGCCATGTAATAAATGTTGTTACTATCACAGGAATTTTGAAAAAGGGAAAAAAAACCATAGTGAGGAAGAACACCATGAACATATGAAGTTATAAAATCTTATGATCTGATTCTTTTTTAATATTAAACCATACTATAAAATTAATTCATATGAGTAAAATGATTTATCAAGGTAATGAGTTTGGTTAAGCTTTCACATGTGCCAATTATCATTACAGGCATGTAAAAAGTCACAATGGGGAAAATCCATATGAATGTAATCAATGCGGTAAAGCCTATACAGAAGAGAGAACTCTAGAATATCATAAAAGAATACATACAGGAGAGAAACCTTATGAATGTAATCAATGTGGTAAAGCCTTTGCAAGACCCAGTCATCTCCAATATCACAAAAGAACACATTCTGGAGAGAAACCCTATGAATGTAATCAATGTGGTAAAGCCTTTGCAAGATCTAGTTATCTCCAATATCATAAAAGAACACATACTGGAGAGAAACCTTATGAATGTAATCAATGTGGTAAAGCCTTTGCAATAACCAGTAATCTCCAAATTCATAAAAGGACACATACTGGAGAGAAACCTTATGAATGTAATCAATGTGGTAAAGCCTTTTCATGTAACAGTAGTCTCCAATGTCATAAGAGAACACATACTGGAGAGAAACCTTATGAATGTAATCAATGTGGTAAAGCCTTTGCAAGATCCAGGCTTCTGCAGTATCATAAAACAACCCATACTGGAGAGAAACCTTATAAATGTAATCAATGTGGTAAAGCCTTTGCAAGACCCAGTCGTCTGCAACATCATAAAAGAACACATACTGGAGAGAAACCTTATGAATGCAGTCAATGTGGTAAAGCCTTTTCATTTCAGTGTTATCTCCAATATCATAAAAAAACCCACACTGGAGAGAAACCTTATGAATGTAATCAATGCGCTAAAGCCTTTTCATGTCACAATAAACTCAGATGGCATATGAAAACACATACTGGAGAGAAACCCTATGAATGTAATCAATGTGGTAAAGCTTTTTCATCTCAGCATTATCTCCAATGTCATAAAAAAACACACACTGGAGAGAAACCTTATGAATGTAATCAATGTGGTAAAGCCTTTTCATGTCACAGTAGATTCCAATGTCATATGAGAACACATACTGGAGAGAAACCTTATGAATGTAGTCAATGTGGTAAAGCCTTTTCATCTCAGCGTTATCTCCAATGTCATAAGAGAACACACACTGGAGAGAAACCTTATGAATGTGATCAATGTGCTAAAGCATTTGCAAGACCCAGTAATCTCCAAAGACATAAAAGAACACATACTGGAGAGAAACATTATGAATGTAATTAATGTGGTAAAGCCTTTGCAAGATCCAGTTATGTCCAATATCTTTAAAAAAGAAAAGATACCTGTGAGAAACTTTATGAATGTAATCAATGTGGTAAAGCTTTTGAATGGCACAGTCATCCTCAAAGGCATATAAGGACACATACTGGAGAGAAACATTGTAAATCTAATCAATGTAGTAAAAGCCTTTTCCACAAAGTTCTTGTCTCCAAAAAAACATAAAAGAACTGATATTTGAGAGAAAGTTTATGAATGTAATCAATATGCTAAAGCCTTTGCATGCCCAACTAATCTCAAAAACATAAGTGATCCCATACTGGAAAGAAAATTCATGAATGTAATCAACATGGTAAAGACTTTTCACAACTTTTTATTCTCCATTATTACAAAAGAATATGTACAGGAGATAAACCTTATGAATGTAATCAGTGTGGTAAAACATTTGCAAGTCACAGTCATCTGCAGTGACATAAGAGATCACATACAAGAGAGAAACCACATGAATGTTATCACTGTGGTAAAGCCTTTGCACGTCATAATTCTTACACATACAGATAAGAAATCACACTGGAGAGAACCCTATCTCTATGTAATCACTATGGTAAAACCTTGGCAATTCACTCTTATCTGTGACTATATAATAGAACATATTCAAGAGAGTAGTAACTCAGTGCAATCAAGGTGTTAAGACCTAGCATGTCACAGTCATCACCTAATATATAAAAGAACACATACTGTAGAGAAACTACATTAATGTAATGAATGAGGTAAAGCCTTTCCAGGACAGTCATCTCTGAATACACAAAACATTCAGGAGAGAAAACGTATGAATACAATGAATGTGGAAAAGCCTGTGCATATAGTGTAGTCTATAAAGACATAAATGAACCTTTTGATTCTACTAAAAACCTTTTGAGTGTACTAATGTTGGGAAATCATTTGCATGCCACAGTGGTTTCTGAATACAGAAACACATATGAGAGAGAAACCTTCTGGAAGTAATCAACATGTTAAAGCCTCTGCATGTCCTAATCATTTTTAAAAGTATGAAAGAATTCATAGTCAAAATAAATTGGTGATTTAAATATGCTTGACCCGAAGAAGTGGCAATATTAAGAGATGTGCCTTGTGGGAGTAGATGTTACCTTTTTGAAGGAATTGAATTACTATGGTGGTGGTCTTTGAAGCTCAGGCCAGTATAAAACAGATCCTCTTACCACTTGGCTGAAAGATAGTCTCTTCCTGGATGCCTTCACATGATGATGCAGAACTCTCAGCTTCTTCTCCAGCATCATGACTGCCTGCATGGTGCCATTCTTCCTGCTATGATGGTAATGGACTAAATCTTTGAAACTGTAAGCCAGGCCCAATTAAAATATTTGCCTTTAACACAGTTGCCTTGGTTACAATGTCTCTTCTAAGCAATGGAAATTCTAAGACAGAAGTTGGTACTGAGACTTAAGAATTGCTATGATAAGCCAGGCGGTGGTGATGCCTTTAGTCCCAGCACTTGGGAGGCAGAGGCAGGCGGATTTCTGAGTTCGAGGCCAGCCTGGTCTACAGAGTGAGTTCCAGGACAGCCAGGACTATACAGAGAAACCCTGTCTTGAGAAACCAAAAAAAAAAAAAAAGAAAAAAAAAAAAGAATTGCTATGATAGACCTGACCATGTTTTTTTTGTTTTGTTTTATGGAGCAATGTGGATTTTTAGACTTTGGATTTGTACATGCATTAAGTGGAACTTAATGGGCCATGCTAGTCGAACACATATGTACTAAGGGTGATTTGAACTTCGTATATAGCTTTTATAAGGTTTTGCTGAAGAATGTTGCTACCTTTGCCTTTCTCTGTAGAGTGTCCTTGAAGATAATGTAAAGAGGTTGATGTTAATTGCATTGACAATGGAAGACTCAGTAAAGCCAGCAAAGCCTTTGACCTGTGTTTAATCTCATGATGATTGTTTTGAGCAAGCATAGTAATCTTAGAAAGAAAAAAATAGCTGGGCGGTGGTGGCGCATGCCTTTAATCCCAGCACTTGGGAGGCAGAGGCAGGCATATTTCTGAGTTCGAGGCCAGCCTGGTCTACAGAGTGAGTTCCAGGACAGCCAGGGCTACACAGAGAAACCCTGTCTCAAAAAACAAAAACAACAACAACAAAAAGATAATTTTACTTCCACCTTTCTAATCTATATTACCTTCATATTCAGGGTTATTGCTCTTGCTAAAATTTTAGATAATATTTTAAATAGTTATGGAGAGAGTGGATCACCTTGTCTTGTTTGTGAGTTAGTGGAATTAATATGAATGTCTCTCCATTTCATTTAATGTTGGCTATAGATTTACAGTAAAGTGACATTGTTATGTTTAGGTATGTCCCTTGTATCCTTAATCACTCCAAGAACTTTACCATAAAGTGGGATTAAATATTGTCACAGAATTATCATCTAATGAGATGACTACTTGTTTTATTTTCTTACACACATTTTAAGCACATTATGTTAAACCATTCCTGGATCTCTTTAATGAACCCTGCCTCATTGATCACGGAGGATGATCTTTTGGTGTGTTTTCTATTTTATTTTGTTTTATTTAGTATTTTTGTATCTGTGGTTTTAAGGGAAATTGGTCTGTAATTCTCTTTTGTAGCTGAGTCTTTATATTGATTGGATATTTGAGTAACCATGGGTTCACAAAGTAAAATCAGCTAAGGTTTCTATTTCTATATTGTTGAATACTTTGAGGAGTATTTTCATGAACTCCTCTTTGGAAGTCTGTTAGGAGTCTACCCTATATGGCTCTGGCCTCTATTTGTTGGCAGACTTGTAATGACTTCTCTTTTTCTAGGTGTTTAGGTCTGTTTACGCTATTTACCTTAGTTTGATTTAACTTTGGTAAGTGGAACCTATTGAGGAGATTGTCCATTTCTTTTAGAAATTACAATTCAGTACAGGCATTTTAAAACTATCTCTTAGCCGGGCGTTGGTGGCGCACGCCTTTAATCCCAGCACTTGGGAGGCAGAGGCAAGAGGATTTCTGAGTTCGAGGCCAGCCTGGTCTACAGAGTGAGTTCCAGGACAGCCAGGACTATACAGAGAAACACTGTCTCGAAAACAAACAAACAAACAAACAAACAAACCAAAAAAAACCCCTATGTCTTTACCATTCTCTGGTTTTCTTCATTGTCTGTTATTTTGTTACCATTTTCATTTTAGATTTGTGTTCTTTCTGGTTTTGTTGATATCTAGCTGTAATCCATGGTGGTCTGATAAGATACGTGGTGCTAGCTTATGTGTTGAGACCTGCAATGTGTCTGAGTATGTGGTCAGTTTACGAGTAAGTTTCATGAGGTGCTAAGCAGAAGGTATATTCTCTTATATTTTGGTATAATGTTCTCTAACTTTCAGCTGGATTCATGTTCATGCTCTCAGTTAGCTGGCATATTTCTCTTTTTAATTTTGGTCTGGAGAATTTACCCATTGGTGAGAATGAATTATTGAAATTTGCAAGTATAATGTATGAAGGTTATCATGTGATTTTTGCTTTAAAACTCTTTCTTTTTACAAAGGCTTGTGACCATGTGTTTAAGGCATAGATGTTAAAAATTGAAATGTCATCTTTGGTAATTTTTTTCCCTTTGAGGAATATGTAGTATGTTTCTCCAATTCTTTTGATTTTTTTTTTAAAGTCTATTTTAAAATGGCTACACCAGCTTGCTTCTTTGGTTGATTTGCTTGGAATATCTTTTTTACAACCCTTTACCCTGAAGTAATGCTTTTTCTTGATGTTGAGCTTTCTTTCTTTCTTTCTTTCTTTCTTTCTTTCTTCCTTCCTTCCTTCCTTCCTTCCTTCCTTTCTTTCCTTCCTTCCTTCCTTCCTTCCTTCCTTCCTTCCTTCCTTCCTTCCACAATTTTTATTGTTTGTTTAATGATTTATTTGTTTATTGCATGTCTATCAGTACACCATTACTGTCTTCAGACACACAAGAAGAGGGCATCAGACCCCATTACAGATGCTAGTGAACCACCATGTGGTTGCTGGGAATTGAATTCAGGACCTATGGAAGACCAGTCAGTGCTCTTAACCACTGAGCCATCTCTCCAGCCCAAGCTATATTTTTTATAAGCAATAGAAGGATAAGTTTGTGTTGGCATCCATTCTGTTAGCCTGTATCTTTTTGTAGGTCATCTGAAGTAATTGATATTGCAAGAGTCAATGAATGGGACTGTTATTTCCTGGTATTTTGTTGTTGTTGTTACTGCTGCTGATGGTGGTAGTGTTGGGGTGTGTGTGTGCTTTCCCTTCTTTTGCAGATAATACAAGATTATTTACTACCTGTGTTCTCATGTCTATCATTAATTTCTTTGGGTTGGATTCTTTCTTCTATCACTTTGTGTAGGTCTGTTTGTGTAAATAGATCAGATTAGGGGTTAGGGTTAAGGTTAGGGTTAGAGTTAGAAATCTTCAAATAATATTTCCCACAACAAGATGGCTATAATTATGATTTGTGTCCAATGATTGAAATGGAATGGAAAGTAAGATGGTAGAGAATACTCAGTATTCCTGGTTCTGGTTCTTTCTAGAAAAAGTCATACTGTGTTTTCAGACACCTTTCCTTTAAAGAAGATGAAAGGAAAAGATTGTTCCAGTAACCCATTATTAGATGTGGAAGCTGAAAGGCAACATACTGCTCCTTGTAGTGGTGCATGCCTTTAATCTCAGAACCTAACAGACAAGTCAGGAAGATCATTACACCAAGACCCAGCTCACCTACCTCATGAATTTGAGGCTAGCCTAAGTTAAATTAAACCCTGTCTTACTTTCATCTCAAATATTTTCATTGAAACTGGTTAGTAAATGTGTCATATGAGTACATATATTTGTACGTATCCCTTTCTACTTAATGTTTTTAGATATGAATAAATGCATTGGGAAAACAAGAAGAATTCATAATAAAATATTAAAATTAATTTCTGTGGGGGAATTTAAGTTTATTTAGCTTTTGGGTTTTCTCTTTTGCATCTATATTTCATCATTTTCTGTATCATACATGGATTCCTTGTGCAGTTTAATCAAAAGCAGAAGCTATGACAAATAGTCTACACAACAAATGTGGCCTGTAATGTGTTATTTCATTCCAATTCCTAGGGATTTAAAAAAAATAGATACTAAATACACATTTGTAGCCCAGCTGCAGAGGTCACGCATGGATCTGGAAAGTCTCTAGTAGGAGAAGGCCAAGAAAATCTCCAGTGCTGGAGATAAATCACATAATTCCCAGGATGAGATTGTGTTTTCTCATTAAGCAGAAAACACAAAGCCTGCTTCTGAGCAAGACACTGACATTGCTTATTGCAAAAAGAGCTTAGTAAGGTGAAAGCAGAGCTTGAGAACTGGAGGAAAAGCATATGAATATGAGCAAGAAATCAGAAGCCTGTAGAGCACTTTCCAGCCTAGATGTCAGCAGTGTGAAGAGCAGTGAAGAAGCAGCAAGTTTACAAGGTGACTGAGTGGCATCCTTACTTGAGAAGAAAGCATCTCTTAGTACATGATGTGCAGTTACTGATCTAGCAAATGCCTTTTTGTTACTCTGTCTCCATTAATATCACCGAAAGCAGTTTGCTTTATTTGGCATTGCCAGTAATATTCATTTACAGTTTTGCCTCAAGGATATATTATATTCACAGCCCTGTGTCATAACTTAGTTAGAAGAGACCTTAATCATCTGTGTCTTCCATGAAATATATTAGTACTCTATAGTGTACATTATATAGAATTGACCTAGGGAGTATGATGTGTCAAACAATTTGGACTCATTGTTAACTCATCTGGGCATCACAGGACAGAAAATAGATCCAACTAAATTAAGTAGTCTTCTAATTTAGTGCTATGCTTAGGATTCTATTGTTGTAGAGTATTCAGATATTAATTACAAGGTGAAAGATACAAAATTGCACCTGGCCTTTCTTACCAAAAAGAAAGAAGCATAACAGTTAGTAGGCCTATTGGGATTCTGGAGACAGCACACTCCTCACTTGGGTGTGTTACAATTGCCAATATTTCAAGTAGCCTAGAAAGCTGCTAGCTTTCTGTTAGGGGCCAGAAACAGGAGAAGTCTCTGTAACAGGACCAGACTACTGTGCAGGCTGTTCTACTATTTTCAGTGTCAGATAGGAATGTTGTTTGGAGCCTTTGGCAGGCTCTTATTGTGAAATACAGATTTTGAATATTGGATCAAGGCTCAACCATCAACTCTATCCAAATATTTTCCCGTTTAAGAGAGATCTTGGCCTGCTAGTCCATCTTAGTAGAAACTGGACGGACAGTGGGACAACAAGTTACCATAAAACTTTGTGGGGCTGCAAAGGGATGGTTTGGTCTCCCTGGTAGAGCACTGGGTTTGAGATAGCTGGAGACCCAACAGGGACATGGCTTGTCAGGGATCATATCTCCCACGCTCCCGTTCCCTGATTCCAGACTCCTCCCAAATGCATCCTAAATCCCCATTAACCTGCACCTTGCAGCCAAATTTGGCTCAGAATAGCTCCTCCCAGAGAGGTTTTTGTATCACCATCCAAGTAGAGGGCTTGACTAACAGAGATTTCCATATTCATGAGTTACCTAAGGGGAGAGGGGCATAGCTAATTATTCCTTTTCCCAGCCTCTCTTTCCCCCTCCCTATTTAATCCAGCTCCCCTTGACATTACAGGGTGGCATGCACATCCAGACCCAACTATCATGCCATGAAAAATAAACTTCTTAAATCCAAGGACTCTATGTGTCTTCTGGGGCCTGCTCCAACAAAGCTTCCAGCCTTTGGAACCTGGGACTTTCTCGAGTATGTGGGACCTGCTGGCAGGGAAGCCTCTGGGACTGTGCTGCCGCCCATCCTCAGGTCGCTGCCATGGGCTGGTGCACCCCCGCATGTTTTTTCCCACAAAACCTGAGCTGACCATCATGAGCTGGGTGTCATTTGACCCGACCAGACAGCAGCAGCAACCCAGCATCATTAGCATGTCCTGAAGGCACAAGAAAGTTACATAAATAATTTTCCTAGATGCCTATAATTTCTATTCCTGTACCATGCTCTCTGCTATCATACATGCTCCTAGAGGTTCCTGGTGTAGGCCCTATCATCAAATGACTGAGGAAGAGATGACTAAGTCCTGGTTTTACTAAGGTTTCTGCCTGTTATGCAGGCCTCATCCAAAAATGAACAACTGCAGCATGAAAACATGTTTCTGGAATAACCCTGAAATACACCAGTAAAGGGAAATCTTCACAGTTCAGAGCTTCATGCAGTAGTCATGGTCATACATTTGCTTGGAAATGTGTGATCATCAGCTAGAAACAGTGGGATGGCTTGACCGTCAGAGACTTGGAAAGAAAACAATTAGAAAATTGTTGAGAAAGACATAAAAGGAAGAAGTATGTGGATAGATCTCTCACAATGGTCAAAGTATGTAAAGATAATTATGTCCCATGTAAATACTGATAAACAGGTAAGTTCAGTTGAGCAGACATTCAGTAATCAAGTGTGACGCGCCGCCTCGCAGATAAGGAGAACACGCCACACTTCAGGATTCTTCTGACAGCAGTTTACTTATTACAGCTCTTTTAGATGGTGTTACAGCTCTCTTAGATGGTAGTGGCGAAGGACCCAGAGCCCCAGAACCCATGGCTTATATAGAGTCCTAGGAGAACTTACTGCATGCTCATTGGCTCCTTAAGTGATGCCTAATTAGCATACTAGTTTTTCATTGGCTCTTGGAGTGAGGCTTAATTAGCATATTAATTTCTGCTCTTTGCGCATGCGTACATTTGGCTTGGCTCTGACTGAAGCCAGAGCACGGGAAGCCTACACGCCCTGCGCAGGCGCACTTCCATTCATGGCTCTGTCAGAGCCGAGAAGCAGGGAGCCGGTGTGCCTTGCTCGGGCGCACTTTACTTCACGGCTCCCTCACAGTGCCGAGAGGCAGGGAGCCAGCGCGCCTTGTTCGGGCGCATTTTACCTCACGGCTCCCTCACTGAGCCGTGCCATTGAATGCGGCTTCCTCACGGAGCCGCGCCATTGTCGAATGGCGAACGCGGAATGGCGAACGCGGCTCCCAACAATCAAGTAGTTAGGGTGATCCTTTCTGTGGGAAGTCACCCTTGTTGCCAGCCATATCTGTCATTTTCCAATGAGCCCATGAATATAGTGGCCATGGTGGATGCAGTGGGGTTTATTCATGGGCACAACAGTAGAGTCTTCTCACCAAGCCTGACATGGCTACATCTGGTGAGTACCAGATCTACCAAAAGCAGAGACCAACACTGAGTCCTAGATATGGAACTATATCCTGGGTTGACCAGCCAGCGACTTGGTGGCAGGTTGACTACATTGCATCATTTCTTTTGAGCAAAGGACAAAGCTTTGTTTTACCTGGAGTAGATATTGGTTCTACTTATGATTTGACTTTTATGCACATATCGATTCTCCCAAAACCACTATCCTTGGACATACTGAGTGCCTCATTCACCACAATGGCATTTAACACAGTACTGCATCTGACCAAGAAACTCATTTTACATCAGAGAAGTGAGACAGTGGGCCAATGGTTGTGGGTTTTAATGGTATTAATTACCATTAATACCATATTTCTTGTTACCCTGAAGGTGCTGAACTGATAGCAAAATAGAATGACCTTTAGAAGGCACCTTTACACAGCCAATTATGGGACAGCCACCTGGAGAGCTGGACAGCATCCTAGGCTGTTTGTATTTTGAATCAGCATCCAGTATTTGGTACAGTTTCTCTCCTACCAAGATCCATGGTTTAAGGAATCAAGGTTCTTGGAAACCTGTGTGAAGGTCACAGTCCCCCAAATCTGAGAGGAACTCAGCTCAAAATCGAGGACACCCTTTGTTAAGAAGGCTTCCATTTCTTTCCCTCAATTTTTGTAGACAATGTCCCTGAACACAGGTGGCTGTCCTTATCAAAAGAATGTCCCTGTGTGGAGCTACTTAAACTCAGCAAACAAGTTCCATTCTGGCTTCCCTGCCCACATGATAATTAGATATACTATTATGACCAATTAATCCTTTCCACCTGTACCCATAAAAGCCCTCATATACCTTATTTCTGGAACAATAAAGTAGAATTGACTCACTGTGCTGGTCTCTGGAATTAATTTTATAATACAGCCATTTCAAGCCAGATTGCCATGGCTGTTCCCTTTGTCCTCACTGTTTGGTGACTAACAACCACCCAAGAATAAAGAAGACCCACACCAAAGCTACCACCCTTAGTGGCCCAGTAGGAAAAAAATTGCTTCTGATCTTAAGTTCTGTTGGCCTGCAAGTATTAGTTATAGAGAAGTGACCTCTCTTTCCAGGAATTATGACAAACCTTCAGTCTTCCCAGTGGTCAGTTGGGCATCTAAGGCCCTTAACCCAACAAGATAAGAAAGCAATAAGAGTGTTAGAAAGGCTGATTAATTGTCATGGGGAAATTAAATTGCTTCTCCAAATGGAGTTACAAAGGCTTATGTCTAGACTGCAGAATCTCTTGTGGTTCTCAACCTTCCTAATGCTGGGACCCTTGAATACAGTTCCTCATATTATGGAGACATCCAAAGCATAAAATGAATTATACTGCTGCTTCCTATTGTAATATTGCAACTGTGATGAATTGTAATATGAATATTTGATTTGCAGTTGGTCTTAGGCAACACTTGAGAAAAGGTTCTTAGATTCCCAGAGGGGTTGTGACCCACAGGTTGAGAACTAGTGTTTTATGGTATCTCTTGATGATGCAATGTCTTGTAATTAAAAGCAATGGGAACCTACAACAGCCTTATACATACAGGATTACAAAGGGCACAGACCCATCAGAAATGAAGGTATGAATCATTCCTCCAGGAAAAGTTCCAGATATGCTGAGGTTATTACCAAGGTTGGGGAAAATACAGGATGGGTAATAGGGGAAGGTCATTATAAACATAAACAAAGGCCACATGACTAATTGCAGAAATGAGGATTATAAGTGATGTGAGTGTTCCTATCATATTTTGTTAATGTTGTATTTCTACAGACACTTGTATTTTCTTTTCTCAATTTCAGGAAATTATTAAGAGAATATCAATCATGCTGGGCAGTGGTGGCGCACACCTTTAATCCCAGCACTTGGGAGGCAGAGGCAGGCGGATTTCTGAGTTCGAGGCCAGCCTGGTCTACAGAGTGAGTTCCAGGACAGCCCAAGCTATACAGAGAAACCCTGTCTTGAACCCCCCCCCCAAAAAAAAAGAAAGAGAATATCAATCATTATCATACTTGACACACTTGAAGTTGCTACACTGAAAAATGTTCCCACTATGCATTATAACATTTTTATGTGTCTGTGCTTGTCCAGGGGTAGTTCAATCATTTTAGGTATAATTATGACCTGGTCCAATACATAATGCTTTTAATTTTTGCTGGAATAGTAACATTTAGTCATTATTATGACATGTCTTTTTTTTTTAATTTGGAAATTAACCATGACATAAGAAGATATGGTTGTGTGTGAAGTTGACATGGGGTAGAGTTGAGATTGCTGTCTTGATTGTTAACTCTATTACATCTGGAATCAACTAAAACCCCAAAAGTGACTTTAATCTGAATCTTGATCGTGGAAGACACGGCTTTAATCCAGATGTTTGAGCTGGAAAGCCCCAGCTCTAATCTGAGCCATGACTTGTACTGCAAGCCTATATAATGACATGGAAGGAGGAGACATTCACTCTTTAGCTGCTTGCTCTCACCTTGATAGCTAGTCCATTCCTTCAGTGACATTAGGGCCATCTTATTTGGAATTCCAGCTTATTCTAAGCTTAAGCTGAGACATCAAGCCTTGTGGACTAAGCAACTACTGAATCTTTGCACTTTGCCTTTATAGCTAGTTATTGTTTAATTAGCTAGACCATCACAGCCTCTAAGTCATTCTAAGCAATACCCTTTAAATAAAGAGAAATTTATTCTATTAATTTGGTATTCTATAGAACTCTGACTAATATACTAGACAAGTACTGAATATCTTTAGAGCAATTTGGGCCTCACAAACATCTAAGCTCAGATACAAACTCAAAATGGCCACCTTCCCTTAACCTTTTGTTCAGGTGATGCTTTGATGTTGGGCTTACAGCTATTGGAAAAGAAAGTCAATAGCAAAGTGTAAAATATCATAACTGTAACACAAATAATACGATTATATGAGGACTTCAGACAGACAGATTCAAGGTTAAGTGAGGAGCCGGGCAGTGGTTGCACATGCCTTTAATCCTAGCACTTGGGAGGCAGAGGCAGGTGGATTTCTGAGTTTGAGAGTTCGAGGCTAGCCTGGTCTACAGAGTGAGTTCCAGGACAGCCAGGCTACACAGAGAAACCCTGTCTCCAAAAACAAAAAACCAAACAAACCACAAAAAAAAAATAAAATATAAAGATTAAGTGAGGAATGGAAAACCAGATGCCTTAGCTTCAGTAAGCCAAGACCTGGAACCCCATACTCACATGAAGATCAGGTGATAGAGGATTCTTTTAATCCTTGATTTTATAGCACCAGTCTGGAGACCGATAAGGTTTCTTGTCCCACACATTGACTCTCTGATTCACTGTCAGTCTGAAAAATCAGATTCATTCTAGGGATCTTCACAAGAATAAAGCACTGGAAAAAACACTTCTTCAGTATGCTATGAGATCTCCAGCAGTAAAAGAGCAGCACTAACTAACCCTCTCCATTCTTAGCCTTGCACAGACTCATTCGCCACCAGATGCATGTAAACCCTGAGGCAGGCTCTACCCACTCCAGCTAGTAGTAATGTTCCTCTCAACATTGTTTACCAGGATGTTCACCATTCTCTTACCCACCTTCACAACCAGGAGGGTCTTCTCAATTGTATATGTCATCTGATGGGCCTAATATGCATTGTTATCCTAGATTTGAGGTGGCAAATCTGTTGCAAACTCATGATCAGTGATCCTGTTGCTGGACACTGAACTCACAGGAGTCTTCCATGGATGTGTGGCAGTGTAAGACAATTAGAAGGCCTAACTCATGTACCTGTCACTACAGGTTTGCAGAATTTTCTCTTTGATTGGCAGTGATCCAGAACACTTGGTTGGAAAAACAAAAGTCATATAGTATGGGCAGGAAAGATGTGTTCTCCATTAAGAAAATTTGTTGCAGTCTCACAGGACTCCCATGACAGCTACAAACCTCTTTAACTTGAATTCTGCAGAATCCGATGCCTGCTTCTGGCCTCTGGGGGAATTGTATGCATGTGGTACAAAGACATTCAGCAAGCTGAACACCCATGTATTATTAACTTTTCTTTTTAAAATTAATGTTATCATTTTGTTATGTTCCACATAAGTGTTAGTTGTTATCCACCTTTCCAGTATAGTTTTTATCATGTGCACTGCTCCTCAGGGAACTCTGTTCTCTTGCACTCTTATTTAATTTAAAAACATATTGATCGGTATGATAATTTACTGAGGTTTTTGTTTCATGTGGGCAAAGACCTGGTCTGATTCACAAGTACTGTACAATTAGACTTAGTGCCCATGCTTATAACCCTAGCACCCAGGAGTTGGAGCAGAAAGAAAAACATTTAAGCATGTCTTCAGGCAGAACTCAATGAGTTTGAGATCATCCTGGATCATAGTTTATCACTATGGTAACACTTTTTTTATTTTTGGCCCTAGACTCACATGAATATTGTATAATGACTGTGGCATTCAAATAGCCTAAACTCTGTGGTTTTAGCATAAAATTTCTATACTTCTGAGGTAAACCAAGTTGCTCCTTCTTTGTAAATTTCAACTTACAAAAAAGGAGAGAACATCTCATGCCAATTTCAGTGGAAATTAGATAAATACAGAATACAGTGAAGTTCCTGATGTTTTAGGAACTTTTATTTGTGTGTGTCTATGTGTTTCTGTGTTGTGTGGGTGTCTGTGTTTATTCTGTCTGTGTGTGTGTGCGTGCGTTTGTATTTGTGTGTGTCTGTGTGGGTCAAGCGTGTCTGTGTGTCTCTATGTGTGTAAGGGTGTGTTTGTTAGTGTGTGTGTTTGTATGTGTCTGGGTGTGTGAGTTTATGTGTGTGTCTGAGTATGTGTGTGTGTCTTTCTGAGTGTGTGTCAGTTTGTGGGTGCGTGTGTGTCTGTATGCACTTGAGGACACCTGTGCTGAGAATATTTATAGTCTTTGTATACATGGTATGATAGATCCAGGTATGTTAAAGGGTTAGATATATCAAAGTCACAGAGGATGATATGTAGGACAGATTCCCTCATTCCCAAGCTTGCTCAATAAATCTGCATATAATCCATAACTCACACAGAATATTAGTTCCAATCAGCATCTTAGGTTTTTTCAAGGGTCCATTTTATGTAATTCAGATCCTCTGATTTGCATGACACCACAAATACATGAACTATCTTTCTTACCTCAGTTGAAGAAATTGTTGTATGTCAATGTGTTTTACATTCCTGTATTTAGCCTTTCCCATTCTTCAGGTTTCTCGCAAATTCTCCTGTCTTTCCATGAATCCATCACTGGTGATGCAGTGACAAGATGAATATGAGTGGGCTGGCGCTGTAGCCACCTTTGAGAGGATATCTGTACTTTTTGGTGTTTGTACAATGGATCCCTCTACATTGTTAAACTGACCAAAGGGGTGATGTAGAAAGAGCAGCAGTTATGGTGCTTCAGAGAAGAGTCCTTCTAAGGGGACAAAATAAAACAAAAGAGATGACAAATATTCTCAAAATAAGACAGCCATGGAAGGCAGCACACATGGAAGAATTCTGTTATGTGAGTGGGGTAACATCCACAATACACAAAAGCCAGACTGTTAGGACCATTATAATTTCTTTTTTTTTTTTTTTTTTTTTTTTTTTTTAGAGACAGGGTTTCTCTGTGTAGCCCTGGCTGTCCTGGAACTCACTCTGTAGACCAGGCTAGCCTCGAACTCTTGAACTCAGAAATCCGCCTGCCTCTGCCTCCCAAGTGCTGGGATTAAAGGCATGCGCCACCACTGCCCGGCCCATTATAATTTCTATTCAGGATGTAGTTAAGAGCATAATTAGGGCAGTATTACGCTTATTATAGGGAGAAAATAGGCAAGAGTACCATCTAAAACCCAATGTCATGCTTTGAATTGGGTTTTAAAAGACTGATTTTGTTTTGTTTTGTTTTGTTTCTTGTAAGGCCAGTAATTTGATGAAAAGAAAAGTTGAGGAATTTTGGACAACCCATTATAAGTTTAGATTCAACCACTGATTCTCTTCTATTACAATCTTGTGTAATATATGAAGAATTAAATTTCGAGGAAATATTCTTAGCATCATTATTAACATGAGTTATGTTTTATAAGGTGAAATGTGCATCTATTATGAGTTGGAGAATATTCCATAGCCCTTCACAAAAGGATATAACTTGAGCCAGCTGTTTGCTTCATCAGAACCCCACATGAAGAACATATACCTGCTGCATTATAAGAAAACCCATTTGAAGTTCAAGGACATGAGATACGATACCTGAATAATTCTAAAAATCTGTGAGTTTGATGACAGAAGCTCCTACATCACATTTAAATCAGGGAGCATGCATGGTTAGTGTAATGAAGGACATAGTCTATTAGTGAGAAGTACTCTTTGATAGTGAGATGGTGGTTTATATTTGGTAAATATAGCTTTTAGATTTGGACTCAGTATTTAATAAGGTTGTTCAGTTTTTCTCAGCTGTATATAGACCCTGGCATGCTGAAGTAAGCAAAGGTCTTTTCTTTCATCTAGGATGTTAAGATACATCTACATATGACCAAGAGAATCAGGAGTGAGAATTTACTTTCTAAATAACATTTCACATGATCAAACAATTTTTGAGGACTCTTGTCCCTTCAATTTCTAAAGAGACACACTGCATTTTGAAAGTGATCATACTCATATATGCCTGCTTAAAATTCCACATTTAGCAAAATCAACTTCTGTTTACCTTCTGTTAAGGCCTATGGAAATTTCATATCTAGGTTATCACTTGGCCTTCTGAAGAATCTCTGTATCTTCAAGCTTTTCTTTGTACTATTTTCCCTCTTAGTAAACATTACTTGATATCCTTGCTTGGACTGAGTGTGACTTCTCTTGGAAGCTCTGAGGGAATCATCCCTGTATTTTGACTCTCCTCAATGTAGACTGGACACAGGATAGAATTAAACTTAGATCACAGCCAGTTTGTCATGAAAGTGGTTCTGAAGACAGAGACTTTAATCCCATATGTATTTCCCACAAGTCTCATAATCTAAGTGCCTTCAATATCTAACTTATTCCTTCAGAATTTCCAAAGGCTTTGTATTTTTTTCTTCTCACTTTGGATGTTTCATCCCAATCTCTATAGAACTCCTTCTTTATTAAAACCATTTCCATCCTTAAATCATTCTAACATTTTATAAATGTTAATACCATAAGATACAATAGGATAAACAAATAAATTCACAATCTATTGTGAGACTATTTCTTTAGGAGTGGGGAATAAGCAATTTATATCCCTTCTTTCTAAGTTCTCAATGGCTCCACATTTCAAAATTATCATAGTTCACCCTAGGATAAAGTGAAATTATTGGTTTTACTTGCAGAAAATTGACAAATTGTTCCTTATGAGACTGTAGATATCATGCAATCAGTCACATCAAAAATATTTTACTTAATATGTCAGGAGATAAATTCACATCACCTAAATAGTTATTCAACTTTGATATTGTAAAAATACTGACCAGCCATGTTCTCTCTCTCTCTCTCTCTCTCTCTCTCTTATAGATGTTTAGCAATATTTGAAAACCCCTGCTGTGATTATTTTAATTCAACAGAGCTGAAGATATGAAAATGTTTGTTGTTTAATTATAAGATAAGACACAAGCCCTGAGGTGGATCTTTCAATTATTTTATATTTATTTATTTTTAACTGGATATAAGTATCTCTTAAATTATTAACATGTTTATGTCTGTATAAAAATTCAAATATGTATCTATTATATTTAAAAGGACAGATATACTGTTCTAATATGAGTGAGGACAATGTCCATTATGAATAGCATCTACTAGTCTAGGAGCAGTCAACCCTTTAAAAATAATTTAGAACCTTAAAGGATAGAGACCATGTTGTGTAGTAGAATTGGGATAGGGTTCAATGAGATACCACTGACCAGAATTGTATGATTACATATATCGTGTCCTTAAAAATAGACAATAATATTTAAATATATATGTTCATGTTACTATTTTAAAGAAAGATTCAGACTTGTATTATTATTTTATATTACTTTTACCTGAGTTGGTATATGGATTAAATGTATTAATTTTTAAGTTTAATTTATTATGAATGAAATAAACTTAGGCCAACATATTCAATTTACTTTGCTTGTAATCCATTTGCTATTTCATATATGATATGAATCACAAACCATGATCTTGTGTGTATAGTCTATACATAAGTAATAAAAGGGGAAAATTTAATAAGCCATACATTTGTGATTATTGCTTGTCTGGGATTCCTTTTTCAGAATTTTCATTGTCAAGTGAAAACTTCACATACAAATCTTTAGTAAGCATATTTTTAGGTTGGGAAGAAAGTCAACCAGATAAGTCTAGAGCAGAAGAGTAGTGAAGGGCATTTTATCTCAGAGGAAAATTATGTGCAGCAATGGCTGACAGTGAGACCCATCATAGGGTAGCATAAATGTTCTTTGCTGGCAGCAGGCTGTGTGACTCTTGGCAACTTATCCTTTGATTATCTGTTGGGGTCTGTGACTATCATAATCTTGGCTTCCTGCTGTAATATCCTGCAACATGAAATCAACCACTTCTTGATTTTTCTAATTTCCCTTGCCCAGAAGCCTTTAATGTGGCATTCTATTAAATCCCCTTTCTACATACATAGAGAGATTCATTCTCTCTCTGATTTGAGATATGTTTCTCTAGAGAAGATGTGCTAATACAACTGTTGTTTTTTTCCACTTTTCCACTAATGAAGATGTGCTGGCTAACAATATTGCTCAACTGTGTTTCCCTTATGATTCTGGCTTTTCTTTAGTGTTGATTGATCCCTGTCATCTGGTGAAAGGAAGCTGCAGTTTCCCTGAGCCCAGCATGAAGCCATAAAACAAGACTCTTGTTTCCTTAAATCTCTCTTTAATGTTAATGGTGTTAGCATTCTGTCTAAAACTCTACCTCACAGTTACCAGGACAGCCAAATATGCTCCTCTCCATAGTTACCTCTCTTTAAAGAGAGATGGAATATGTTCTATGGGTGTGTGGGAAGGTGTGGAGGAAGGGGATGTCTCAGCAGTCTCATGCCTCCTGCTGAGATATTTCTTCCCCTGTAGGGACCATGCCTCATGCTGAGACACCTCTTCCCCAGGAGCAACCCACCATAAGACAGTATAGTATATAATATAGTTTATTCAGGACATGGGGAGGGGAGTCAAGAGGCAAGTAGAGGCAGAGAAAGGCAGAGAGAGGCAGAGAGTAGAGAAGTAGAGGCGGGCCATGAGCTTGTGGAGAGAGAGGGGGGAAGGTGTTAGTAATCTGTTAAACTCCACCTCCACAGTCACCTGGCAGTGGCCAGGTATGCTCCGCCCCACAGTTACCTGGCAACAGGCAGGTAGCCCTGCCCACTATAAAAGGGGCTGTGCTCTGTCCCAAGCTGCTCTGTGGAAATCCTTTTATTGGTGCCGGGACTGGGATACGAAGACTTCAGGGACTTCAGCTGCTGCGACTGTACAAGATGGACACAACAACCACTCGGACTTCATCTGCTGCCACCCGCCACCACCGAGCGGGTGAATTAACATCCGCTGCTACAACCCCCATCCCGTGCTGCTGCTGCTGCTGCTGCTGCAAGGCTCGCCAAACTTCCATCATGTGAGGTGAGCCGCTGCGACTGCCTGTGTGGTACTCTGCCACATGGGCCGGATACCATTTCCTGATATCAGACTACACAAACTCATAAACAGACCTCGATTAATTGGTAAGGAGTTTCCATTCGGCTTGAGGGACCCTGAACACCGGGTTAGCGCCTGGCCAGCGCTTCCTAGACTAAGGGTTTGGCTTTTCATGGCCCCAGTCCATATGGCCTCTAGCTGATCTGCCACTTAGGACATTGGCCCATTGGGTGGTCTTTCCCCTCTCAGAAATAGCTCGTAACCCCTCCTCAGCTCTTGCAGCTCCACAGAAAAACTGGTACCAGACGAGCTGTATCCTGACTGGCTAACTTCTGGTGGGCTAGTCCAGTCGAGGCCCTTATTTGATCGCGCGATGGCCCGATTATTATAAGCAGTGCCTGATTGCTTTGTTGCTGGCTTATCATTCAAGATGCTGGCTGATAGCCTTTAACAACCATCACTCAATGGACAATACATTGTCTTCGTCCGTACCCACAGACACATACTGCCAGCAGTCTGATAATTGGAAAAATTCCCTATACCCCTTTCCATGTGTTCTGCCTGCTCCCCACCCAAGGTTCTGCCCCACACCTCTTTCTAGTTTTTCTTTTTAATTAAACCAAAATGGGGGAATTACTGTGACTCTAGCGGATGTCTGCAGGTTCCACACACACTAGCCTAGAACTGGTAAGCTTCCTCATCCCCCACTGGCCAGAGTAACCCTCCACATGGTCCCAGGGAAGATTCCTTGAGCTAGAGTGTCCTTTCCTGAACCCTGTCCTTCCCTAAACCTCTCTAGGACGGCTCCCCTTGGATGAGACACTTCCCCTCTTCCTCTCGAGACAGTTTCTCGCCGCTGAGTACCCCAGGCCAGGCCTGGACAGACTGTTTTCTTTGCCTCAGGAGCACCGACTCCGACCATAGTCCCCAGGTGTCTCTTCCAAGGGCCAGTCTTTCGCGCCCTTTTCCCCTTCCCCCTCCTTCGTCATTTGCCGGTCGACTGGAACCTCAGTTCCAGGCGCCTTGCCTGGAAAGCTAGCGGGTCCAGGGCCCAGCTAGCTCCCCTCGCCTCCTCTGCGACCGATCGGTCAGCCGATTCGCCTGGTCCCTTCCCTCTACGGTTCTTAGCTCTGCTCTGGGTTTTCCCCTTACATCCTGCTGCCTGAGACCTGTAAATGTTGGGGTTATATGGGACATGCTTGCTTTTCTTTACTAACTGCTGCCAGAGACACTGGGCAGCGGCTTCCTCATGCTAACATGAAGTCCCGCCCTGTCACTGCCGCCCGCCCGCAGCACCTGTGGCTCACAACTCCAGCCCTCCAGCTGTACCGTATGCCACTATTACCAGCTTTCTTATTCTTGTCTTAACCAAAATGCTTCTTTGCTAATACAAAATGCTTTTCTCTACCTACACAACCTGCCAAACTTAAGACAGGATAAGAAAGGCTCTGTCTTGATAGATTTTTACTACTGCTATTATTCTATTCAGTTACAACTAATCCTTATGGCTCTCAATCTTGTCAGAAGTGTGCAAACAGTATATTTTAAGTTTATGGCCGACAGAATGCCCAAAGCCTCTAACAGTTAGCCCAAGATGGTTTCAGAAGACTTGGACGCCGGACTCCTAGAACATACAGCCTAGATTGTATGTGAACAAACACAACTGGATACCCTGAGTCAAATGACTTGGCTAAAACAAGGTAAGTCATTTCTCATGTCACGTGTATCCATTCCACAGAAAAAAGCCCTGCGGCTTCTGCGCTTAGAAGCAAGACTGACTTCGCCCAAGAGACTATGGAAACCATGGGAACTGTTGGCTAGTAGACACTGTCATTTTTTAAAAAATAATATATAACTGGTAGATTGTTGTTTACTCTTTACCAGACTTCTGACTACATTGACAGCTAAGTTTTCAAAGATATTATCTGTTACCTCATTACCTAAACTCAGTTGAAAGACTACTTGTGTTGTTAACTCATGCTGTTATCTCTTTTAAAAACTTATAAGTGACAGGAAACCCACTCAGATCTACCTCTCATGGATGCCATCCAGATAAGTAAATCTGCCTAAAATTCCCACTCACTACCTATAACAAAGGGTGGGATCCCTCCGGGTTTCAAATGTACATCTTAGAAAAAATCTTTCTCCAAGTGTTCTTAATCTTATTTCCTACATCTTGTCAAGTCCAGGTGCATCCAATACAGCTCCAGAGAAGCAAACTTCAGATGCTCCATCTCCTGCCACACACACAGCTGCTTCTACTGGACCTGACCCTGGACATCAGAAAACAACCCGCTCTTCTAAGACCGGACAAACATCTTCCATTCTTCTAGGTTCCCCTAGAGACACGTCGCCCCCAATGCCAGCAGGAAGTAGCCAGATTTTACAACGACCCTATTCCTGCTTCGCTGTCACCTCTTTCTAATTTTTCTTTTTAATTAAACCAAAATGTGGGAATGTTAGTAATCTGTTAAACACCACCTCCACAGTCACCTGGCAGTGGCCAGGTATGCTCCAGCACCTTTTTTTTTTTTAATTTTTATTTATTTATTATATGTAAGTACACTGTAGCTGTCTTCAGACACCCCACAAGAGGGCATCAGATATCATTACCGATGGTTGTGAGCCACCATGTGGTTGCTGGGATTTGAACTCATGACCTCTGGAAGAGCAGTCAGTGCTCTTAACCTCTGAGCCATCTCACCAGCCCGCTCCAGCACCTTTTGTAGAGCAGTGTTGACATCCATTACACCTCCAGCAGCTATGCCTTCCTCGGCCATGGCGGTGGATTACGAGAATGCATCCGAGTTTCCACCTCCGTGCAAGTTGGCGGCGGCTGAGAAAAAGCCATAATTTCTTTTTAGGAAATAAATGGAGGAGGCACCAGAATTATATTAGTATATTGTCTTGAAAGCATACATTTATTTACAGTGATGTCATGATCATGCTTTGTGTTATACATATGTATGGGATATTTTAGGATGCAGTGACTTATGATGATGTGCATGTGAACTTCACTGCCGAAGAGTGGAATTTGCTGGATCCTTCCCAGAAGAATCTCTACAAAGATGTGATGCTGGAGACCTACTGGAACCTCAGTGCTCTAGGTAAGACTGTGAATTTTCTTTTGCTGTTCAAAATAAACAAATGATTCTTGGTTATTGATGATCCTCTGTTATTTCAATTCAGTATTAATATGGAGATATTTAAAAATGGCGGCACCCAATCTGGCTTGTTCTTAATCAGCCACCATCTTCCTGACTAGCCTAAGCCTGAGAATACACTGCTGCCTCTTGGCTCAGACCGCTGGCTCAGATGGCCAGAGACACCGGCCCTGCCACCCACAAGACACCAGCATGGGAGATGACTCTGCCAATCTTCCACTCTGTCTCCACAAAGCTTGGCTGAGCCCAGACTATCCCACCATCCATGCAGTACCTGGTAGAAATGAGACTCTAATGGTTAAAGATTGTCCAATAGCTTTATATATTTGCTAATGCTCAAATATCGAGATGCTCACAGAATTGGAAGTGTTACACAAATAACTAACCTAGATATAAGTTGTTACCCAGGATTGCTCTCAGTACCTGTGTGGTCATCCATGGCTCCTACATCTCTGCCCCTTAGCTCCTTCTCTTCTCTTCCTCTCTTTACTCCTCCCACCTTACCTCCTCCCAACTTCTGGGGAAAATATGCCACTATAGAAGACAAGAAAGATTGAGCTCAATAAATCAGGTTCAGTGCTATCAAAATTCACAGTGAGTTGAATTTTGCCTAATTTCAAATACTGTATCATTCATTTTCTGGTACTATGTTTTAGGTTACAGTTGGAAAGATCATCATATTGAAGAACAACATCAAGGTTCTGGAAGGCATGAAAGGTAATTTTTATGTGCGTTGCAGCTGATACAAATATGCCTGTGAGGAAATTTTCATATGTTCTGGAAGCTCTAAAGGAAAGCAAGTGTGTAAAATAACAGTCCTTTAAGTGTAGCTATGATGATAATATTCTCACAAACCCATGTACCTCACTGTCAGTTTTCTGATTTGTGTTTACAAGGCATTCTTCTAAGAAAGCTGACAAGGAAACAGTGCCTTAAGAGATATCTTTATTTGATTTGTAGCTCCATTAGAGCTATGCTGTGGGACAGCCCCTCTGCATAGTTTCATAATGTTTAGATGTTGCACATTGAGTAGTGATAAATATGTATTAAAACCTTCTATAAGCAAATAGTCCATAGCAAAATTGGTAGTACTCATATTCTTGTAGTGCCATTGCTAAGTTTATGGAGCATTCAGTTTATGAGATTCAAGAATGTTGTTATGGAGAAACCTCAATCCATATACAGCAAGTCTACAAGGAACTGAATGCCAAATGTCGTGAATTTGGTGTGCAAATGTTTCATTTTTTCTTCTTCTCTTCATTGGTATATCAAATGTCAAAATGAATAAAACCATGTGAGCGTGGGGGTATTTATGGAGCCACATACCTTTTTCTATTCTAGGACAATGAAAAGAAATGTAGTATTTTCCCTTTGGGAGGCTCTCTGGATATGGTAGATGTTTTCAATTAATTGATTTTCTGACTTTACTGGAAACAGCCCAAAAGTCAGACTGCAGAAAATCACTATGGGTACTAGAAATATTGAAGTTCTTCTGTTTTTCCTGGCTCCTGGTGCAACTGTATTGTGATTCATACTACAGAAAGATTATAAATGCAACCAGTGTTATACAGCTCTGCCTCATTCCATTTTACTTCAGATACATTAAATCCATCATATAGAAATCTCATATAGATAAAGGATGTTAGAAATATAAGCCATGTGATAAATGTTGTTACCAACACAAGAATTTTCCAAGAGGGAAAACAAGCCATAGTGGGGAAGAACACCATGAAATATGAAGTGATAAAATCTTATGATTCGATTCCTTTTTTGATATTAAACCAAACTATAAAATTAATTTATATGGGTAAAATGATTGATCAGGGTAATGAATGTGGTTAAACTTTCACATGTGCCAATTATCATTGCAGGAATGTAAGAAGTCACAGTGGGGAACAACCATATGAATGTAATCAATGTGGTAAAGCCTTTGCAAGATCCAGGCTTCTTCAGTATCATAAAACAATCCATACTGGAGAGAAACCTTATGAATGTAATCAATGTGGTAAAGCCTTTTCATATAACAGTAGTCTCCAATATCATAAGAGAACACATACTGGACAGAAACCTTATGAATGTAATCAATGTGGTAAAGCCTTTTCATATAACAGTAGTCTCCAATATCATAAGAGAACACATACTGGAGAGAAACCCTATGAATGTAATCAATGTGGTAAAGCTTTTGCAAGGTCCAGTCTTCTCCAAAGACATAAAAGAACACATATGAAACATTGTGGAGAGAAACATTATGAATGTAATTCATACTGGAGAGAAACATTATGAATGTAATTAATGTGGTAAAGCCTTTTCATGTCACAGTAGTCTCCAATGTCAAAAACAAACAAACAAACAAACAAAACCCATACAAGTGAGAAACCTTATGAATGTAATCAGTGTGGTAAAGCTTTTGGATGGCACAGTCATCCTCAAAAGGATATAAGAACACATATGGGAGAAAGCCCTTATGAATGTAATCAATGTTGTAAAAGCCTTTTTCACAAAGTTCTTATCTCTAAAAAACATAAAAGAACTGATATTTGAGAGAAACTTTATGAACGTGATCAATGTGCTAAAGCCTTTTCATTTCTGACTAATCTCAAAAACATAATTAATCCCATACTGGAAAGAAACTTCATGAATGTGATCAATGTGGTAAAGACTTTCACAATTTTATAGCCTCCATTATTATAAAAGAACATGTACAGGAGAGAAACTTTATGAATGTAATCAGTGTTGTCAACATTTGCAAGTCACAGTCATCTGCAGTGACATAAGAGGTCACATACTAGAGAGAAACCACATGAATGTTATCAGTGTGGTAAAGCCTCTGCATGTCATAATTCTTTATGCATACAGATAAGAAATCACACTGGAGAGAACCCTTATTAATGCAATCACTGTGGTAAAACCTTGGCAATTCACTTTTATCTGCAACTACATAATAGATTTAAAGCATATACTACCATGCCTTTACTTAAGTATTTTATTTTAGATCTTAAAATGAAAACACAGAATAGTAATCACAATCCATCGATTGCCAATTTTACACATACTGGTAACTCTTGTGTCCACATGAAAACAATAACCAGGTAATAATACTGCCTAACATGATACAGTTCTCCTTCGTACAACTGCAAATCCATGTAAGTTTAGGTGGATGGAATCTTACCCTAATGTCATCATTCCTTTAATACCATTTAATATCATTGATCACAGGATTTAGCTTCATTCAACTTCCTGGTCAGCCTTTTCTCTTTTGACCTAACATTTTATATTTTTTTCTTTCTAAGATTACTATGTTTGCACAAATCATCATGAGACTAAACATAGGTCAAAAGCTTTGCTTGCTTTACCGAGACTTCCTTTGTCAATGCAATAAACATCAACCTCTTTACCTTATCTTCAATGACACTCTACAGACAATCGCAAAAGGCAGCAACATTCTTCAGCAAAACATCATAAAAACTATATACAGAGTTCAAATCACCCTCAGTACATATGTTTCCTATTCCTACTAAGAAGACCCATTAAGTTCCATTTAATGCATATACAAATCCAAAGTCTAAAATTCCACATTGCTCCATAAAACAAAACAAAGTAAAAAAACATGGTCAGGCAAATCATAGCAATACTTCAGTCTGGGTTACCAACTTCTGCTTTAGAATTTCCAATGCTAGGAAGAGACATTGTAACCAAGACAACTGTGTTAAATGCAAATATTTAATTTGACCTGGCTTATACTTTCAGATGTTTAGTCCATTACCATCACAGTGAAAGGACTCCCCCCCCTACCCAGGGGAGACCGAACTCAAGTACAGATCAGCACGCACTCAAGGAGACACGAGAGACCGACTTGATGTAATCAGCAAAAGGCAGTTTACTGGTGAGGGAGGTGAGTGTTAAGGGGCAAGATTCCATTACCTAAACTTATGGATTTGCAGTTGTACGAAGGAGAACTGTACCATGTTAGGCATTATTACTACCTGATTATTGTTTTCATGTGGACACAAGAGTTACCAGTATGTGTGAAATTGACAATGGACAGATTGTGATTACTACACTGGATTTTCATTTTAAGATCTAAAATAAAATGCTTAAGTACAGGCATGGTATTATATGCCTTAAATCCCAGGAGATGAGTGTCAATCAGATTTCTGATTCAAGTCATCCTGGTACAGAACAAGTTTTAGGTAAAAAAAAGCTTAGGTATGGGCAAAGTGTTACACATGTATTACCCAGCATTCAGGAGACAGAGCCATGCAGATCTCTGAGTTCAAGGTTAATCTACAGAGCAAGTTCAAGGACAGCCGAGCTTAGGCAGTGAAGTTGTTGAAAAATAGAAAGCTGGTGATAATGTAATAAAAGGGGCCATATTCCAGCCCCAGCAAGCAGAGGAACTCAGGAGCTTTGTCCTTGTGGCTCTGGCTTTAGAGGCAAGAACAGATGGGACTACTGAGACAACTGATGCTGGTTAGCTATAGTTAAAAAATTAGTCGGGATGAAGAAAAAAACCAGCATCACTGAGGTGAAATCTTCTGGTAAGTGTTTTCTAAGAGGAGAAAGAAGTTGTATTCCAGAGGTAGCCAAGGTTGTACCTTGTGTTGCAGCTTGACTTGGTCCTGTGTAAGAGTCACCCAGGTGGCACTGGTTTTAAGGCATGAATGTTTCATGCAGTGCAGCTAAGGGTTGCCACCATAAAGGGAGCAAATGAGAGAAGCACAGTGAAGACTGTTGCAGAAGAACCCAGCATATTGAATATGCAAGTACCATGGGATGAGCAGAAAGAACAGCAGCAGCAGTTGAGTGGAGTCAAGCAGAACCTAGTGTACTATAGAGGGAAGAGCTGGAGAAGTGACCCAGCTTCTTTCTTTTGAGGAGCTCAGAAGATCATCTGTGGATCTCAGATACTGGAACAAGAAGCTGTAATTTTGAAGTTACTTTGGAAACTTCAAGATTTTTAGGTTTCAGAACTATGGGATACCTTCTCAGGAAAACTACTTTCAGGAAATAAAATCAGCCAAAGAGAAAGAATTGTGCTGCAGTGAGCAGGGCAGGAAGGAGTTGGAGATCTGAAGAATACTTTGACATCAGACATGGAGATAGAGACTTTGGAGATTGCCTTGCTGGCTTTTGGTCTTCTTTTGGTCCAGTATTTCCTCACAATGGCATTTAGGAATGGTGAAGTATATCCTGTGAATTTGGATGGATAGTATGTGCTATTTTTTTTGAAAGTATAAGGAATTATACTTATATGATTGGAATGGTCTCAGAAGAGACTTTGAATTTTGGACTTTTACCATTTATGACACTGCTATAGATGATGGAACTTTTTTATTTGAACCTCACATATTTTGTATTATGCTATTTTAAAATATTGTGCATGTGTATGCACACTCATGAGGGCCAGGCAGTAGAATGTGGTAGTTTAAATATGTTTGGCTCAGGGAGTGGGAGGAAGTTATGAGATGTGACCTTGTTGGAGAAAGAGCCTCACTGTGGGGGAGGGCTTTGAAGTTCCATCCAGTGCAGAATGGGCCCTCCTACTAGCTCCCTGGCAGACAGTCTTTTCCTGGCTGCCTTAGGATCCAGAAGCAGAACTGTCAGCTTCTTCGCCAGCATCATGTTTTCTTGCATACCTACCATGCTTCCTGCTATGATGAAAATGTATTAAATCTCTGAAACTGTAAGCCAGTCCCAATTAAATTGTTGCTTTTACAGGAGTTGCCTTGTTCATGATTTCTCTTCATAGCAATGGAAACACTAAAACAGAAACCCCGTGAGTGCATTTAATACGGCCAAGCCTTTTGCACAATTCTCTAGTTCTTCATTATCATGAAAGAATATGTGCTAGAGAAAAACCTTATGAATGTGTTTAGTATAATGAAGCATTTGCACACCTCTAAAGTCTTCATCGTTATAAAACTATTCATACTGGACAGTGGTTACATACTGTGCTAAAGCCTTTTATGTTATGGGGTCCACTGAGATCCAACACAACTCAAACACAGGACAAGGCAAACGATAAGGATTTACTGTAATGAAGACACTACTGATAAATCAGGGCCACAAAATTATACTCAGAAGCTTAGCTGCAACACCCCCAGCCTCCACTCCCACCCTCAGCCAGAAAGTTATATAGCTTCCAAAAGTCAAAACCACAAAGTGCTGTGCCAAGTTACAGTTACATTTTTCTCCCAGTCACGGGTTTTTTCTGTTGTTACTTTATGTCAAATGATACAGGATGTAGGTTGTATGGTCTACAGTATCATAGCCATTTATTTATTTATTTTATATTTTTTTAATTTATTTTATTTTTTTATTTTTTATTTTTTTATTTTTTTGCCATCTTTTCTTTTGTGGTTAGGAACATGCATTATACTTTGAGGAATAAAACATGAATAACAGAAATTATGGTTAGGAACAGTTGTTGTGTTTTAGGTAACAAAACATGAATAATGAAAGCTGGTCAGATATTGTTAAGTACACAGGTCCCGTATGACCTGGGACTTGAACTTAGTTTCAATTTATGATTAAATGCAGGTTGGTAACAAAAGGCAGTCCTTAGGGCAAGTTTCTTTTGCTTCTTCCCAACATTTGATATCATATTCATCTTCAAATACATATCAGAACACATATTGTAGAGAAATCTTACAACTCAAATCAATGTAATAAAAACTTTTCACAACACATATATTTATGAACAAAAAAGAACACAACCTGTACAGAAATGCTATGAATAAGCAATGAGGTAAAGCCTTTGCATATGGCAGTAGTCCTAGAAACCATGAGAAAAAGACATAATTCAAGAAACCCCATAAATGGGGCTGGAGAGATGGTTCAGTGGTTAAGAGCAATGACTGCTCTTCCAGAGGTCCTGAGTTCAATTCCCAGCAGCCACATGGTGGCTCATAACCACCTGTAATAGGATCCAATGCCCTCCTCTGGTGTGTCCAAGGAGAATGACAATGTACTCACATACATAAAATAAATATTTTTTAAAAAAAGAAACCCCATAAACATAGTCAATGTGTTAAAGTCGTGTACTTTCTGTTATCTGTATAGAAGACTAAACTCTTTAGTAAGGAATCAATCTATTAATGACTTTGTATATTACAGTAGTCTTTGAGCACCTTCAATACTATCAAAAGTAATATGTGGCGACAAATAATTTGGTAAGATCTTACCCAACACACTTACATTGAGTTACTCAAGTTTATTTATTATGAAGAAAAAAGTATGACAAGCGTCAACAATCCAAACTTTCTGAAGTCTCTCTATTTTGTTTGCCCTGGCAATCTCATTTGTACATACGAAGGCCACTGCATCTTCATTGTATTTTGTAGTTAATCATGTATCCAACAACTTTGCTGAAAGGGCTTATCAGCTCTAGGAATTGCCTTTGGGTAGTTTTGGTCCACTTGTGTGTACTATCATCTACAAATAAAGATAGTTTTACTTCCTCCTTTCTAATCTATATCACCTTCATCTTCTTCAGTTTCATTGCTCTTGCTAAAATTTTTTTTTTTTAAAGATTTATTTATTTTATTTATGAGTACACTGTAGCTATCTTCAGACACACCAGAAGAGGGCATCGAATCTCATTATGGATGGTTGTGAGCCACCATGTGGTTGCTGGGATTTGAACTCAGGACCTCTGGAAGAGCAGTCAGTGCTCTTAACCACTGAGCCATCTCTCCAGCCCGCTCTTGCTAAAATTTTAAATGGTATGTTAAATAGATGTGGTGAGAATGGATCACCTTGTCTTGTTTGTGAATTAGTGGAATTAATATGAATGTCTCTCCATTTAGTTTAATACTGGCTATAGATTTGTAGTAAAGCGACATTATTATGTTTAGGTATGTCCCTTGTGTCCCTAATCTCTCCAAGAACTTTATCATAAAGTGGGATTAAATATTGTCAGAGAATTATTCATCATCTAATGAGATGACCACTTGGTTTTGTTTTTTTCTTATACATTAAGCACATTATGTTAAACCATTCCTGAATGTCTTTTATGAAGCCTACCTCATTGATCATGGAGGATGATCTTTTGGTATTTTCTTTTTTTTTTTTTTTTTTAAACTTTATTTATTTATTTATTATAAGTGCACTGCAGCTGTCTTCAGACACCCCACAAGAGGGCATCAGATCTCATTGCAGATGGTTGTGAGCCACCATGTGGTTGCTGGGATTTGAACTCATGACCTCTGGAAGAACAGTCAGTGCTCTTAACCACTGAGCCATCTCACCAGCCCCTTTTGGTATTTTCTATTTTATTTTATTTATTTTGTTTTATTAAGTATTTTTGCATCTGTGGTTTTAAGGGAAATTGGTCTGTAATTCTCTCTCTCTCTCTCTCTCTCTCTCTCTCTCTCTCTCTCTCTCATAGCTGAGTCTTTATATTGATTGGCTATTAGAGTAACCATGAGTTCACAAAATAAAATCAGCTAAGGTTTCTTCTTTTTTTGTTGAATACTTTGAGGAGTATTTTCATGAACTCCTCTTTGGAAGTCTGGTAGGAGTCTACCCTAAAACTCATGGCCCTGGCCTCTATTTGTTGGCAGACTTGTATTGACTTCTCTTTTTCTAGGTGTTTAAGTTATTTACCTTAGTTTGATTTAACTTTGGTAAGTGAAACCTGTTGAGGAGATTATCCATTTCTTTTAGAATTTCCAATTTGGTAGAGTACAGGCATTTTTAAATAAAACTATGTCTTTACCATTCTCTGGATTTCTTCATTGTCTGTTATCTTGTCACCATTTTCTTTTTAGATTTCATTAATTTGGATAGTCTGTATCTTTTAATACGTGTTTCTATTTTGTCTACTAAAAGGCTAAAAGGACCAACTCCATGTTTCATTACTTCTTTGTATTCTTGTCTTTCTATTTTATGGATTTCAGCTCCCAATTTGATAATATCTTGATGTCTACTTCTTTTCTTCATTGCTCACTCACTTCTTCTGTTCTAGACTTTAAAGTGTGCTGTTAAATTTCCAGTGTGAGAACTCTCCAATTTTTTCATGTAGGGATTTTGTGCTATGAACTTTCCTTTTAGAACCAATTTCATTTACTTTGTATTCTGTAAGATTGTGCATGTTGCATATTCATTTTCATTGACGTCTAGAAAGTCTCTAATTTCTTCCTTTATTTCTGTCTTAACCTATTTTTCACTCAGTAGTGAGGTGTACAGCTTCCATGAGTTTGTAAGCTTTATGTTCTTTCTGGTTTTGTTGATATCCAGCTGTAATGCATGGTGGTCTGATAAGATACATGGTGCTAGCTTGTTTTTATTGTATGTGTTGAGACCTGCAATGTGTCTGAGTATGTGGTCAGTTTACGAGTAAGTTTCATGAGGTGCTAAGCAGAAGGTATATTCTCTTATATTTTGATGAATGTTCTCCAAATTTCAGCTGGATTCATGTTCATGCTGTCAGTTAGCTGGTGTATTTCTCTGTTTAATTTTGGTCTGGAGAATTTATCCATTGGTGAGAATGGAATATTGAAATTTGCAAGTGTAATGTATGAAGGTTATCATGTGATTTTTGCTTTAAAACTCTTTTACAAAGGCTTGTGACCATGTGTTTAAGGCATACATATTAAAAATTGAGATGTCATCTTGGGTAATTTTTTTCCTTTTGAGTAATATGTAGTATCTTTCTAATTCTTTTCATTATATATATATATATTAAATCAATTTTAAAATGGCTACATCAGCTTGCTTCTTTGGTCTATTTGCTTGGAATATCTTTTTACAACCCTTTACCCTGAAGTAATGCTTATTCTTGATGTTGAGGTCCTTTCTTTCTTTCTTTCTTTCTTTCTTTCTTTCTTTCTTTCTTTCTTCCTTCCTTTCTTTCTTTATTGCTTTCTTTCTTTTTCTTTCTTCCTTTCTTTTTCTTTCTTCCTTTCTAAAATTTTTATTGTTTTTTTAATGCTTTATTTATTTAATTTTATGTCTATGAGTACACCATTGCTCTCTTGAGACACACAGAAGAGGGCATCAGACCTTATTACAGATGGTTGTGAACCACCATGTGGTACTGGGAATAGAACTCAGGACCTATGGAAGACCAGTCAGTGCTCTCAACCACTGAGCCATCTCTCCAGCCCAAGCTATATTTCTAATACACAATAGAAGGATAAATTTGTGTTAGCATCCACTCTGTAAGCCTGTGTCTTTTTGTAGGTCATCTGAGGTCATTGATATTGAGAGAATCAATGAATGATGATTGTTATCTCCTGGTATTTTGTTGTTGTTGTTGTTGCTGCTGTTGCTGCTGTTGCTGGTGGTGTTGGTGTTGGGGTGTTTGTGTGCTTTCCTTTCTTTTGCAGATAATATGAGATTATTTACTTCCTGTGTTTTCATGTCTATCATTAATCCCATTGGATTGGATTCTTCCTTCTATCACTTTGTGTAGGTATGTTTGTGTAAATAGATGAGGTTAGCCGGGCAGTGGTGGTGCACGCCTTTAATCCCAGCACTTGGGAGGCAGAGGCAGGCAGATTTCTGAGTTCGAGGCCAGCCTGTTCTACAGAGTGAGTTCCAGGACAGCCAGGGCTACACAGAGAAACCCTGTCTCGAAAAACAAAAATAAACAAAACAAACAAACAAACAAAAAAGAGTCTTATTTCTACTGGGTACTGGAATTGTTATGTCTACAACATAGGGGTAGCTGTTATTCCCTGAGTTTTGGGGCATGGACTCCATGAAGCTGATTGGTGGAGGGATCCACCACAATAACATCTTGTGGAGCCAGTGCCAGCACTCCCAGGCTGGCACCTCAGCCACTATTAGTATGGGAACATAGAGGTAGCCAGGGAGCTAGCTGGAGCAGAGCCTTGCAAGGCTCTTTTTAAAATAATTCCAACTATACTGAATGACAAGAACTGCAAGTCCCTGAAGAAAGAAATTAAAGAAGATGTCAGAAGATGGAAAAATCTCCTGTTCTCATGGATAGGTAGGATTAACATAGTGAAAATGGCCATCTTACAGAAAGTAATCAACAGATTCAATGCATTCCCCATCAAAATTCCAACAAAATTCTTTACAGATTTTTGAAAGCGCAGTTCTCACCTTCAGATGGAAAAATAATGAACCTAAGAAAACCAAAGCAATCTTGAATAATAAAAGAATTTGGGGAAGAATTGCCATGCCATACCTCAAGCTGTACTACAGAGAAATAGTAATAAAAACTTTATGGTATTTGTAAAGAAATAGACAGATTAATCAATGAAAAAGAATCTAAGACTCAGAAATAAACCAACATACCTATGGACACTTGAGTTTTGATAAAGTAGCCATAACAATACAATGGAAAAATAAAGCATTTTCAACAAGTACTGCTCTATCAACTGGATGTCTATATATAGAAGAGTAAAAGTAGATCCCTATTTATCACCGTGCACAAAACTCAAATCTGAGTGGATAAAGGACCTTTTTGTTTTGTTTTGTTTTTGTTTTTTGAGACAGGGTTTCTCTGTGTAGCCCTGGCTGTCCTGGAACTCACTCTGTAGAACAGGCTGGCCTCGAACTCAGAAATCTGCCTGCCTCTGCCTCCCAAGTGCTGGGATTAAAGGCGTGCACCACCACTGCCCGGCGATAAAGGACCTTAAATATAAAGATATTTGCACTAAATCTCATAGAAGAAAAATATCTTTTGAATGCATTTGTACAAGAGTCAATTACCTGAACAGAATACCAATTGCTCAGGCTCTAAGATCAACCATTGATAAATAATACTTCATGAAACAGAAAAGATTATGTAAGTCAAAAGGCATGATTAATAAGACAAAACTAATGCTTACAGATTGGAAAAGGATCTTCACCAAACCTACATCTGACAGAGGGATAATATCCACAACTTATAAAGAATTCAAGAAGTTAAACACTACCAAATGCAAATAACCAATTAAAATGGAATACAGAAGTGAATAAGTATTTTTTTTAATTAAGAAAACACGGTAGAGAATTAAGCAGATAATTCTAAACTGAGGAATCTTGAATGGCTGATAAGCACTTAAGGAAAAGTTTGAAGTCTATAGTCATCAGGGAAATTCAAATGAAAAGAACTGAGATTTCATCTTACAATCATCAGATTTGCTAATATAAGAAAGTCAAGAGATAGTACATGCTGGGAAAGGTTCAGACTTGCTGAGCCTGAACCATACAGGTAACCTTTCCATCCCTCATGCAACTTTGCTGCTAGCTGAGTACAAGCAGACATCCATTCTCCTGCCAACTCTCTGCCTTCTTTCATTGAATCTGCAGGTCCTGAAACATACAAACCTTCAGATCCTGAACCATACAGACCTATAGATCTAGAACCATACAAACCAAGGATATCCACCAGAGGCCTGACATACCAGGACTGACAAGGTTAATTCCCCCAACCCCTATAATAACTGCTGAAACAAGGACATCCAATAACGAAATCCATCATGATGGCTAAAGGTTCTTGAAAGAACACAATCAACAAAGCCAGGGCAATAGAAAACCTTCAGAACATAGCAACCCTTTTACAGCAATCTAAGATAACCTAATATAACTTGAAGCTCAAGAAAATGACCATAAATCCAATCTTATAAATATGATAGAGGCCTGGTCTCTGGGAGTACTTTGTCTGGCTTCAGTTGGAGAGGATACACCTAATCCTGTTGAGACATTTGGCCCGAGTGAAGGGGAGGATGGAGTGAGGAGCACCCTTTCTGAGGCAAATGGGAAGCCTCCTTCTGGCAGGGATTACAGGCATTTGGCAACAGCTCCCCCTAGCTTCCCAAAGAACCTTTATGTGTTTGTGGATGCTCTTGTTTTTCTTGTTATGTGTTTTAAATGTAAGACTGCTTGTTCACAAGTACATCTGAGATGTGTGCAGTTGCATGTCATACTGCCAATCACTAGGGATGCTTAGGCAGAAAAATTGAATGCTCCAGACTAGTATGAGTTGTTGAATTTGTGTGTAAAATAGAATAGAAGACCTTCTCTTAGGAGAAAAAAGTAAAACTGAGAACTTTCTTAAGATATTTTTGTTGTTGTTTGTTTTTTTGTTTTATTTTCCCCATTTATTTTAAATCATGTATATGTGTGGGAGAGACTCATATGTCCATGAGTGCATGAGGACAGAAGAGAGCACTGAAAACCAAGGAGGTGGATTCATAGGCAGTTGTGATCCTGAGAAGCAAAATCAGTTAATTACCAAACTATCTCTCCAGACCCAAACAAAGAATATTTGAAGAAAAATCACATTCATTTTAAAGGAACAGATGCTAAAATTAGCAGATGAGATCTAGGACCACAGAGCTGACTATGTTTTTGCTTTTGTGACAAAGCCTCATAATCCATTCTTGCCTCAGCCTAATTGTTTTATGCTTAAGACACAGTCCTTGATTTGCATCAAATTTGACAACAAGTTACAATTTGATTTCTGTTGCTGTGCTAAATCAATGACTAAACCAACATGAAGAATTATAGGATTCATTTGGCTTCCTGTTTATATTCTTGCATAAGGGAAATATAGGGAGGAACTGAAGCAGACCATGGTGTAATACAAATCACTGGCTTGCTCAACCTGCTTTTCTCTACGGCACGGTCCAGTATAGCTAAGGATAGTACTACCCACATTGGGTTGGGTGTTGCCACATTGATCATTAATAAAGAAAATTCCCTAAAGTCATGTTCATATTCTCTCCTCTAAAGTGACTCTAATTTATATCAAGGTGAAAAAAAACCTAATGCATAATGGTTTGCATATGCCTTATCAAATTAATCTGTGAGGTACATGATGTGAAATTCATAAAGAAAAAATATAAAGGTAAAAATAAATTAAATTAAATGAAAAAAAATTATTGGAAAAGACATCTGGGAAAGAAGTGTGTGGATAGAACTTAAAAAATGGTGGAAGGATTTTAAAGTACTTGTTCCTCCCATAAATGGTCATCAAAAGTTGGCCTTGGCTGAGGATTTGCTTAGTAATGAAGTAGATAGGATAACCTGTTTTGTGTACTGTCAATCTCTTTCTCCAGTCATTCCTATCATTGTCCAGTGAGCCCATAAAAGTGTGATCATGATGGAAATGATGGAGGTCATGCAGGACTCCCCTGGCTACAGCTGCTGCTGAGTGCTATGTTTACCAACAGAAGAGACTAACATTGAGCCACAGACATGACATCATTCTTTAGGGTTACCTGCCAATAATGTGTATCTCCTGGTGTTAACAAGTCTTTGATTAAATTAAATTGGAAAATAAAACAGCCTATTCCAATCAGAATGACAAAGGATACAGAGACATCAGAAATACAGGTAGGCATCACTACCTGTGGAAAGTGTCACAACTTGCTGAGGTGCTGGTAGAGGAAAGTGGAGAAAATATAAAATTGATAGAAGAGGAATTACTTATAAATGTCAGCTAAGGCCACATGACCAATAGTAGAAAAGAGAATTCACTTCATGTGTGTTTTTGTTTTTTTTAACTTAAAATGCATTTATGTTGATATTTGTGTTTTCTTATTGGGTTCAGTAATGTCCTGTGTCTGCCCCACCATGGGTCTAGGGCCACTTGGGGAGGCAGGACTTGGGAAGTTTTACTTTGCTCACCCCACAATGGCTCTGGGTGTGGGGATGAGAGTTCTTGGCTTGTTGTTGCTGGCTGGCTTGGGTTTTTAGTCTCAGCGGAGGCGAGCGCAAGGAGGTCTTCTGCAGGAGATTGTAGGCAAAGGCCTTCCCCTATGCTCACCATGGCAGATGCTGATGAAAAGAGATAGTCCATGGTTTTAAAAGATTTATTTAAGTCATGGCGGAGAGCGGCAATGAGTAAAAACCATACCTCCTTTTCTCAGGGCTTGCCTGAGGTTAAATACCTTTTGTGGGAAGAATTATTTGGGAAGGAAAGGTTAATTGGCTACACCCTTCTGGCCCTTAGGTACCTTATTAAAATAGAGATCTGTCTTGAGGCTATGTGACTTGTGGCCATGTCCTCTACCCATGGAGGGTCTAGGGACTTGCCCTTACATGACTGCAGGACACAAATCTATGGAGGCCTCATGTCAGGAGCCTGGATTCTAGGGGCATGGCAAAACTCCTGCCATCCCTTGGGATCACCTGGGGTCACCGGGGTTTCCAGCCTGTGCTCAACCAGAAATTGGCTGCCTTCCAAGGCACTACATGACCAATTGTAGAAAAGAGTATTCACTTATGTGTGCTTTTGTTTTATTTTATTTAGAATGTATTTATGTAGATATTTGTGTTTTCTTTCCTCAGTTTTGTTATCAGGTGATGGAACACCAACAGAGTAACATCAAGATAACAAAAGAATGTTTCTTGACAGATATGGCCACATATTCTAAATTTATCATGTGTTTACAGTTGTCCATGTATCCTTGTCAATATTGGGACACTGTAGGGCTTGATCTTGTGTTAGTCTTATGAATGCTGGGAAATCTCTGTGAGTTCATATGATTATCAGTCCTTTTCTCTTTTTCTTCTTTTTTTTTGAAGGCTGCTTGTTCTTTAATTTTGAGTTGAGTCTTCATGGACCTGAGAGAAAATATCAGACAATTAAGGACTATACAAATAAATATTAGCACGTTAGTCATCACCTAAGGGCATCAATAAGACGTGATCCTGAGGAAACAGCAGTACGCACTAACAAGTGAGGGTTACATGACCATCTAGAGCTTCTACCAATCCATTTATTCAGAAGAACAGACTTCCACTGCTCTGGATGTTTCCCCTATACTTTATTGTTGTAATTTTACTTTTTCTGAAAAGAATAAAAAAACAAAGGCTGTATCTTTCAAAATATCATAATAATAAACAGCAAAACAGCTATTCCATATACTTCCCTATACTTCATTGCATCCAAATGTTATGCTTTACTTGATAATGAATCTCTGTACACTTCTAATTGCTAAATAAACTCAGTTCCCTAGATGCCAATATCATATAACTAGCATAGAATTATTACATCCCAGGAAATATATCCACAGAAGAGGTGGCCAATATTCAGAAGCAACATTTTCTTACACTGCCCAAGTGACCAAAATAACCAAAATTTTAAAATGAAGTGAAATACTTTTTTAGTTTAAAAAAAAAAAAAAAAACACTTGACAGTAACTCCCAGCAATGGCACACAGGACAACAGCCAACGTGGAATGCATGTTGTATCTTTATGTGCTATAAGAAGTCCATTTTCAAGGCATATCCCTTTTTGTTGTTTGTTTTGATTTACTGCTTATTATGGAAGCCTTTATGTGAGGACTCTGACTTTGGAAAATGACGTGTAGCACTATGCTGGTTTGTAAAATGGATGGGGTCCATATCCTCAGGACCCATCCCTGTAGGTGGCAGTGGTCGTGATGTCTGATCAATCTTGGAACGGTGTGTTTCATCACCCTCTTTTGACTTTGTATGTGCCGACTTTCCTTTTGATTTGCACTCAGGGTCATGTTTCCTTTTGTCCAAAGATGACTTTTCTTGCTCTTTGGCTTTCTTGTAAGCTTTGTTTTTTTTAGCCATCAGAAGTCGAGCAATTTCCTCATTCTGGGCAACCTGAGCTGCTCTCATGTCCACATGAGTAGCCAAAAGTTCTTCCTCCTGCAATTTCCGGGCAATTTCAGCATCATACCACTCCTGGTCCCTGTGGCTTGCTCGTGCTGAAGTAGAGACAGCTTCTTTTATTCCTCTTGGTTTCATTCCTCCATCCTCATAATAGTAGTTATCTCCAAAAGCACTGTCCCCAGAAAACTCTGGAGTGTGTTTCTTCTTTTTTTTTTCTCTTCCTGTAGTTCTTTCTCTTGCAAAAGACATGCTATGTCCTCATCCTTCTTCTCCTGAATGCGTCGTCTCTCAGCCTCAATTGTCAGCTTCTCCTGGATTTCCTGAGCAATTTCACAATCATGTTGTTCAAGGGCTTTGTAGTGCTTCTGGAGCTGAGCTTGGGCTTTGAGATCTTCCTCTTGGAGCTGCTTAGCAACCTGCAGATCATGCTGTACCAGACGATTCCTCTGAATGTTGGATGCCAAATGATGCTCAATCTCTTGTTCTTGCAGGCTATGAGCCAGGGTGTGGTCCTCCAGGACAGCAAAATCTCGACACACTTCCTTCATGCCCGGCAACTTGGATTGACCCACATTCATGTCTGCCATGGCGGCTGCTCAGCCTTGGGCGCGCCCAGTCCTTTTTTCTTAATGATACTGTTTTACTGAAGTCACCCAATACCTCTGTCCCTTATACTGATTGATCTGCTTTTCAACATAGATCTATGATAGCTGAGTGGTGTTGTTGTTCTATATTAACTGGTGGTAAGTAGATAATCCTGAAAACAAACCTTACTTATGTCATCAAATATGGAGAAGTTGAGCTGGTTATTAACTAGAATGTTTACCACTGGTGATTGGAATTCAAATTGCTAGAAAGTACACCACATGCTACCAGAGGAAAGTGTAAAGGGAATAAAGACCAAGTGGGTCCTACTACATAAAGATTCATCCTCTTCAAAATGTTCGTTTAAAACAAGCAGTGTACCCTCTTATAAAATGGTCCCTCATCTAAGGCTCAGCGAAAAGTGAAGATGGTAGGAAAGATCTTGAGAGTCAAAGGATAAGGAAGCTAGCTGTGAACATATATCTTCTAGGATTGGCAGAAGGTACACCATCAAGTCTTACCAATATAACCTCCAAAACATAATGAGAAAAATGGTCACAGTGTGCATGACAGCTTAGAAAGAAGAAAGCTGGCAATGTATTATCTACATGACCATTTACAGGAAACTATAAACCTGGGAATGACAGATGTTGTCATCCTCAGGGACAACCAGAAAACAAATACTGGAGATATACTACCAATAATCAGCCATCAGAACATAAATATATGCAATTTTACATGGTCTCTACAATTTATATTTCAAAAAGATATGAATATACAAATGCATATACACATTCAGTAAGAATTGATGACATTCAGTAAGAACTGATGAAATAAGAGGGCATGTACATTTTAGGAGTGCAGGGAGGGGCACAAAGAGTATTTTGAAGATAGAAAATATAAACAAAAAGCCGTTAAATTACAATAAACTGCCAAATAATACTTAAAAAGTAGAGCAGCAAACAGAACTTTGAGGGAAAACTGACACTTACCTGCAACACCTGATGTAAAGAAATAATGTGTGTGTGCATGTTTGTGTGTGTAATATGAAACCCAAATAATCTTTAGGACTCATATTTTGATAAAATTAATGATGAAACCCTTCACCTAGAGTGATTTATATGTGTGTATACTTCACTGACCTTATTGTGGTAAAGATCTTGTGTGAGATATTTCCATTAGTGGTTTTCCTCACTTAAGGAAACACAATCATTTCATAATGAAATTGTGTGTTTTTACATAAAGGTAGAGTCTTATATTGCAGACACAATCTGAACCCACTTTTACTTTTCATACTATGTTCCCTTCTTAGTATGATATCTGATATTCTATAATGGTCTTAGTACATTGTAAAGATATTTCAAAATCCAGCGCTTTTGTAATGATCATCATAAATATGCATTACTGTTACTGTGCTTCACACTCTGCTAACATTCACTCTTGTTTTCCTTTTCAAATCAGTGCCTTTTATTGCATCAGGAGTCTATGATATACCAAATCTTAATAGAGGCAATTTACTATTTAGGTGATTTTTAGTTTCTATCACTGTAACAAACACTATGATCAAAAGAAACATGTGAGAAAGATGTTTATTTACTTATATACCTTTGTCACAGTATATTGAACGAAGCCAAGGCATAAAATTGGATGTAGGCCCTCCATGAAAACAAATGGAATAATGCTGATTACTGGCTTCATGTCCATGTCGTCTGCAGTCCTCTTTCTTATAACACCAAGAACAACTTGCCTAGAGTTGGCACTGTCCACAGTCAGTAGGGTTACCTTATATTAATCATTAATTAAGTACATGGCTTACACACAAAACTACAGGTCAAAATGATGGTAGCTGTTCCTCAATTGAGACTCCTGGTTCTCAATGTCTTCAGATTTGTGTACTAATGAATGAAATCATTTTCTACTAAAGTGTAGTAAGTGGTATGACAATGGACACAGCTGTCCTGTTTGTAAGTTCAAATTTGTATATTACTTAAAATTTTTATATGATTAAGTACTACTTTTGCTAAGACAAAGGAAAAGATATGTTGAATATCATCTAAAATTTCATACTATGGAAGTTTCAATAATGCAATTTATCTTTGTACTTCTGTATAAAATTTGAATCTGGCCTAACTAAAATAACATAACACTTTGGGACAAAGATACACCCTAGCAACCCTGCACTAGAAGCCAAGATGGAAAAAACCTCCAGAACCACAATGACCTTCCCCCTAGTGCTGTGGTAGACAGGGAGGAAGGTGATCCAGACACTGCAGAATACCAGCATGCTGAAAGTTAGGAACTTGGCTTCATTGAATCTGTCAAGAAGGTTCCTGGCCAGGAAAGCCAGAGCAAAGCTTCCCAGAGCCAAGGAGCCCAAATATCCCAGGACAAAGTGGAAGGCAATGAGTGAGCCTTTGTTGCAAATAATGATGGTCATCCCATGTTCAGATTGTATATCTCTGTCAATAAAGGGAGGAGATGTTACCAACCAGGTTCCACAGAGAATAAGTTGGAATAGGGTACAAATAGGAATGACCAAGTTAGGTGACCCTGCTGCCAACATCCCTCTCATTCTTGTTCCTGGAGTAGTAAGCTTGAAAGCCATGACCACAGTTATTGTTTTGGCCAACACTGTAGAAACAGCCACAGTGAAAAATACTCCAAATGTGGTCTGCTGCAGGATGCAGGTGGCCTGATTGGGATGTCCAATGAAGATCAATGAGCAGAGAAAACAGAAGATGTGAGAGATGATCAGGATGTAGCTGAGAATGCGGTTATTGGCCTTCACAATGGGAGTGTCATTGTGCTTCATAAAAGTGACTAGTATTAGAACTGTGAGGACAGAGAACGACAGGGCCATCCAGCCTAGAGCCATCCCCAATGGATCTTCATAAGCCAGGAATGATTCAGCCCTTTGGAGGCAGTGGGTTTGCTGTAAGTTGGCATACTTATCATCTGGACACCTCACACACTGCTCCATATCTGCTGGTGAACAACAGCAAACCCTTATATCATATTTATGAACTTAATAATTGAGTGTTTGTATTATTCAGACAATACCCCCAAAATATTTTCATGTTGAGCATTTATTCCATTCCTAATTGCTGCAGGAAGCACTGATGTAAGGCTGTTCTGTATTAATCTATGCTTTGTCATGTAACAAAACACCCATCAAGGAAAATGCAGGAGAGAAATATTTATTAAGCAGAAAGAAAACATGTTGTTTTCTAGTGTGTTATGAATAATAACATGCTTAATCTCAGATTATCTAATTTTTTATAGCATAAACTCTCTACTTATAGACATGTGCAGTGTGCAGATATAGTTCTCAGTGCCAGTTCAAACTGCAGTATGAACTTTGTTGGGTTTGAGGATTGTGCCCTTTGTCTGTATCTTCACATAGGCACAACAACATGCAATTCCTCATGTAAAATATTGTTTGCATAAAGGGTATTTCCACTATTGAAGCTGTATGCCTCACAGACCTATCCATGTCTCCCTCATTGTAGTAAGATATCTTTTTTCCAACTATGCATTCCAAGCTAGATGTCATGAAGTTTATGGGTACTCACATTCATCCCATTTTCCTTATGTAAGCTGTGATTGCTGATATGCATTATCACATCTCTGGGTGCATTGTTGAAATCTTCACTCTTGTTCTAATTCTTTGACAAGAACTACTTAATCCTTTAAATCTTCTACTCTTTTAAAATGTATTTCAATAACAACAGCTGCTACCCTAAGCATCTGGTATTTGTCAGGGACCAAGCTGAATGATAGGAGGGAAAGGTTGTGGATGGATCATGTAGTCCAGTTACTTTGTACAAAGAATCACATAAGATTAAACTTATGTATAGATTATGCCTGTTTTGTTTAAAATTATTACAGATGTATGTCCCTTAAATGTTTTCTGCATAATATAAAATCAATAGCCATCATATTGTGAGAGAAATGAGTTGTTTGTAGAAGATAATGCAGGTTATTTGCAGGATACAAAAGAAGTTGATACCATTCATATGATTAAATTTAGAAACCAAGAGATTTTAGGTCTATAGTTTCCTTCTAGGCCAGTTTGCATTTTTAGTTTGGGATGAGAAGATATTAGAATGCAGCAATTTTTTTCTGCATGCAAACATGTACCTTTCTCATTGGAAACCTCATTTTCTGGGCACTGGGTACAATCAAAGCAGCAGTCAGCTGTTTGTTCCTGATGAATTTTCCTGAATCCAGCAGTGCATGTCATACTACACATGGAGGTGGGAACCTGAGGTAATATATATACATATGTACATACACCTATACATATGTGTCTGTGTATGTGTGTATTTATGTGTAGTGCATGTATACATTGTATGTATAATGACCCATATATTTATTTATGGGACATTAACAGATATGGTTACATTTATTCCTCTGCTAAATAGCATCACTTATCAATTTCAGTTACTTTATTATTTTCTAATACCCTGAAATGCCCTCAAAGCCACACAATATTTATTATCATTTACTATTATATATGCAACATTTAGGTTGTAGCAATTTAAAATTTTTCTTTCTAAAATTATTAAACCAAAAGGAATATTTATGTGGTACCAGTTTCTCTCAAAAGATTTATAAATTAAAAAAATGAGGACATTGAGTTGTGTGGAGAGAGAAGGTAGGATAAATCAAGAAAGAGTTGTCTGATGAATATCAACAAATCATGTCATATAAAGCTCTCATAAATCCAATGAAATTTTTCGAAGTTGAAAAGAAAACCTTGAATCTGGAGAAATATTTCTGTTAATGAATACATGTTGTACTTCTTTAGGATATAATGGTGTTCACACAGAAACAAAAATTTCATGGTTTATATATAGCTACAAAATTTTATTATATATATTACTTTAAATTTAATAAATGTATTTATGTAGTGTATGGTGGATAGGCATGCAGGTACAATTGAACATGGAATCCAGAGACCTTTGACTCCTATGACCTATATTTCCATAAAATTATGAGTTATTAAATTTTGATGTGGTAACTGAGGTTGGGCCTTTGGCCAGAACAGCAATTGGTATTAACTACAGAGCTATAACTTCAATACCTCATATTTTAAATTTTAGATATCCTGAAAAAGATTAAAATTGTTGTATACTCACCAACCTTCCTCCTGTGGCCCACTCCAAGTCTTTAGATATTTGAAGTTTTTGGCTCTGTGGGAAACAAGGAAAATAGCTTCCTATTTTGACTTTTAATCCAAGATCTTGTGGAAAATTCCAAATGTTGAAAATGTCATACTCTGCACACTGATTTTCCCTATGATTAATGTTCACCAGTTCACCAACAGGGTTAATAAATACTCTAGTCTTCAACATGGAAGCCACCTAAATGAGATGCATCATCAGATGATTACATGTACATATCGATTAAGGAAAAGTAAAATTGAGAATGTCCCCTAATTTTTAATGTTTTTCAGAAAAGACAGTTATATTTAAAAAATCCAATGTACTTATGTATAATATAACTCATGGTTACTTAAAAATTCATATACTTCATTTTAATGTTTCAAGACATAAATAAAGCTAAAATAAATGCTATCCAAATAACAAGTAACATGATATGAGTCTGTGTATGTGTATGTGTATGAGTATGAGTGATCTTGAATATGTGCGTGTGTGTGCACATGTTTTTCAAGAATAATTTTTAAAATTGAATCCATGTATGTGAGAATGAATGGGAAGTCTGAATATCTGGAAGTTGTGGAAACAAAGGATGGTAGTGTGTCATTCATGTACATACAGTTTTCATATATGAAATAAACATAAACTTAATAAATGTGCAGTCTTCATCATTTAGGTTTTTATAAATAATTGTTACTTTAAATGGATAACTATTAATTACAGCAATTGTACCAATTATTGAGAAAAATATTCTTGAGAAAATTATGCTAGGTTAGTTATCACTTAATGCTTTTATGATAAAACTCTTGACTCTTATTTTTAAATATTGAACTCATTTGGTAAAATGTTGAGACACATTTTCACAAACTCATTGACATTCATACAAAAATATTGTCTCCTATTATATGTTATTCTTGTGCATGTTTCATATCCATGTAAAAGAATCAGTAGGTAGTTTTATAGTATAGAATTTTTTTTTTTTTTGGTTTTTCAAGACAGGATTTCTCTGTGTAGTTCTGGCTGTCCTGGAACTCACTCTGTAGACCAGGCTGGCCTCAAACTCAGAAATCCGCCTGTCTCTGCCTCCCAAGTGCTGGGATTAAAGGCGTGCGCCATGACTGCCTGGCCCTAGAAATCTTTTTATTGCAAGAATAATCTCTAACAAATTTATGTGAATTTTGCAGGAGCCATTTAAAGATCACATTGATATATCACTATATATCAATATATATATCAATATATATATATCAATATATATCAATATATATCTATATATCTCTATATCTCTATATCTATATCTATATATCTATATATATCTATATATATCTATATATCTATATATCTATATAAAATGAAATGTAAGAAACTTTACCTTCTGACAGTGAACAATCCTTTGAATTTTGCCATTGGCTGAGATTCTACTTTTTGAAGAATGAGTTCATGGTATGTGTGGGCCACAACATACACAGCATTATACAAATTGTAACCTTCTTCACTCAGGGCCAAATTTGTTCAGTGTTAACCATTCCACTGTATTGTTGAATGTAAAATGATCCATTTTGCTATTGCTGTTCTTAGATATTGAACAATTAAAATAATTCCACCATAGTATACACTGAGAAATGTCTACTGGGTACATGGAAGTGTTCATTATTTGCATAAAATTCCTTAATTTAGCAATCTCACTGTGGTGGTGTTCAAAAGTGACAGTCCCATGAAAGAAATCAAGGCTGAAATCTCTTTTATTTATGATGACATCCCATTGTGAGGTTGTGATCCAGATTCTCTGTGCACCTAAATGTCTCTATTTTCTAAAGCTGACTTCTAAGGTAGAGTTCATTTCACCATAAATGATAACAACCTTGGCTATTGCTGTCATAATTTGTTTATCATATATCTTAGCCTTTGTCATGTATATCTCTGCATGTCTTCTGAGATCATATTCACGAAAACTAAACAGACCCCATAGCTTTGCATTTCTTCTCTCAAGTTTGAGAGAAACTGAATACCCTGGTCATCATTTGAGATGACCAGTCCAATCCAAGTCCATCTAAAATGAAGTATCAAGGAGACCATGCCATGGGACAAATGTGTGTCCTTGGTTGCTATCTGATAGACATAGGGAAATTGGTCATGGTCACTCAGGTTAGGATTAAATGGTCCAAAGAAAATCTAAAAGATGAAGAGAGGATGAAACATCCACATGAGGAATATGATCTTAAGGAAGTTTGGACTTATATACAAGTAGCATTACTCATGTTTCAGAACTCCCATTAAGGATAGTAAAATAATTCTATAAATAGCATGCATTATTCCTTTTGTATTCTAGACTATTCTTGTCAAGTCTGAGCATTCTAGAAAAGTGTTTTGCCTATTTCCTACAGTGTGTCTATGATCTGATTTTATATTCTTTATAATATGTGTAAAACAGCACACACACAAACGCATGGTGACCAAGGTTTCTCCCTTGGTACCTATGAGTGGAATGAACATTGTTAACTTATCCAGTGTCACACATTCTCACCTTCAGTGTCCTAAAATAAATTGCCAGTTTTAAGGATGTCATCCATGATGGTCTTGTAAGTTGTATATCACAAATTTCGTGTATTCCACAGTTATAATTAATAAAATCAAAATTATTGTTTTGTGGTGAAGATTTTTCATCCAGATGTACAAAAGTGTCTTCACACAGGCCAACAATGTGGGAGAACATCAAAGACATGTTGGGTAAAAGATAAAGATTCTTATTGATCTCATCAGTAGCAAAAAACATTACTAAAAAATCCTCATATCTTCTTGCTGTTATGCTACAAGAAGCCATAGGAATAATTAAGGAGGATGTACAAAATATGAAATTTTCTGCTCAATTGCATTAATCTTTGTACTATGAGCAATGACAAGTTCCTATGTAAGTGCTACTTTTCCTTAAATAAGCCTCAGAAATTAGAGATCTTTACGTTTGAACATAATTTAAATATTCCCCCAAATATGTTACTCTAGTATGATACTTTTTATATTCATGAAAATCAATAAAGACCTTGTTTTATCTCTGAATGCTATTCCTGAACTAGTGTCAGGAGCTGACAAGGAGAAGCTAAAAACTAGCAGGTGATCTTCCTGAGATGAGTTTGCCTTAGATTAAAAAAAAACTCTATGGCTTTGGGCTGGGGCAGACACAGAGTTGGTCTGCTCCTGTGGAGATACTGAATCCTGAGTCATCCTAGAGGAGCCACTGCACTCAGAGCAGCTGGTAAGAACTCCATCTCACTCCCTAAGCCCCAGAGATACATCTGGGAGCCAGGGACATTCAGGACACACCAGCTACCCAAACCCCACCCCTCCGGCATTCCACTTCCCTTCTGCCCCTGCCTGGTCCTTTGGGCTGGGGCAGACACAGAATTGGTCTGCTCCTGTGGAGATGCTGAATCCTGACTCATCCTAGAGGAGCCACTGCACTCAGAGCAGCCAGTAAGAACTCCATCTCACTCCCTAAGCCCCAGAGATACATCTGGGAGCCAGAGACATTCAGGACACACCAACTACCCAAACCCTGCCCCTCCAGAATTCCACTTCCCTTCCACCCCTGCCTGGTCCTTTGGGCTGGGGCAGACACAGAGTTGGTCTGCTCCTGTCCTGTGGAGATACTGAATCCTGAGCCATCCTAGAGGAGCCACTGCACTCAGAGCAGCAGACACCAAGGTGGTTTGCACTTGGGAGACATCGTATCCTGAGCTATCCTAGAGGAACCACTGCACCCAGAGTAGAAGGATTTCCAGATCCAAGAGGTGGCCTGAGTCCCAGGAGTTCTTCCACCCAGGAGATTAGGATCATAAGACCACAGAGACATCTGGACTCTGAGGAGCTCTGCAACAAGCAAGATAACTGGAAATACAGACTCCACTCTTACACAGTGAGGGCAGGTAACACTAGAGTTAACCAGATGGCGAAAGGCAAGCACAAGAACATAAGCAACAGAAACCAAAGTTTCTTGGCATCATCAGTACCCAGTTCTCCCAATATAGCAAGCCCTGGACACCCCATCACACCGGAAAAGCAGGATTCAGAATTAAAATCACTTCTCATGACGATGATAGAGGATTATAAGAAGGAATTAAGTAACTCCCTTAAAGAAATACAGGAGAGTACAAGTAAACAGGTCGAAGCCCTTAAAGGGGAATCACAGAAATCCCTTAAAGAAATGCAAGAAAACACAAAGAAGGAATTAAAAACATTCAGGATCTGAAAGTGGAAATAGAAACAATAAAGAAATCTCAAAGGGAGACAACCATGGAGATAGAAAACCTAAGAAAGAGAACAGGAGTCATAGACGCAAGCACCACCAACCGAATACAAGAGATAGAACAGAGAATCTCAAATGCAGAAGATACAGTGGAAAATATTGACACAGTTGTCAAAGAAAATGCAAAATGCAAAAAACTCCTAACTCAAAACATCCAGGAAATCCAGGACACAATGAGAAGACCAAACCTAAGGATAATAGGTATAAGATGAGAATTAAGATTCCCAACTTAAAGGGCCAGTAAATATCTTCAACAAAATTATTGAGGAAAACTTCCCTAACCTAAAGAACAAGATGCCCATAAACATACAAGAAGCCTACAGAACACCAAATAGACTAGACCAGAAAAGAAATACCTCCCGTCACATAATAATCAAAACATCAGATGCACAAAACAAAGAAAAAATACTAAAAGCAGTAAGGGAAAAAGGTCAAGTAACATATAAAGGCAGACCTATAAGAATTACACCAGACTTCTCACCAGAGACTATAAAAGCCAGAAGAGCCTGGACTGACATCATACAGACCCTAAGAGAACACAACTGTCAGCCCAGATTATTATACCCAGCAAAACTCTCAATCACTATAGATGGTGAAACCAAGATATTCCATGAGAAAGCCAAATTTGCACAATATCTTCCCACAAACCCAGCACTTCAAAGGATAATCGATGGAAAACACCAACACAAGGAGGGAAACTACAACCTAGAAAAAGCAAGGAAGTAATCTTCTAACAACCCCAAAAGAAGATAACTATACAAACATAATTCTACCTCTAATAACAAAAATAACAGGAAGCCACAGTCATTTTTCCTTAATATCTCTTAACATCAATGGCCTCAATTCCCCAATAAAAGACTCAGACTATCAGACTGGATACACAAACAAGACCTAGAATTTTGCTGCATACAAGAAATGCACCTCAAAAAAAAAAAAAAAAAAGAAGAAGAAACGCACCTCAGTGACAAAGATAGACACTACCTTAGAATACAAGGGTGGAAAACAATTTTCCAAGCCAATGGTCCCAAGAAACAAGCTGGAGTAGCCATTCTAATATCAAATAAAATTGACTTTCATCCAAAATTAATCAAAAAAGATAAGGAACGACACTTCATGCTCATCAAAGGAAAAATCTACCAAGGTGAACTCTCAATTCTGAACATCTATGCTCCAAATGCAAGGGCACCTACATATATAAAAGAAACTTTACTAAAGCTCAAAACACACATTACACCTCACACAATAATAGTGGGGGATTTCAACACCCCACTCTCAGCAATGGACATATCATGGAAGCAGAAACTGAACTGAGACACTTTGACATTAACAGAAGTTATGAACCAAACAGACTTAACAGACATCTATAGAACATTTCATCCTAAATCAAAAGAATATACCTTTTTCTTAGCACCTCATGGTATCTTCTCCAAAATAGACCATATAATTGGTCACAAAACAGACCTCTACAGATACAAAAAAGATTTAAATAATCCCTTGCATCTTATCAGATCACCATGGACTAAGACTGGTCTTTAATAATGACAAAACCAATGGAAAACCCACGTGCACATGGAAACTGAACAACTCTCTACTCAATGATGACTTGGTCAAGGAAGAAACAAAGAAAGAAATTAAAGACTTTTTGGAATTCAATGAAAATGAGGACACATCATACCAAAACTTGTGGACTCCATGAAGGCAGTGCTAAGAGGAAAACTCATAGCTCTAAGTGCCTACAAAAAGAAACTGGAAAGAGCACACACTAACAACTTGACTGCACAACTAAAAGCTCTAGAACAAAAAGAAGCAAATACACCCAGGAGGACTAGAAGGCAGGAAATAATCAAACTCAGGGCTGAAATCAACCAAATAGAAACAGAAAGAACAATACAAAATATCAACAAAACCAGGAGCTGGTTCTTTAAGAAAATCAACAAGATAGATAAAGCGTTAGCCAGATTGACCAGAGGGCACAGAGACAGTATCCAAATTAATCAAATCAGAACTGAAAAGGGAGACATAACAACAGAAACTGAAGAAATTCAAAAAATCATCAGATCCTACTACAAAGGCCTATACTCAACAAAACTGGAAAACCTGGATGAAATGGACAACTTCCTAGACAGATACCAGGTACCAAAGTTAAATCAGGAGCAGATAAACCATCTAAATAGTCCCATAACCCCTCAGGAAATAGCAGCAGTCATTAAAAGTCCCCCCACTAAAAAAAAGCCTAGGCCCAGATGGTTTTAGTGCTGAATTCTATCAGACCTTCAAGGAAGACCTAATACCAATTCTCTTCAAACTGTTCCACAAAATAGAAACAGAAGGAACACTACCCAATTCATTCTATGAACCTACAATTACACTCATACCCAAACCCCACAAAGACCCAACAAAGAAACAGAATGTCAGACCAATCTCCCTTATGAACATCGATGCAAAAATACTCAATAAAATTCTAGCAAACCGAATCCAAGAACACATCAAAACAATCATCCATCATGATCAAGTAGGTTTTATCCCAGGAATGCAGGGATGGTTCAATATTCAGAAATCCATCAATGTAATCCACTATATAAACAAACTCAAAGAAAAAAACCACATGATCATCTCACTAGATGCTGAGAAAGCATTTGACAAAATTCAACATCCCTTCATGATAAAAGTCTTGGAAAGATCAGGAATTCAAGGCCCCTACCTAAACATAGTAAAAGCAATTTACAGCAAACCAGTAGCCAACATCAAACTAAATGGAGAGAAACTTGAAGCAATCCCACTAAGATCAGGGACTAAACAAGGCTGCCCACTCTACCCCTACCTATTCAATATAGTACTGGAAGTCCTAGCCAGAGCAGTTAGACAACAAAAAGCAGTCAAAGGGATACAAATAGGAAAGGAAGAAGTCAAAATATCGCTATTTGCAGATGATATGATAGTATACTTAAGTGACCCCCAAACTTCCACCAGAGAATTCCTAAACCTGATAAACAACTTCACCAAAGTGGTTGGTTATAGAATCAACTCAAACAAATCAGTAGCCTTCCTCTACATGAAAGATAAACAGACTGAAAAAGAAATTAGGGAAATGACACCCTTCACAATAGTTGCAAATAATATAAAATACCTTGGTGTGAATCTAACCAAGCAAGTGAAAGACCTGTATGACAAGAACTTCAAGTCCCTGAAGAAAGAAATCGAAGAAGATCTTAGAAGATGGAAAGATCTCCCATGCTCATTGATTGGCAGGATTAATATAATAAAAATAGCCATCTTGCCAAAAGCAATCTACAGATTCAATGCAATTCCCATTAAAATCCCAACTCAATTCTTCACAGAGTTAGAAAAGGAAATTCTCAAATTCATATGGAATAACAAAAAACCCAGGACAGCAAAAACTATTCTCAACAATAAAAGAACTTCTGGCGGAATCACCATCCCTGACCTCAAGCTGTACTACAGAGCAATAGTGATAAAAAAGTACCCGGTATTGGTACAGAGACAGGCAGGAAGATCAATCGAATAGAATGAAGACACAGAAATGAACCCACACACCTATGGTCACTTGATCTTTGACAAAGGAGCTAAAACTGTCCAGTGGAAAAAGGACAGCCTTTTCAACAAATGGTGCTGGTTCAACTGGAGGACAACATGTAGAAGAATGAAAATTGATCCATTCTTATCTCCTTGTACAGAGCTCAAGTGGATAAAGTGGATAAAGGACCTCCACATAAAACCAGATACACTGAAACTAATAGAAGAGAAGGTGGGGAAGAGCCTCGAATACTTGGGCATAGGGGAAAAGTTCCTGAACAGAACACCAATGGTATATGCTCTAAGACCAAGAATTGACAAATGGGACTTCATAAAATTGCAAAGTTTCTGTAAGGCAAAGGACACTGTCAAAAGGACAAAACGGCAATCAACAAATTGGGAAAAGATCTTTACCAATCCTTCATCTGATAGAGGGCTAATATACAATATATACAAAGAACTCAAGAAATTAGACTCCAGACAACCAAATTACCCTATTAAAAAATGGGATATAGAGCTTAACAAGGAATTTTCAATGGAGGAAACTTGAATGGCCGAGAAGCACCTAAAGAAATGTTCAGTATCCTTAGTCATCAGGGAAATGCAAATCAAAACAACCCTGAGATTCCATCTCACACCAGTCAGAATGGCTAAGATTAAAAACTCAGGTGATAGTAGATGCTGGCGAGGGTGTGGAGAAAGAGGAACACTCCTCCATTGTTGGTGGGACTGCAAGATGGTGCAACCACTTTGGAAATCAGTCTGGCAGTTTCTCAGAAAATTGGACATAGCATTACCTGAGGATCCAGCTATACCACTCCTAGGCATATACCCAGAAGATGCTCGAACATATAACAAGGACATATGCTCAACTATGTTCATAGCAGCCTTATTTATAATAGCCAGGAGCTGGAAAGAACCCAGATGTCCTTCAACTGAGGAATGGATTCAAAAAATGTGGTATATTTACACAATGGAGTATTACTCAGCTATTAAAAACAATGAATTCAAGAGTTTCTTAGGTAAATGGATGGAACTAGAAATTATCATCCTGAGTGAAGTAAGCCAATCACAAAAGAACACACATGGTATTCACTCACTGATATTAGCCCAGAACCTTGAAATGCCCAAGATGCAACTCACAGGCCACATGAAGCTCATGAAGAAGGAAGACCAAGTGGGGATGATTCGGTCCTTCTTAGAAGGAGCAACAAAATACTCAAGGGAGTAAATATGGAGACAAAGTGAGGGACAGAAACTGAAGGAGGGGCCATTTGAAGACCTTTCCACCTGAGTATCCATCCCATGTGCAGTCATCAAAGGTAGATGCTGATGTGGAAGTCAGGAAGTGCATGCTGATAAGAGTCTGATATGGATGTCTCCTCAGAGGTCTTCAAGAGTCTGACATATTCAGAGGCAGATGCTCACAACTAGCCATTAAACTGATAATGAGGTTCCCAATGGAGGAGTTAGAGTGAAGGCCATTGGAGCTGAAAGGGTTTGTGGCCCCATGAGGAGAGCAACAATACCAACCAACCACAGCTCCCAGGGTCTAAACCACCAGCCTGGGAGCACTTAGGGAGGGATCCAGGGCTTCAGCTGAATACGTAAGAGTGGAGGGCCCTGCTGGGCATAGGTGGAAGAAGAGATCCTTGACCTCATGAAGGCTGGATGCCCCAGGGGGTGGGAATTTGAGGGTTGGGAGGTGGGAGTGGGGGGGTAGGTAGGGGTTACATCTGCAGAGAAGAAGGAGGAGGGGTGAGGGGATAGGGGGTTCCTGGGTGGGTGGGGGATGGGGTAAGGGGACAACATATGAAATATAAATAAAACATCCAATAAAAAAAAAAAGAGGGCCGGGCGGTGGTGGCTCACGCCTTTAATCCCAGCACTTGGGAGGCAGAGGCAGGCGGATCTCTGAGTTCGAGAGTTCGCGGCTAGCCTGGTCTACGGAGTAAGTTCCAGGACAGCCAGGGCTACACACAGAGAAACCCTGTCTCGAAAAAGAAAAACAAAAAAAAAAAAAAAAGAGGAAAAAAAAAGACAAAACCACAAAGGTACAGTTTTGGGGAGCCAAATTTATTAATTTCCTGTCTGGGTGCAGGTAAGGACTGATTATGTAACAGACACCCAGTAGTCAGTGTTTCAACCATTCAAGTAAGCAATCATTTCATACAAAAGTAAAACTTGGCACTTAGCCTGTTTAATCTTGTGACCCATTACTTTCTAAGAATAGCTGAAGCAGTGAAATATTTAACAACAATCTACAGTTTTTAACAATAGCATAACTGCAAAGTGAGGTTGTCTTTTTTAGGCAAGCTAGCTGACAGAGTACATTCAAGATAGGAGCAACGTCCTCATGCCTTTTACAAAATAAAAACAATTTTATTTTCACAAGCCTTTACAACCCAGTAAATCATCATCTAAACAGAATGTCCACCATCACACTGCTCATAACCTGATGGTGAATCCTTGTTGTTGATGACAGCAATAGTATAGTCAATGAACATGAAGAAACAGAGCTAATACTCAACTATACTTCACTCCTACTGAATAGTGTCTGTGGTACTAGAAGAAACTTTGTACACTACCAGAGGAGAAAAGTAATCCTCATTTCAACCAACTACAAACTCTGCAACCCATGCAGAAACCTGCCTGCTTGATATACTGGTACAATAGTGGTACAATTTAACTGACCACTTTTTGATTGGATTTTAAGGCTACTCCATAGGATGAACACTATACCTGACACTGGTACAATGGCCAAGAACCTGAGACTAGATAAGTTTGGGACCTTGTGAAAACTACTGCTCTTATTCTGTTGAAGAAACATAACAATAAGATGACTACTAATGACATATTGCTCTACCCATAGATTGGTTCCTTGATCAATTCACATCAGAGAAACTTCTTGTAGATGATGTTAACTGACAAAGAGATCCACAAGTAGTAATGTGTAGGAAGTGATTCTACACTCAAGGCTCAAGATTCTATGTGAAAGAGAAGGCAGAAACATTGTAAGAATCAGTGGTGGTTGATAACTCTAAGGAAACAGTGTCTTCCATAAAAAGTCGAACTGATGTACATACAAAATCAGAGTAATCCTCATTTTAACCAACTACAAACTCTGTGGAATTGTGCACATGACCTACACAGGCATCCCAACTCTGAGAAGAGTATGATCAGACTAGAAAGAATTCAGGTAGTTAGAATAGCTAGGACCTAGATTCCTGAGGAACTATATCACTATGTCTGAGTCTGGACTGATCATAGACATGGGGTCACACTCCCTAACTAAGGAACTATCTGCACTTGATATAAGCTGGCATAGGGAAAGTCAGTTTCTCCAATAGAGTGTCACTTAGTATATCATTTAAATTTTAGGGCAGGCTCCCTGCACAGAAGTAGATACCCAGAGAAAGTAGGATTCATGATTCTTTTGTGGGAACAAGTTCCTTCATTTTGTTTTAATTTTTTTATATTATTGTTTTTTGTTTGTTTTGATTTTCATTTTGGTTGTGTGTGTGTGTGTGTGTGTGTGTTTTATTCTTAAAGATGAAGAACAAAAATTTGGGTAGGTAGAGAGAACCTGAGAGGAGTTTGGGGAGGAGAAAACATGATCAAAATGACTTTTAAAAAATATTTTATGAAAAATGAGTATTTTTCCAGGTTCATATTTTCCTCCATTTAAAGTAATTTCTTTTGCATTATTGATTCATTAAACTCAGTGTTTATACTCCCTATTGATTCCATCTCTTCAGGCTATTTGCTGACATGTATAAGGGCAGAGAAAATTATGTTTTTCATGGATAAATGAGTAGAGCTCTCTCTTGCAACCTGCCACTGAGTACAGTCGGCCTTGATAATAACATCTTGTCCAGTCAAGTCATTGTCTTGCTGAAATACAGCCCCTATGCTTGGAGTTAATGAACTTCTCAACACAGAGTCTAGACGGGGAGATGTAGTTCCCCAGGAATTTGTTTCTAGCTATGTTTTTAACTTTCCAGCACCTGAACTCTATCTAGTTTGACTATATCCTGATAACTGCTACAAACACAGATTTCTGGTTTGGAAAGTCTTCTGGTAGTACTAAGCTAGATGATACCTTTGCTGATGGTATTTCTCTCACATCTAGTCAATAGCTAGATATTAATAGCTAATATCTAGTCATTAATATTTAATGTTTAATTAAACATTTAATGTTTAATTAAACATCAAACAGGTGATTTCATGGATACTCAACTGTCATTTTCTTGAGGTGGTAAACAGGGAGCTTTAACCTCTTCAAATGTCTGGTATTGCTGCTTTTAACGTTGTTGCTGTTATTTTGTTTCAGATAGTCACACAAATGTAATTTCTCGTCTAACAACAACAATAACAGGAAGCAACAATCATCATTCCTTAATATCTCTTAACACCAATGGACTTAATTCCACAATAAAAAGACATAGACTAATAGACTGGATATGTAAACAGGACCCAGCATTTTGCTGCATATAGAAAACACACATCAGTATCAAAGACAGACACTACCTCAGAGTAAAAGGATGAAAAACAATTTTCCAAGCAAATGGTCCCAAGAAACAAGCTGGAGTAGCCATTCTCACATCGAATAAAATCGACTTTCAACCAAAAGTTATCAAAAAAAAAAAAAGAAAAGAAAAAAAGATAAGGAAGGACATTTCATACTCATCAAAGGAAAAATCTACCAAGATGAACTCTTAATTCCAAACATCAATGCTCCAAATGCAAGGGTACCCACATTCATAAAAGAAACTTTACTAAAGTTCAAAGCACACATTGCACCTTGTGGAACCATGGAAGGATGGCTTGGTTTCTGATAGAGCACTAGCTAGAGATAGCCAGAGACCCAACAGGTGTCCATGCCTTTGAGGGACAGCATATATTTCACTATGCTCCCAGACTCCAGGCTCCTGACACTCCATTGTGCCTTTCAGACATGTAGGGCAATGCAGCCCCTCCCAGAGAGGTTTGTGTCACCCAGCACAGGTAGTGGGTGTGACTACAGGCCTCAGCCTCAAGAGATTTCCATATTAATGAGATACCTGAAGACCAGAGGGCATAGCCAATTAAGTATTCCTTCCCAGACCCTCCTCCCTCCCTATTTAACTCAGGTCTGCCCTGAGTTTGGGGGTGGGGTACAGCCAGATTCATCTACTTCCCACCATGACAATAAATCTGTTAAAACCATGGACTTTCTCTCGTGTCTTTGGGGCCTGCTGTGGAGAACCATGGAGAAAGCCTTAGAACTACTGAGCCACTGTTTAATCTCCAGCCTGAGGACCTTCTCTGCATTCCAGCCACAGGGACCACTGATTCAAGCAAGCAGTCAAGCAACCACCGAGTCAGCCAAGCAGGTACAGTAACAAAGAGTCTCTTTCCCATGGGGTGCTGTCAGGGCCTCTTTTTCTCACCTCATTCCTCTCATGTCTGTTTTTCCATGGCCCCCAGTGGATACTGGGGGGCCTGAGAATGGAGACCACCAGCCTCAGAGTCCACCCAAGAGCCCTGTACCCCAGCGGGACCTCAGACTTAGTGAGATCTCTCAACACCTGGGGCGGAGCCCCCACAGTATCCACCTGGAGCTGCACAGAGTGAACTCAGTCAAAAATCCCATACTTCTGCTACCCAGAGCCAAGGTTCCAGTCAGCTGGGGCAGCAGACACTCGGAAATCACAACTGCCCAATAGGATCCCAAACCCACACCCATACATATGCGAGCTATCATCCCCGCAGCACCTCACACGACAGTAGTGGGAGACTTCAACACCTCACAGCAATAGACAAATCATGGAAACAGATCATCTGACACTAAATAGAGACACAGTGAAACTAACAGAAGTTATGAACCAAATGGATTTTTTAACAGATATTTATAGAATATTTCATCCTAAAACAAAAGAATACACCTTCTTCTCAGCACCTCATGGTACCTTCTCCAAAATTGACCATATGATTGGTCACAAAACAGGCCTCAACAGATACAAGAAGATTGAAATAATCCCATGCATCCTATCAGATCACCACAGACTAAGGCTGGTCATCAATAACAACAAAACAACAGAAAGCCCACATACACATGGCTGAGCCCTGCAGTATCTGCAATGGCTCATTCTGCTACTTTGTAACAGCTGTTCTGCTGCTCCGGTCCACAGGTCAGGGTCTAGCAAGAGAGAGAGTGGGGATCGAGGGGTGAGAGAGGCAGAAAATGGATACAAGACTGGTCAAGTCTCTTTTATTGAAAGGAAATCCTGGGTATTTATACCTTTTACCATGTGCCTTGTCCTCATGGACAAGCTCAACTGAAGGCACTACATCATGCACGTAGCAGCGTGGAGACCACGTGCACCTAGCTGCTGGCAGCACTAAACAGCAAAACAAGATGTTTATCAGAGTGTGCTCAGCTGTTGCAGGCTGTTGAAAACAAGTCTTTGGTCAGGGTATATGGATCGAGATGGCTGTGAAGATGACAGCACTTTTGGCTAAGAGTCGGTTCCCAACAGGTTCCCCTTTAAAAAAATTTTTTCAAAAGGGAAGGCTGGGAAAACTTACAGAAACCGTGCCTGTCTTAGATTGGAACAAAGGACCCCAGCCTCCCTTTCCTGTCTCTGGATACTCAACAGCCATTGGTTGACCTCCTGTCTTAGGATGGTGAGGTCTCCCAGTTAGGGGCAAGGATCTTGAGGTGTTCTCTTACCAGTCATTGACTATCCGGCTTAGTGCATAAGTTAGGGGTTAATCCTCGTCAGTCTTGATGACAGAGGTTTTAGAGTCCCCTACCTCCAGCCTGTAATAACCAACCTGTATAGGTTTCATTTAAATAGCATCTATCTATTGTTGTACTGATGTCTGTTGAACAGCATGGACCCGACAGACAAGAGACTTAACAATGCCTGAATGGTTGGTGTAAACCATTCTGCCTCAGAGCGACACTCTTCTTAAGGGTAGCACACAATTCCCTCTGTTGGAGGAGTAAAAAGTATAAGCCTCTTCTATTCTGTAGCACTATTTTCTAAATTTAAATCTATATAAGTACAGAACTGATCATAGCTTTGATCTTAACAAAAAAAGTAAGAAAATCCCTGTCCCTGACCCAATCAATCTCAACCACCCCCCAAACAACTATAGTAACTGTGGTAATGGGTTCTCTCTTGTGTTTAAACAATGTACCCCACTAAATCATAAATCAGGGAACTGCTGGGTGGTGGTGGCACACACCTTTAATCCTAGCACTTGGGAGGCAGAGGCAGGCGGATTTCTGAGTTCGAGGTCAGCCTGGTCTACAGAGTGAGTTCCAGGACAGCCAGGGCTGCACAGAAAAACCCTGTCTCAAAAAACAAAACAACAACAACAAAAAAAAATCGGTGAACCAAGAGTCTAATAGAGCCACCCTGGAGGTGTGGGTGGTGATGTCTTCTTCCACACTGAGAACTTCCCAAGTCAGGTATACTGGTTGATCTGCTCCAGTTTGAAGACAATTGTGAAGCATCTTCATGTTTCCTGCAAAGAAAAAATATGCTTCCCAAGGGGTTTCTTTTCCCTGAATTTGTTATTGTTGTCTATTTGTTTAATCAGTCTCTCTGGCAGCCAGCGTGTGGCATCTGCCATTTGGGAATATATGCAGACAGAACCTCTTCCCCAGATAAGTACTGGATCTGGCCCATTCCATGTTCCAGTTAATAGGTCTTTCCAGAGGACTGTTGCAAAATTCTTTTTGGTATTAGGATGCCAGAATCTATCTGCAGCAGATTTTCCTTCAGAATCCAAAGTTTAAAAATTTAAAATAAAGAGAGTGTGATGAAGGATATTTCTGGGGGATCCCTTGGTAGGGTACCATTCCCCATTTTTAATTTTTTTGAATTGACATTTAATGGTTTGATGTGCCCTTTCTACAATACCTTGGCCCTGTGGATTATATGGAATACCCATTTTATGTAGTATTCCCAATTTTTCACAAAATTGGTGGAAACTGGAGCTTGTATAACCTGGGCCATTGTCAGTCTTGATCTGTTTTGGCACACCCAATACAGCGATTAGAGCAAGCATATGAGTGATCACATGTTTGCTTGCTTCTCCAGTTTGTAATGTCGCATAAATGAAACCACTGTATGTATCTACACATGCATGTATACATTTTTGATTTCCAAATTCATTATAATGGGTAACATCCATTTGCCAGAGACTGTTTGGTATTAGTTCCTTTGGATTCACACCCAAATGAGGAACTGATAAACATGTAACACATGATTGACAAATTGTTTGACAATTTGTCTAGCTTGTTCTCTGGTAATTTTAAACATGTCTTTTAAAGTTTGGGAATTAAGGTGATGTAACTTGTGAGCATTTATGGCCTGATTCAAGTTAGATGGTGGATCTGATACAGTCACTGTGGCTACACGAGTGGCTAGATCTACCTTGGTGTTTCCTTCAGCGAGAGGACCTGGTAGCCCAGTGTGGGCTCTCAGGTGTCCTATAAAGAATTTACACTTTCTCCTCAAAATTAATTGCTTAATTAATTAAAAACAAATTGGCTGCTTCTGAGGAATGCTTTATTTGTGCAGCACTTTCTAGCAGAGGGATAAGTTGAGCTATATGTGAGCTATCTGTGTAAATATTAATGGTTTGACTTGGAAATGCTTGAAACACAGCAATAACAGCATGTAATTCAACAAATTGAGCTGACATAGATGATGTAGCAAAGGAAATTACTTGACCCTTAAAAGCATAAGCAGCTGTTCCTGATGAGGAACCATCAGTGAAAACTAGCAATTCTTCCTTTATAGGTGCATGCACAGTATGAGATGGAAAAACAAATGCATGGCGATTACAAAATTGAACTAATTTGTCTGGTGGATAATGGTTATCTAGTTGACCACCAAATGAGGCACATGCTATAGGCCAAACTTCAGAACTCTGCATAAGCCAATTAACCTGATGTCTTGTATAGGGTTGTACTATGACATCAGGATCTTTTCCAAGATATTTTTGACTGTTATCTCTGCCTAACATAATCATATCCGCTACAGCTGCATAGTATGGATAAAGAACCTTTTTAGGCGATGAGGGAAGATGAACCCATAATATGGGTGCATTTGCCAAAAAACTGCAGTAAGGAGTTAATTTAGTGTTAAAAATAAGAAAATATAAAGGTTTAGAATAATTAATATGGGTTACAAATTGGGATGAAATAGCACTCTCAACATTCCATAAGGCTTTTCTACTCTCCTCTGTTAGAGCCCTGCCAGACTTAGGGCCAGGATCTTCTTTGAGAATGTCAAACAAAGGTTTCAACTCTTCTGTCGTAAGTTTCAAATATGGTCATAGCCAATTAAAATCTCCCAATAGTTTTTGAAAATTATTAAGTGTCTTAAGGGAATCAGTCCTCAAGGTGGCCTTACTGTTAATAATATGTGGACCATTAATCTGAAACCCTAAATAAGTATATGGATCTTGTAATTGTACCTTTTCTGGTGCTATTTGTAACCCTGCAGTCTGTAAAGCTGTTTTAAGATCATCAAAGCACTGGAGTACCTATTTTCCATCTTTTTCTGCTATTAAAATATCATCCATGAAATGAATCATGTAGATTTGCTTCCACATGGTTCTAACACCCTCTATGGCAGAAGCCACAAACTTTTGGCACAAGGTAGGACTGTTAGCCATACCCTGAGACAAGACTTTCCATTGATATCTTTTCATAGGTTCTCTAAAGTTTATAGTGGGAACACTAAAAGCAAAGCGCTTTCTATCGTTAGGATGCAAGGGGATAGTAAAGGAACAGTCTTTTAAATCTATAACTATTTTATAATAGCCTAAAGGTATGGCCACTGGTGTGGGCAGCCCAGGTTGTAAGGCTCCCATCAGAATCATGGTTGCATTAACAGTCCTCAAGTCTTGCAACAATTTCCACTTTCCTGACCTTTTCCTAATGACAAATATTGGGGTATTCCAG
>NW_021620752.1:0-2857 GCF_004785775.1 Grammomys surdaster
AATCCAATTTATATGGCAACTTATATGGCAAGTCTGTCTAGTCAGTGTATTCTGGAACTTGACTGTCTCCACCTTCTGAGCACTGAAATTACGGGAAAGCCACCATGTCCACCTGGCAATAGATAGGTTCTAGGGATCCAAACTTTTGCAGCCATACTTGCTGTGTAGGTGTGGTAACCACTAACCCACCTTCCCAAAACTATTTTTGCTTTGTTTGTTTGAGGCACGGTATATTATTCTGTGACTCAGACAAGCCTCAAACTATGACTATCCTGTCTAAGCCACCAGAATGTTAGGAGACAGGAATAGACCACAGCTTCCTGCTACAGTTTTTTAGAGAATGTGGCTATACTCACCGTCTTTTACCCTTCAGAATCATCCAACTGAAAACAATGCTGAGTAAAATTGCGATGATTATCCCAATAGAAACTCCTAAAGAGGAAAAGAAAATTAATGAAAAACACGTCACAAAAGTTTTGAACTCTATCTTAATAACTAATCCCACCGTTGGTTATCAATGATTTTTTCCATGTAACTTTACCATAGGTTCTGCTCTATTTGTCTTTTTAACTAGGATATTAGACCTACAGAATTAGTTATGGGGTGACCAGAACTTTCTATAAGCTTCTTCTTCCCAACAACAGAGCCCTTCACAGCAATGGTGCTGCTGGGCTCAGTCTGGGCGACAAACTAAGTAAATCCATTTGTGTTGGCTAAATGACCAACTTGACACAGTGTACAATCACTTGAGAAGAGAGTCTGAGTGAGGAATTAGTTAGCTCTGGTTGGCCTATGGGCACCTCCATGGGAGATATCTTAATTACATTTATTAAAGTGGCCCTATAGACACACACTGTAGGTGGTGGCATTCTCAGGCAAGGGATCATGGACTGTATAAGAATGGAGAAAGTTTCTTGACTGTGGATGTGAGCATCTGCTTCGGATTCCTGCAACTCTCACTCCCCACAGTGATGGCCTAGACCCTGGAATTATTAGCCAAGAATTCAAACTCCTTTCGCCTCTAGATCTTTTATCTCCACACAAGACTCACCCACATGATGATCTGTGGCTTTAACAGTACAAACTGTCAGGATGACCGCCCTGAAACATATTTCTGAGTACAAAGTAAAGAAGGAGTTGCCTCTCCAGTCAAATTAAAATAAAGAATTGTTGACAGGAAAGGATAATTACTCACTCAGATAATTCAAAGATGAGGTCCTTCAGTGTGTAGGAAGACGTAGATCTCATGACACCCTTAACCAGTGGTTCTCAACCTTCCTAATGCTGTGGCCCTTCAATACAGTGCTTCGTGTTGTGGTGAGCCCAACTATAAAATTAATCTCATTGCTACTTCATAATTGTAATTCTGCTACTGGTATGAATCATTATGTAAATATCTCTTAAGTTTTCCTTAAGTGACCCCTGTGAAAGGGTCTGTCAGCTCCCAAAGGTCATGACCCACAGTTTAAGAACTGTTATCCTAAACTTACACTAATTTTAATCCAACTTAACAGATGTTTTGACTTCTTTTTACAGATCATTTATTGTAAGTAAACACTGCTAAAGGATTTCCCAGTAAACCCATCACAGGACTTACCAGCTATGAGACCGATGTTTAAGCCTGAAAGAGAGAAAAGCCACAGAGATGTTACTGGTGCATGGTGTGTGGTATATGGCACAGGCTCTGCATAGGTCTAAGCCAGACGAGGTGGGGCCCCGACACTGAGGAAGGGAAGTGGAAATGCTCTCCCATCACTGACCAAGTAGCCATCTGACACTGACAACAGCTCACAAGTGAAAAATTAGTTTTCTCCAGTGGAGTTTCACCGAGTATACAAAATACACTCGAGGACAGGCCCTATGCCCAGGAATACATGGCTAACTCCGAATAAACTCGGCGGTATTAGAAGAGTTTTTGTTTTGTTTTGTCTCATATTGATTAATTGGGGAAATTTCTTAACCTTACTCTTCTTCTCCTTTTGTATGTTTTGCTTTCTGACTTCGGGGTCGTTTGGGTTTTCTGTGTGGGCATGCACCCCCGTGTATATGTGCATGCTGTTCTGTGTGGGCATGTATCTCTGTGTATATATACACCTTGTGTTTTCTTTCTTCGTTTCTTTATTTTGTTCTATTCTGTTCTTTCTGCTTGATTGTTATTCAAAAAGAACAGTGTAGTGTTGGATGGGTAGGAAGGTGGAGAAGATCTAGAAGAGGGACAGGAATTCTGTATTAGAATATATTGTGTGGAAAAAAAGCAACACCAAAACAAAACAAAACAAAACAGGGATTTTTGCTTGCCAATAGCCACATGGTTTACCACTCAGGCATTTCTTCCTCTGCTCAGGTTGCTTGATAAACATACTATTATAAAATTTATATAACATTAACTCTATATCATATCTTGTATGTATTTAAGAAAAAAATGTGCTAACCTGCCTTGAAATGTTAGCTGAATTATTTGATAACTTTTATGAAGTCTTCATTATATTTATGACTCTTTTTTATTTATAAAAACATTTCACCAATATTATTATCTTATTTATGTTTGCTGTTGTTACTTCATATTTTGTTTTGTTTTGACTTAGTATCTGTAGTGCTGTCTCCCCAGATGTCTGACCTTTCTTCCTGTCCCTGCCAGACCTTCACTCTACTCCGAACACTCCTGTTCAGTATACCCATTAACTTTTGCCAAAGACATGCATAAAATTTCACACTACAGAAGTGTCAAGTTTATAATTTATCTACATTACTGGTAATTATATTAAGTACCTTGAAGGTTTAGATGTAAAAACGGATCCTGAACAATCTTAGTACATAACCAGTATTATAAGAGCTTAGACAGGCAGGAAGGGAAATA
>NW_021620753.1:0-11072 GCF_004785775.1 Grammomys surdaster
CCTGAATTATCAATAGTCATCTGTCATAGATAATAGTAAGGGAGAAACAAAAGAACAGGAATAATCAATATTCACGATTCATGGATGATAGTAAATCAGAAATAAATGAAGATGAAAAACCACTAGTCATCAGTCATAGTTAATAGAAAAACAGAAATAAAGATGAAATATCAATAGTCATCAGTCATAGATAATAGTAAGTCAGAAATTAAGGAACATCAATAATCAGTATTCAATATTCATTGATAATAGTAAGTCAGAAATAAATGAACATGAATAACCAATATTCAACATTCGTGGATAACAGTAAATCAGAAATAAATGAACATGAATAATCAAGTCTCACCATTCGTATATAATGGTAAATCTGAAGAAAATGAACATGAATAATCAATAGTCATTATTCATAGTTAATAGGTAATCAGAAAGGAATAAAGCTGAAATATCAATAGTCATTAGTCATAGATAATATTAACCAGAAATAAATGATCAGGAATAATCAATATTCATGATTCGTGGTTAATGGTAAATCAGAAATAAATGATCATGAATAACCAATGATCATTAGTCATAGCTAATAGAAAATCAGAAATAAAGCTGATATATCAATAGTCAACAGTCATAGATAATAGTAAGACAGAAATAAATGAACAGGAATAATCAATATTCAAAAACCGTTCATAATAGTGAATCAGAAAAAAATGAACATGAATAATCTATATTCACCATTCGTGGATAATGGTAAATCTGAAAAAAAATGAATATGAATAATCAGTAGTCATCAGTCATAGTTCATGAAAGTCAGAAATGACTAAATCTGAAGTATCAAGAGTCATCAGTAATAGATAATAGTAAGTAAGATATAAATGATCAGAAATAATCAATATTCACGATTTGTGGTTAATAGTAAATCAGAAATAAATGATCATGAATAACCGATAGTCATCAGTCATAGTTAATAGGAAATCAGAAATAAATAAAGCTGAAATATCAATTGTCATCAGTCATAGATGATAGTAAGTCAGAAATAAATGGAGAGGAATAATCAGTATTCACTATTCGTTTATAATAGTAAATCACATATATATATATGAACATGAATACTCAGTAGTCATCAGTAATATTTAATAGAAATTCAGAAAAAAAATAAATATGAAATATAAATAGTCATTAGGCATAAATAATGGTAAGTCAAAAATAAAGGAACAGGAATAATCAATATTCACCATTCGTGGATAATAGTTAATCTGAAATAAAGGAACATGAATAATCAATAGTCATCAGTCATAGTTCATAGCAAATCAGAAATATATAAATCTGAAAGATCAGTAGTCATCAGTCATAGATAATAGTAAGTCATAAATAAATGAACAGGAATAATCATTAGTCACCAGTCATACTTCAAAGTATATCAGAAACATATAAAGCTGAAATATCAATAGTCATCAGGCATAGATAATAGTAAGTCTGAAATAAATGAACAAGAAAAATCAATATTCACCATTCGTGGATAATAGTAAATCACATATATATATGAACATGAATACTCAATAGTCATCAGTAATATTTAATAGAAAATCAGAAAATAATAAATATGAAATATAAATAGTCATTAGGCATAAATAATAGTAAGTCAAAAATAAAAGAACAGGAATAATCAATATTCACCATTCGTGGATAATAGTTAATCAGAAATAAAGGAACATGAATAATCAATAGTCATCAGTCATAATTCATAGTAAATCAGAAATATATAAATCTGAAAGATCAGTAGTCATCAATCATAGATAATAGTAAGTCAGAAATAAATGAACAGGAATAATCAATAGTCATCAGTCATACTTCATAGTAAACCAGAAACATACAAAGCTGAAATATCAATAGTCATCAGGCATAGATAATAGTAAGTCTGAAATAAATGAACATGAATAATCAATATTCACCACAAGTGGACAATAATAAATCAGAAAAAAATGAACATGAATAATCGATAGTCATCAGTGATAGTTCATGGGAAATCAGAAATTAATAAATGTGAAGTATCAATAGTCATCAGACATAGTACTTGGGAAATCACAAATAAAGCTGAAATATCAATAGTCATCAGTCACAGATAATAGTAAGTCAGAAATAAATAAACAGGAATAATCAATAGTCAACAATCGTTGATAATAGTAAATCAGAAAAAAATGAACATCAATAATCAATATTCACCATTTGTGGATAATTGTAAATCTGAAAAAAATGAACATGAAAAATCAATTGTCGTCAGTCATAGTTCTTGGGAAATCAGAAATAAATAAAGGCAAAATATCAATAGTCATCAGTCATAGATAATAGTAAGTAAGAACTAAATGAACATGAATAATCAATATTCAGCATTCGTTGATAATAGTGAATCAGAAAAAATTGAACATGAATAATCGATAGTAATCAGTCATAGTTCATAGAAAATCAGATATATATAAAGCTGAAATATCAATAGTCATCTGTCGTAGATAATAGTACGTCAAAAATAAATGAACATGAATTATCAATATTCACCGTTTGTGGATAATAGTAAATCAGAAAAAAGTGAACATGAATAATCAATAGTCATCTGTCAGAGTTAATAGGAAGTCAGAAATAAATAAAGCTGAAGTATCAATAGTCATCAGTCATAGATAATACTAAGACAGATAATAATGAACAGGAATAATCAATATTCACGATTCGTGGATAAAGTAAATCAGAAATAAATGAACACGAATAACCAGTCATAGTTAATAGGAAATCAGAAATAAATAAAGATGAAATATCAATAGTCGTCAATAATAGATAATAATAAGTCAGAAATTAAAGAACATCTATAATCAATATTCATTATTCGTTGATAATAGTTAGTCAGAAATAAATGAACATGAATAATCAATATTCACCATTCATGGATAATGGTAAATCTGAAAAAATAAACATTAATAATCAAGAGTCATCAGTCATAGTTAATAGGAAATCAGGAATAAATAAATCTGATACATCAATAGGCATCATTCATAGAAGGAAGTAAGTCAGAAATAAATGAACAAGAATAAACAATATTCACCATTCGTGGATAATAGTAAATCAGATATATATGAACATGAATACTCAATAGTCTTCAGTAGTTTTTAATAGTAAATCAGAAAAAAATTAAGCTGAAATATCAATAGACATTATTCATAGATAATAGTAACTCAGAAATAAAAGAAAAGGAATAATCAATATTCACCATTCGTGGATAATAGTTAACCACAAATAAATGAATATGAATAATCAATAGTCATCAGTCATAATTCATAGTAAATCAGAAATATATGAAGCTGAAATATCAATAGTCATCAGTCAAAGATAATAGTAAGTCAGAAATAAATGAACAGGAATAATCAATATTCACGATTCGTGGTTAATAGTAAATCAGAAATAAATGATCTTGAATAACCAATAGTCGTCAGTCATAGCTAATAGGAAATCAGAAACAAAGGTGAAATATCAAGAGTCATCAGTCATAGATAATAGTAAGTCAGAAATAAATGAACAGGAATAATCAATATTCAACAATCATTGATAATAGTAAATCAGAAAAAAATAAACATCAATATTCACCAATCGTGGATAATGGTAAAACTGAAAAAAATGAACATGGATAATAAATAGTCATCAGTCATAGTCATGGGAAGTCATAAATAAATAAACCTGAACTATCATGAGTTATCAGTCATAGATAATAGTAAGTCGGCTATAAATGCACAGGAATAATAAATATTCATGATTTGTGGATGATAGTAAATCAGAATAAATGAACATGAATAACCAAAAGTCATCAGTCATAGTTAATAGGAAATCAGAAATACATAAAGATGATATATCAATAGACATTATTCATAGATAATAGTAAGTCAGAAATAATAAAACAGGAATAATCAATATTCAACAATTGTTGATAATAGTAAATCAGAAAAAAATGAACATCAATATTGTATATTCACGATTAATGGATATTGGTAAATCTGAAAAAAAGAACATGAAAAATCAATAGTCATCAGTCATAGAACTTGGGAAATCAGAAATAAATGAAGGTGAAATATCAATATTTATCAGTCATAGATAATAGTAAGTCAGAAATAAATGACCATGAATAATCAATATTAACTACTTGCGGATAATAGTACATCAGAAAAAATTGAACATGAATAATCGATAGTCATCAGTCATAGTTCATAGTAAATCAGAAATATATAAAGCTGAAATATCAATAGTCATCAGTCATAGATAACAGTAAGTCCGAAATAAATGAACAGGAATGATCAATATTCAAAATTCGTGGATAATAGTAAATCAGAAATAAATGAACCTGAATAATCAATAGTCATCAGTCATTGTTCATGGGTAGTCAGATATAAATAAACCTGAAGTATCAAGAGTTATCATCATAGATAATAGTAAGTCAGTTATAAATCCACAGGAATATTCAATATTCATGATTCATGGATAATAGTAAATCAGAAATAAATGAACATGAATAACCAAAAGTCACCAGTCATAGTTAATAGGAAATCAGAAATACATAAAGCTGATATATCAATAGTCATTATTCATTGATAATAGTAAGTCAGAAATAAAAGAACACGAATAATCAATATTCACCACTCGTGGATAATGATAAATCTGAAAAAAATGAATATGAATAATCAATAGGCATAAGTCATAGTTAATAGGAATTCAGAATTAAATAAAGCTGAAATATCAATAGTCATCAGGCATAGATAATATTAAGAGAGAAATAAATTAATAGGAATAATCAATATTCACCATTCGTGGATAATAGGAAATCAGAAATAAATGAACTTGAATAATCAATACTCATCAGTTATAGTTCATGGGAAATCAGAAATAAATAAAGCTGAAGTATCAAAAGTCATCAATCATAAATAAGAGTCAGTCAGAAATAAATGAACAGAATAAACAATATTCACGATTCGTGGATAAGAGTAAATCAGAAATAAATGAATACGAATAATCAATACTCATTAGTCATAGTTCATAGTAAATCAGAAATATATAGAGCTGAAATATCATTAGTCATCAGTCATAGAAAATAGTAAGTCAGAAATAAATGAACATGCGTAATCAATATTCACTATTCGTGTTTAATAGTAAATCAGAAATAAATGAACTTGTACAATCAAAAGTCATCAGTCATAGTACATGGGAAATCAGAAATAAATAAATCTGAAGCATCAATAGTCATCAGTCATAGATAATAGTAAGTCAGAAATAAATGAACAAGAATAATCAATATTCACGATTTGGGGATGATATTAAATCAGAAATAAATGAACTTGAATAATGAATAGTCATCAGTCATAGTTCATAGGAAATCAGAAAAAAATAAATCTGATGTATTAATAGTCATCAGTCATAGATAATAGTAAGTCAGAGATAAATGAACAGGAATAAACAATACTCACCAATCGTTGATAAGAGCAAATCAGAAATACATGAACATAAATAATCGATATTCACCATTCTTGGATAATGGTAAATCTGAAAAAAATGAACGTCAATAATCAATAGTCATTAGTCAACATGGAAAATCAATAATAAATAAAGCTTAAGTAATAATAGTCATCAGTCAAAGATAATAGTAGGTCAGAAATAAATGAACAGGAGTAATCAATATTCAAGATCGTGCATAATATTAAATCAGACATAAATGAATATGAATTATCAATAGTCATCAGGCATATTTAATATTAAACCGGAAATAAATAATGCTGAAATATCAATAGTCATAAGTCATTGATAACAGTAAATCCGAAATAAATGAACAGGAATAATCAATATTCACGATCATGGATAATAATAAATCTGATATAAATGAACATTAATAATCAATAGTCATCAGTCATAGTTAATTGTAAACCAGAAAAAAATAAAGATGAAATCTCAATAATTATCTATCATAGATAATAGTAAGTCAGAAATAAATGAACATGAATAATCAATATTCAGCATTCGTGGATAATAGTAAATCAGAAGTAAATGAACATAATGGTAAAGATGAAAAAATGAACATGAATAATCGGTAGTCATCGGTCATACTTAATAGTAAAGCAGAAAAAAATAAAAGCTGAAATATCAATAGTCATTAGTCATAGATAATATTAAGTCAGAAATAAATGAACATGAATAATCAATAGTCATCAGTAATACTAATAGTAAATCAGAAATAAATAAATCTGAAATATCAATAGTCATCAGTCATAGATAATAGTAAGTAAGAAATAAATGAACAGGAATAAACAATATTCACTCTTCGTGGATAATAGTTAATCAGAAATAAATGAACATGAATAAGCAATAGTCATCAGTCATAGTGCATGGGAAATCAGAAATAAATAAAGCTGAAATATCAATAGTCATCAGTCATAGATAACTCAGAAATAAATAAGTCAGAAATAAATGATCAGGAATAATCAATACTCACCAATCGTTGATAACAGTAGATCAGAAATAAGTGAACATGAATAATCAACATTCACCATACTTGGATAATGGTAAACCTGAAAAAAGTGAACATGAATATTCAATAGTCGTCATTCATAATTAATAGGAAATCAGAATAAAATAAGCTGAAATATCAGTAGTCATCAGTCATAGGAAAGTGTAAGTCAGAAATACAGGAACAGGAATAATCAATATTCACCTTTCGTGGATAATAGTAAATCAGAAATAAAAAACATGATTAATGCATAGTCTTAAGTTTACGGGAAATCAGAAGTAAATGAAGCTGAAGTATCATGAGTCATAGTCATAGATAATAGTAAATCAGAAATAAATGAAAAGGAATAATCAATATTCACGATTCGTGGAGAATAGTAAATCAGAAATAAATGATCATGAATAACCAATAGTCATCAGTCATATTTAATAGGAAATCATATGTAAGTAAAGCTGAAATATCAATAGTCATCAGTCAAAGATAATAGTAAGTCAGAAATAAGTGAACAGGAGTAATCCATATTCAGCATTTGTGGATAATGGTAAATCAGATATAAATGAACATTAATAACCAATAGTCATCAGTCATATTTCATGAGAAACCAGAAATAAATAAATTTGAAGTATCAATAGTCATCAGTCATAGATAAAAGTAACTCAAAAGTAAATGAACAGGAATAAACAATATTTACCAATAGTTAATAATAGTAAATCAGAAATACATAAACATGAATAATCAATATTCACCATTCGTGGATAATGGTAAATCTGAAAAAGAATGAACATAAAAACAAATAGTCATCAGTCACAGTTAATAGAAAATCATAAATAAATACAGCTGAAATATCAATAGTCATCACTCGTAGATAATAGTAAGTCAGAAAAAAATGAACATGAATAATCAATATTCAGCATTTGAGGATAAAGGTAAATCTGAAAACAATGATCATAAATAATCAATTGTGATCAATCAGAGTTAATAGGAAATCATAAATAAACAAAGCTGAAATATAAAAAGTCATCAGTCATAGATGAGAGTAAGTCAGAATTAAATGAACAGGAAAAATCAATATTCACCATTCGTGGATAATAGTAAATCACAAATAAATGAATATGAAAAATCAGTAGTCATCAGTCATAGTTCATAGTAAATCAGAAACATATTAAGCTGAAACAACAATTGTCAACAGTCATAGATATTAGTAAGTCAGAAATAAATGAACAGGAATAATCAATATTCAGCATTCGTAGATTATGGTAAATCTGAATAAAATGAACATGAATAATCAATATTCACCGTTCGTAGATAATGGTAAATCTGAAAAAAATGAACATGAATATTCAATATTCATCACTCATAATTTATAAAAAATCAGAAATAAATAAAGCTGAAATATCAATAGTCATCAGTCATGGATAATATTAAGTAAGAAATAAATGAACAGGAATAATCAATATTCCCAATCGTGGATAACAGTAAATCAGATAAAAATGAATATGAATAATCAATAGTCATTAGCAAAAGTTAGTATTAAACCAGAAATAAATAAAGCTGAAATATAAATAGTTATAATTCATAGATAATAGTAAGTGAGAAATAAATGAACAGGAATAATCAATATTCACCATTCGTGGATAATAATTAATTAAAAATAAATGAACATGAAAAATCAATAGTCATCACTCATAGTTCATTGGAAATCAGAAATAAATAAAGGTGAAGTATCAATTGTCATTAGTCATAGATAATAGTAAGACAGAAATAAATGAACATGAATAATCAATATTCAGCACTCGTTCATAATAGTAAATCAGAAAAAATTGAACGTGAATAATCGATAGTCATCAGTCATAGTTCATAGTAAATCAGAAATATATAAAGCTGAAGTATCAATAGTCATCAGTCATAGATAATAGTAAGTCTGAAATAAATGAACATGAATAATCAATGTTCACAATTCGTGGATAATATAAATCAGATATTAATGAACATGAATAATCAATAGTCATCAGTAATACTTAATAGTATACCAGACAAAAATAAAGCTGAAATATCAACAGTCATCAGTCATACATAATAGTATGTCAGACATAAATGAACATGAATAATCAATACTCAGCATTCGTGGATAATAGTAAATCAGAAATAAATGAACATGAATAATCAGTAGTCATCTGTCATAGTTCATAATAAATCAGAATCATATAAAGCTGAAATATCAATTTTCATGAGTCATAGAAAATAGTCTGAAATAAATGAAAATGAATATTCAATAATCACCATTCGTGGATAATAGTAAGTCAGAAATAAATGAATATGATTAATCAATAGTCATCAGTCATAGTTCATGGGTAATCAGATATAAATAAAGCTGAAATATCAATAGCTATCTGTCATAGATAATAGTAAATCAGAAATAAATGAACAGGAAAAATCAATATTCATTATTCGTGGATAATAGTAAATCAGAAATAAGTGAATATGAAGAATCAATAGTCATCAGTCATAGTTAATAGGAAATCAGAAATAAATAATGCTTGAATGTCAATAATCATCAGTAATAGAAAATAGTAAGTCAGAAATTAAAGAACAGCAATAATCAATATTCACCATTTGTGGATAATAGTAAGTCAGAAATGTATGAATATGAAAAATAAATAGTCATCTGTCATAGTTAGTACGAAATCAGAAATAAATAAACCTGAATTATCAATAGTCATCAGTCATAGATAAAAGTCAGAAATAAATGAACATGAATAATCAATATTCACCATTCCTTAAATAAAAGTTAATCAGGAATAAATGAACATGAAAAATCAGTACTCATCAGTCATAGTTCATAGTAAATCAGAAATATATAAAGCTGAAATATCAATACTCATCACTCATAGATAACAGTAAGTCAAAAATTGATGAACAGGAATAATCAATAGTGACAAATCATTGATAATAGTAAATCAGAAATAAATGTACAAGAATAATCAATATTCACGATTTGTGGAAAAAGGTAAATCTGAAAAAAATGAACATGAATAATCTATATTCATCAGTCATACTTAATAGGAAATCAGAAATAAATAAAGCTGAAATATCAATACTCATCAGTCATGGATAATAGAAAGTCAGAAATAAATGAACAGGAATAATCAGTATTCACCAACGTGGATAACAGTAAATCAGATATAAATTAAGATGAATAATCAATAATCATCAGTCATAGTTAATTGTAAACCAGAAAAAATAATGCGGAAATATGAATAGTCATCAGTCATAGATAAAAGTAAGTAAGAAATGAATGAACAGTAATAGTCAATATTCACCATTCGTGGATAATAATTAATCAGAAATAAATGAACATAATAATCAATAGTCATCAGTCATAGTTCATGGATAAACAGAAACAAATAAATGTGAAGTATCAATAGTCATCAGTCATAGATAATAGTATGTCAGAAATAAATGAACATGAATAAATAATACTCAGCATTGGTGGATAATAGAAAATCACATAAAATTGAACATGAATAATCAATAGTCATCAGTCATACTTCATAGCAAATCAGAAATATATAAAACTGAAATATCAATTGTAATCAGTCCGAAATAAATGAACAGGAACAATCAATATTCACTATTCATGGATAATAGTAAATTTGAAATAAGTGAATATGAATAATCAATAGTCATCAGTCATAGTTCATGGGAAGTCAGAAATAAATAAACTTGAAAGATTAACAGTCATCAGTCATAGATAATAGTAAGTCAGAAATCAATGAACAAGAATAATCAATAATCACGATTCCTGGACAATAGTAAATCAGAAATAAATGAACATGAATAGCCAATAGTCATCAGTCATAGTTAATAGGAAATCAGAAATAAAAAATAAGAATTATCAATAGTCGTCAATCATAGATAATAGTAAGTCAGTATTTAAAGAACAAAAATAATCAATATTGACCATTCGTGGAAAATAGTAAGTCAGAAATTAGTGAAGATGAGTAATAAATATTCACCATTTGTGGATAATACTAAATTAGACATAAATGAACATGAGTAATCAATAGTCATCAGTCATAGTTGATACGAATTCAGAAAATATAAAGCTGAAATAAAATAGTCATTAGTCATAGATAATATTAAATCAGAAATAAATAAACAGGAATAATCAATGTTCACCAAATTTTGATAATATTCAATCAGAAATAAATGAAAACAAATAATCAATATTCAGGTTCATGGATAATATTAAATCAGATATAAATCAACATGAAAAATCAATAGTCAATGGTCATAGTTAATTGTAAACCAGAAAAAACTAATGATGAAATATGAATAGTCATCAGTCATAGATAATAGTAAATCAGAAATGAATGAACAGGAATAATCAATAATCGCGATTTGTGGTTAATAGTAAATCAGAAATAAATGAACATGAATAATCAATATTCATGATTCGTGGATAATGGTAAATATGAAAAAATAAACGTGAATAATCAATAGTCATCAGTCATAAATTGTAAGAAATCAGAAATAAATAAAGCTGAATTAT
>NW_021620754.1:0-1077 GCF_004785775.1 Grammomys surdaster
ACTTTCTGGAGGGTGCCCCTCCCAAATCCTATCCTAGAACCTGCATATTTCCATTAATTCTCCTAGTCCTCTGGGATTCTCTCCAGCTCTCTACCCCATACCTGATCTATTTCACTTTATCCCTTCCTCTTTTTTCCCAACAGAATTATCAACTGTGTCCCATGGTAATTTTGTTCCCACTTTTAAGTGTGATTGGAGCATCTGCATTTGGAACTGCCTGCTTGTTAAACTTCTTATGGCCTGTATGTTGTATTCTATGTATTCTGAACATTTTAGCTAATATCCACTTATCCATCGGAAGATACCATGCATGTCCTTTGGGTCTGGGTTACCTCACTCAGGATGATATTTTCAAGGTCCATCCATTTGCCTGTAAAATTCATGATGCCCTCCTTTTTTAATAGCTGAATAGAATTCCACTCTATGAATGAACCACATTTTCTTTATCTATTCTTCAGTTGAGGAACATCTAGATTGTTTCCAGTTACTGGTTAGTACTAATAAAGCTGTTATGTACATAGTGGGGAGTCCACCTGCTGTAGACACACAAGACCTCCAGTATAGGGATAAGGAAACCAATCCACCCACAAAACTTTGACCCCAAATTTGTCCTGTCTAAACGAAATGCAAGGAGAAAGATGTAGCAAAGACTGAATGAATGGCCGACGAATAACCAGTCCAACATGACAACAAATCCACAGAAAAGGACCAACCCCTCACAGTATTAATGATACATTGTTATGCATACAAACAGTACCCTAGTATAACTACCTTCTACCCTGTTACTGCCTGAAACAGACACAGATACCCACATACAAACACCTGACAGAAGTTGGGTATTTTTTCGACAGTTGAGAAAAGATTGAAAGCCCTGAAGGTGGTAGGAACCCCATGTAAAGAACAACAGAGTCTACTAACCTAGACCCCTGAGAGCTCTCAGAGTATGAGCTGCCAAATAAAGGGCATACACAGGCTGGCCCCCAGCACATATGTAGTAGATGTGCAGCTCAGTCTCTCTGACTACCTTGTTTTTCCTCAGTGGCAGAGGATGCACCTAATCTGGTAGAGACTCTGTGT
>NW_021620755.1:0-1446 GCF_004785775.1 Grammomys surdaster
ACCCACCTTAGCTTTCTTTATCACCCATTGTGGGTGGCAGGCATTTGGCTCCTGTAACCAAACAACTTTCAGTGTTGATACACTCAGACAATGAACCCTATTGCCATCTCTGGGGTGTTTGCTGTTTCAGTAGGGGGAATTGACCAGTGTGATGATCATGGTCTCACCCTCTATGAATTTTAGTCCAAACTACTGGGCCTTGAGTAACAGGGTAGGACATCTGACCACCTTTATCACTCATGTTCTTGGGGTTAGTTCATTTTCCATCTGACTTGTGAAACCACAAGACTGAGGGACCTAAAGCCAAGTTGCACCCTGTAAAACTGACAATACTTGTAGAGAACCAATCTCTGGGGTCATCATAAGCATGTGTAGGGAGACAGAGGAAACACCTGGCTGCTTTCATCTCCTGGTCTCTATAGAGTGAAGGGAAAGCTGAGATTCACTTAGGTGGTATCTCAAGCCTGGACCCAATACTTTGTGGTGTCACTGGTTTCCAGGCATGGTCTCTTTCTGTTTAACCTCAGGGTGTTCTGTCTAAACTCTCTGCATTCTCTTGGGGTACTTTACTTTTGTTCTTCTGACTACAGTGGCTGGCAGATGGACATCAAACCATGCAACTGTCCTAAGCAGGAAAGAGGCCAAGAAGGAGGAAAAGAGACTGACCAAAGAGCTGGGGCTCAGTACCCAGGAGAGAAACGAGCTGAGAGACCGCTTGATCTATGTCACAGAGGGATCCATGAACAAGAGGTACTCATTGCTCCAAACACTTTGGTGTCAATCTGACATCTGCAATGTCACCCTCATCTTAGCCTTTTAGGGTTGTGAGTTCTGGGAAGCAGTACCACCACAGAGCCCCTGTGCCCAACTTTATACCCCTAAGTGCTTCTTAGAGGAGAGGTTGAACCTGAAGCTTGGTCAGGAGCGAGAAGGGAAAGGGACTCTTCTGCTTCCTCCAATTGAAATGTTGAACTTGTGGTCTGAGTAAAGAATTCTGGATGTGGGCCGTGGCAAGTGAGTGCACAACATGCATTTGGAAAGTCCTTGACAGATGCAGTAAGTTTGTGGTGACGCTTTGTACTTACCTGGTGCTTAACTGAGGGCTGGAAGGTCCTGGAAGCAGCTGGCCCCACACTGTTCACATCAGTGCTTGACTAGCAGGCCTGAAGAGTGTGCTTTTGTCGGTGTGCCTTATACTCTGAGACAGTAATGCTGAATGAATTTCTTCAGATTCTGATTGTGCCTTCTCCATTGCTGTATCTCTCTCTTTCTCATTCTCTCATTCTGTTTCCTTTTACTTTCCTTGTGTGTGTGCTTGTGTGTGTACACATGCATATGTATGTGCAGACATATACTAGGTGTGTATTTCCTTCCACTCTTTAGGAACTAGGGTTCTGTGTTTTGGCCTGTGGATTGACCTGTATAACAGTTTAAAGGTGATGTGAC
>NW_021620756.1:0-3707 GCF_004785775.1 Grammomys surdaster
GATAATAGTTATGACAGCTACCAGATGGATAATACTTTATCAGCAGCAGTACATTTCCTTTGAAAATATTATTATTTTTTAAATGTTTATGGCTGTTTGACTGCGTGTATGTCTGTGTACCACATATATATCTGGTGCCCATGGAAGGCAGAAGAGGGTACTCCATCAACTGGAACTGCAGTTACAGATAGTTGTGAGCTGCCATGTGGGTTCTGGGAATCAAACCTGGGTCCTCTGGAAGGGCAATCTTAATGGCTGAACCATCTCTCCATCCCCAGCAATGCACATTCACACTCAGTCCATCCACAAAAACCTGTGATGTTGGTATTATTATCTTTTTAAAAATTTTCCTCTTTCCAGATCAGAAAACAAAGGCTGATTGTGGCCACTTGCCTGGATGTACCCAGCTACTAACTGCTGGCTGCTACTGTTGCTTTGATTATTTACTGTTATTTGATTATTTACTATTATTTACTGTTGCTTTTGATTATTTTTTTATTTTAGTTAATTGACAGAGCTGCTCTTAAGTTCCCTCTGGAATACATAAGAATTTTAATGAACAGCTTAGTCAGAGAGGAGAACCAAAAGGATTTTTTTTTTCTCCAGATCACTGTTCTTTTTGCTACCCCCCATGGCCTATGTTCTTCTTAATTTTATAATGAGGAGTAGAATAAGGAGTTCCAAGTCTTCCTCTGTTGCTGACAAAGGCAGAAAAGAGTGCTTTTCTCCAGAGCTAGAACCTGGTGACCTGGAGTCCTTTCCTTCCTCAGGAGCCAGATGGGGCCTGGTAGTGCTGAGTGGAGGGGGAACCTCTGGCCGAATGGCGTTCCTCATGTCTGTGAGTACCTTAATTCCCTGTTTCTTTCTCCTCCTCCTGGGGATAACACCCAGAACCAAAAGGCTCATCTAAGATAAGTTCTTTCAACAGATACAGTCTTTCCCCACTTCCTCTCCAAAACCTAGAGCCCGGGATGGAGTCCGATTTCTCAGGCCCCACTAGAGCCACAGCACTCTCTGGTTAACATCCGCACATCTCGTGCGTCACTAAGTAATCCTCTCCAAGTTGCATCTTTAAGTGGCAGACTCCAAATAAGTTAGGGTTGAGCATCGGCCTAAGAAGACCCTTATCAATCCTCCAGGAACTGAGAATCCGTGTTATATCCTCTCTATCACTCTGTCCTTATACTCTCTCCCCTGACAGGGGTCTTTCAACCAGCTGATGAAAAGTCTAGGACAAAAGCCTCTTTACACCTATCTCATTGCAGGGGGTGACAGGTAAGTTACCCCAACCTGTACTCATGGCCTGAATGTCTTTTTAGAGCCTCAATTTAAATGAGTTTAATCAAGGATTATATTGAACCCGCCTCAGTCTCCACCATCCCGTGTGGCCTTGTATCTGGCCCTGTCACATATGTTTATGCCTACCTGGCACTTGCAGTTAGTTAGGTTTTTAAACTCTGGGGCATGTCTATCATGATGCCTGATAATCAGTAGGCACCCATTCAATGATGGCTTTCCTCCATCCCTTTCTCTCAGTGTGACCTTCACTAACCATCTATCGGTATCTGCTTCTTAGCTAGTGCACTGACCTCAACTGAGTTTGCACCCTTAGGTCTGTTGTGGCCTCTCGGGAACGGACAGAAGATAGCGCCCTACACAGGATCGAGGAGCTGAAGAAGGTCAGTGTTTCCTGTTATGATACACCTGGAGACGCCCTTATGTTCCTTTTCATAGGGTTAGAAAAATCCCACCCTTCAGCTAAGGCCTGGCCCCTGCTCAGTCCCTGATTTTCTTACACACTAGACTTGGACCCTGGAGACCCTAACACCCACCCCCCTTCATTCCTAGGTGGCTGCTGAGAAGAAGAGAGTTGTTGTCATAGGCATTTCCGTAGGGCTCTCTATAAGTGAGAGGACAGGAGGAGTGGGTCAGTTTGTTTGTTTGTTTGTTTGTTTGTTTGTTTTGAGACAGGGTTTCTCTGTGTAGTCCTGGCTGTCCTGGAACTCACTCTGTAGACCAGGCTACCCTCGAACTCAGAAATCTACCTGCCTCTGCCTCCCAAGTGCTGGGATTAAAGGTGTGCGCCACCACTGCCCGGCAGTGGGCCGGTTTTACTAGGATGAAGTTGGTGGAACTAGGCTGCCATGGACAGTGGATGCTAGGTGATGAGGTGGATGCTGACTGTGTAATTGAATGTCCACAACCAAGATGGACAGACCAGTCCAGGGGGTCAGTAAGCTACTCTGGCAGTCAGTGTAGCCAGCTGCCTGAATTTGTAGATAGTTTTACTGGCATGCAACCTTTGTGTTTACTCAGAATTCGTGGCCTCTTTTGTACTGGGCTTAAGTAGTTGGACAGAGATCATAGGGCCTACAAAGCCTGAAGTATTTACTCTCTGGCTCTTCATAAACGAGTCTGGCCCTTGGCTTCATTCCCACCAGCAATATCTGCATCAACTCTGCCTGCTTGAGAGTACAGGATCTCAGGTACCAGTGGGTCAATCTGCATTTTAACAAGAGTCTCACCATATTTGTATAGCTAGCATGGACTATACATGAGGAAGTTATAGCTCAAAGAAAAAGTAGTTTTCTTGGGGAACTTGTTAAAAGTATGCTCTGCTTTCCAAATTTGCATTCAATAAGGCCTTTGTTTTGTTTTGTTTGTTTGTTTTTTGAGATAAGGTTTCTCTGAGTAACCCTGGCTGCCCTGGAACTCCCTCTGTAGACCAGACTGGCCTTGAACTCACAGAAATCCACCTGCCTCTGCCTCCCAAGTGCTGGGATTAACAGCATGTGCCACTACCCAGTGGTGGAGTCACTAAGTCTTGGCTGAGGAATCTATTTCTAGGAAGCATGCTGAGTCAGGTTCCATGTGGATCTCAGGAAACACTCAGAGGAGCTTCCTTTATCATACCTTCCTTTCTTGCTACTCTCAGGCGCCCTTTGTGGCAGGCCAGATGGACTACTGCATGGATAACCCAGATATCTTCTTGCCGGTCCTGGTTGGCTTCAATCCAGTGAGCATGGCCAGGTGAGGCTTCTGTAAGACCGACCAGGGATGCCCGAGAAAGGGACATGTCAAAGTCTATAGTATTATCACCAAGGAGAAGACAGATAGGTGTATAGTCTGGCTGCCAAGTCTCAGAATGTAAAAGTAATGGAGTAGTCTCTCAGCGTATGGAGTCTTTGCTTCTTCATTTTAAATGTTCTCCCCTTGTTTCAGAAATGATGGAAGGCAGCTTACAGAAGCTACATAAGCTGGGAAGGATCTCTGAGTTTAAGGCCAGCCTGGTCTACAGAGCAAGTTCTAGGACAGCAAGGGATTCATAAAGAAGCCCTGTCTTGAATAAACAAACAAATAACCCATCTCCTCCAAAAATACACAAACAAACCCCCAAAGCTACATAAAACACAAGCTTGCACAGATTCAAACAGGGATTGGAGAGGTAGAGAGATAAGAACTACAAGGAAAACAACTAAACCAACCAACCAAACAAACAACCAACCAACCAAACAAACCAGGGTCAGGAAAGTCTGTTTTATCTGGGGTGAGCCCCGGGCATCTTTTCAGAGTGGTAGTGGGTCCCAGGTGACCACCCTCTCCTCTTCTCAGCTTCCTATTTCACACTCTTTCCTTCATCATTCCAGACCCTCTTTGGCTCCTCACATCTGCCCCTCTTCCCACCCTGAAGCTCTGTGCTACAGATC
>NW_021620757.1:0-9595 GCF_004785775.1 Grammomys surdaster
ACACGGAGCCGCGCCATTGTTGAATGGCGTACGCGGCTCCCAACAGTTTTGTAAAGCACATGGGCCATAGTCATTATGAGAGTATAATGTGTTGTCCTGTTGGTTACTGTGTTTATATTAATATATCCTCATGACCCAACACTTTGAAGACACGGTCCCTGAATTTATTTTCCTTCTGTATCCTCCATATTATCCAGCCAAGTGGGACATTCAGAGTTGATTGAAGGAATAGATATCAGCAGATTGTTTTAGGGCTGAATGTAGAGCTAATCCCTGGTGATAAGGGAGTGAGGACAAGAGGGCGGGAGACCAGGAGAGCGAGTCAGTGGGTCACTATCATTAGAGCTCCAGCTAGAATCAAAGTGTCTCCGATTTAAATCAGCCTAAACTTAGAAAGGACAGTCACTCCTGCCACCATGGAAGACACAAAACCAACACAGTATTTCAAGGTCATCTCCATTTGTGACACTCGCCACCTCTGCCCCCCTGCTATGCTCTAGGCTGCCGAAGAGCCCTGAGTCTCGCCTTTGCAAGTACCCACCACCAGTGCAATGGTGTTGGCCTATGTTATACACGCCACATATCCAGTCATCTCCAGCTGCTGCAGAATCTGGCCTTATATCATCTACTAACATTACTTTGGTAGCAAAATTACAAGACTTAGGAAACAAAAACTCAAGAAAGGCTCTGCAGTTTTTAAAGGAAAGCTCAGCCCACCATACTGCGCATAGCAGTGCTGACGATAAAGTCTCCCTCAGGGGCCTGCACCTAAGAGGGAATGATGAATGCCCCAGTTCAGGTCCTTACTAGGAGGATTGTTCTGATTTCCATTTAAAATTGATGGTGCACCATGGTTGCCAGGGTAGAAATTGCAGTCTGAGGTAAGAAAATTGAGCTGCGCAAGCAATCGCTCTCTCCTCGACAGTGCGACCCCAGGTACATGGCGTCCATGAGCCTATGATTCTCCCATCTGTAAAAATGGAAATGTGACCTCACTTATTCTAGGGCTCCAAATAACATTTGAAATGCTCTTTGAATTTGTTAGAAGGGAAGACCCACTACACACCAAAGTCTTCATCTCCAAAGAGCATTACAAATGATCTTATTAAATCCATAGCCTAGAAATATCGAGGCATGTCAGGTGTGGCATTTATTTACCTGCTTGTTGTCCGCTGGAGTGTTTCCACTTGATTGGCATATGGATAATTGTCTAATTGGAACACACTCAGTTGTAACCACCCAAGAATGTAATAGTGCATCTGTTTAATGCCATACTCTCAAATGTTAAATTAAAATTATGCTGCAGTCAGCCAATCCAACCGGGAGACACTTCTGATTAAGTTCTAGCTGCCTGTGAATGTCTGTAATTGAGGCACGTTGGTACTTAAAAATTCAAACTAGAAAGAATATTATACAGTCTCATAAATTTCAATGAAAAGGACCAGAAAAGCTAAGTTGTCTAGTGGTTAAATATCTCACTGTTTTCATAGGGTGCCTAGTCAAATGGAGGATAGCAGTTTGAATCACCACTGTTTTGAATACATAAATATTAGATTCTCGAGTTTATACTTTGTAAGCCAAAGAAAGCATTAATTTTATAGAATGCGCAGAATTAGAGTATCAGAAGTTTCTTTGGGGGGTCGGGAGAGTGTGGACATGGGGGATAAATAACACAATTATAAATCCATTGATTGGAATTATTTAACCTTTTAGGAAATATTCCTCAGATTTTAAGGATAGCTAGAACTGCCAGAATAATGAATCACATGTGTCAAATGGAGCCATAATTTTCCTCTGAATGCTTTTTTAAATATCTGTATTTCCTAGAACAATAAATTTTCCAGTGAGGAAGCTTCAAATAGGTTTTGTTCCTTCTCTTTTTGGAATCATAGTTTGACTTCATACAAGAAGGAAAACTAGAGCAAGCATTCATTCATCTCTCCATCCAGTCACTACCTGCTATATATTATATAAGTGAATTTTTAAACTATTATTGATGGAATTCATCTAGTTGACATGCATATAAAATGTGACATAACAGCAAGTGCTTTGGAAACAGAGAAGGTAGATCAACTACTGTTGTTTGGGAGATTGAAAGACGCCTTCATGAAAAACCCAAGGTGTGCTGTCTAGTCAACGCTAGACTTATCCGAAAGGAGGGAACCTCAGTTAAGAAAATGCCTCCCTGAGATCTGGATGGAAGGCATTTTCTTAGTGATTGATGGCAGAAGGACCAGCTCGTTGTGGGTGTGGCCATCCCTGAGTCTGGTAGTCCTTGGCTCTATAAGAAAGCAGACTGAGCAAGCCTTGGAGAACAAGTCAGTAAGCAACACGCCTCAGTGGTCTCTGCATCAATCAGCTCCTGCCTCCGGGTTCCACCCTGTTAGACTTCCTGTTCTGGCTTCCTTTAGAGATGGACTAAGATGTAGAAGTGTGAACCAAATAAACCTTTCCCTCCCCAAGTTGTTTGTGGTCGTGGTGTTTTAGCACAGCAATAGTAACCCTAAGTAAGACACAAGGCTATTGTATCTAATTATGTTGCTTGCCTTGGGTTCACATTGTCCTTTAGCCTTCTATCTCCTAAATTCTTTTGGAGTTCAGGATAGATATCAGTGGGACAGGCAGCATCCAGAGAAAAGCTGGTAGTATTGGCGACAGCAAGGCATAGGTAAGAGAACAGGGAGGCTATAAGGACACCAGGAGAAGAGCAGAGAGGTGGTCAGCAGGCAGAGCGTGTGTTAACAGGCACAGTTTGAAGCACAGCTAGTTAAGGCACTAGTGCATACTGAGAGAAAGTAAGAGCCTAAAAGACCAACTTTGTCAACAGCCAACACATGTAGTGTGCAAGCCATGGGCGTACATAGTGTCACTGCAAAGAGCATGCTGGGAGAAGAAAAGACGCTGGTATAAGAACAGATAATGTAAGAACAATCGAAGTGGAGCGATAGGGACTGGAACCACATCGTGGCCAGTGAAAGACACATGAGAACTGAAGGGAACAGTGACTCCCAGCCCCCGTTACTCACTAGGATTACTATCTGTGGAGGCTTACAAAAGTAATCCAAGCCTGGGTGCCACCTCTAGTCATTTGGAGCTAACTGGGCTTCTGCAGGTCCCCCAAAGCAGACAGTATTAGTATCCAGGGGAAACAGAAAACCACCTGTCCTTGAGTGCTTTTTTAAGAAATGTAAATAAAACTCAAAACTTGGCAAGAATCTGCTCGTAGTCATGGGGGAATAGAAAACGGGCACTTTGAAAACTGAAGGATCATGTCTTGAGTGGTTCAAGGACCGACCTGACTGGGACAGTGAGTGAATAAACAAAAGACAAACACAAGGACACACAGAAACGCCAGGATCATATGGGTGGATAGAGATGCTGGAGCACCCCCACCCAGAAGCTCAGAGTGTTAATTATGTACAGTTGAACTGGCAAGGATGGATGGGGGGGGGTCTGCTGCATACGGCTGAACAGGGAGGTGAGAGAGGAGGAGGGGTCATTATATACAGATGACCATGGAGCAGGCTCTGAAGGGGAGCAGTCTTCAGGCTGTAAACATCTAGGGGAAGAAAGCTGTAGTGGATGTTGTCTGCAAACACTGCCAGCAGCCACACAGGGATCCATAGAAGGCTTTGCCGTCCCTCGGGGCCTCAGGTGGAAGGCCTCACCAATCCTGTGGCTCTGAGGCATTGGGGTCTTTGGTATGTCAGTACCCACAGCAAACAGTACATATCCACTCAGACCTTTCCTTGCTCTCTGCAATGAAGACTCTATATCCTGTTACTGACAAAGGTGAGAAGCCTGACTGCTGTTTTTCTTCTGCATGTGGGGAGGGTAAGTGGTTCTGCACAGTAATCGTGTGGGTTGGCTTCAACATAGACCTTCTAAGCATGCCGATGCCCTTGACGAAGTATGGCTAGAAGAGTGACTCAGGGGAATTCCCCCACAAGACAATAAGGAAGCGAGTGCTGGCCTGTCCCATTGCGGTCTTGTGTAGACTGGGAGAGCAGGAGGTGCTGATTCTCCACTGGAGGAGCAGACTGGGTAAGCTGGGTCCATGTTCCCCACAGAGGCAGTATAAAATGTTTCCCTGGTCCAATCCTGCAAATGTAAATCATATTGAAAATATAGTAGATGGTAAGAAACGTGGAAGCATTCCAGGAAAATACTTGCAAAACAACAGCAATATATGTGTTTCAGAAAAAGAAGTTCGAATAAGAGTCCAGATGTTGTAATTATTAAAGCAGTTGTCTGTACGTAGGAAGAAGGGGAGGAAGGATGAATGTAAGATCGATGTTTAAAGATAGAATTCAAAGGAAGATGAGGACAAATGGAAATTTAAATGTGAAGTAAGGTCAGGGGAAAGGTGTGTGTGTGTACATGCGTGCATGCGTGTGTGTGTGTGTGTGTGTGTGTGTGTGTGTGTGTGCGCGAGCACGCACGTGATGGAAGGGTTGATGCACATGTGATGGAAGGTTCTACCAAGCTTCTCATGTATTTGCTGTTAATAGTAACAACTCAGAGTTGAATCCAGGCCTTTTCCCCAATCTCTAGTTTGGTTTTTGTCCTCATTACTAAAACAGTATGTTCATTACAGATACAGTATCAGGTTAACAAGCAGGACTTAGAGATCACAGGCCGGCTCCTGCAGAGACCGTGTCCAGATCGCTTCCTGTGAATGTGGCCAGATTTAACAAAAGCTCTGTGTAACCTGGCCTCTCTAGCCAAGCTGTACATTAGTATGTCCTCCCCACTGTATGTGTCTAGGGTCTGCACAGCTTCACAGTTCAGGGCTGTGCACATAAATGACCATCCCTGATATAATGAACCCTCCACTGCTCGGCAGTGAGCAGATCAACGTCCCTTACCTTTGAAGACAATTTCCTGTTCATTTTGCTCTCTTGAATTAAAAATTGGATTTGAAATGTTTTTAAAATACTCCCTGTATGTCTGTGTGTGTGTGTGTCCATCTCTTCATTCTCGAGTATAGATGTGTATATGCCACACAGCAAGTGTGGAAGTTAGGAGGACAACCTTTGGTCTCAGTCTTTGCCTTCTACCTTGTTAGAGATGGGAGTCTCCTGAGTCCCCAGTACATCCAGTAAGCTAGCTGGCTGTCAGTTTTCTCAGATTTGCCTGTCTCCACCTCCCACCTCACTTTAGAAGTCCTGGGATTATAAACACAAACCACTGTCCCCAGGGGTATATGGATTCTGGAGATTTCTATTCATGTCTTCATGCTTGCGTGGGAAGTCTTTTTACCCTAGATTTATAATTTTCTAATAAGTAAAAACATCTGATGTCACCTACATCAGAAGAGCAGGTGACCTCGGGCTGCCCTCTGGCCTTCGGTGAATGAGAGTGAGCAGAGGTATAGCCCACTGTTGCTACTGTCTTTTACCTGCATCTCTGTACGCCACAGGACCTGCGGCCCTTCAGATGAGTTACAAGAGCCCCCACGTTTCTGTGCTCTAGGCTGCTGATACACAGTTCATGCTCGTGAGTTGTCAGAGGTTGCTACAATCACAGAATAGGAGGAACTGACCTGTGAGAAAAGTCACTGTTTATATAGAGAAACCAAGGGAGATTTTAAAATCTATACACAGTTTCAAAATAGGCAATTGTACTAACAAGTCCAGAAGAAGGCATTGTGCGTGGGGGGGGGGGCCTGTGTGGGGGGGGGAGTGTGAGTACGTGGGTGTGTGTTGGGTAGGGAGATGTTTTTGTTTCTGTTTGTTTGGTTTAGTTTTTGTGAGCACTTCCCATACCCAGTTTCACTAAAACCTGTGGTATTGAAGATTCAGTGAAGTCCTTCCCAGTGGTGGCCATAAGCATGAGAAATCCAGTATGACTACCTTGGATTCTGTGGTTAGCAACTGCTCTGTGACCTGATGCTGGAGTCAGTCCCTTCACATCCATTGAGAAACATTAATTATGTGTCACAGCAGGAAAACATGCTCTTCTGTGTTTTCAAACTGGTCGAAGAGGCTTTGGATAGACATCGCTGTTTCCAGGGCCTGATTTGTAGCTCTTGAACATATTCTCTAGCCCACATGCGTGTTAACCTCCGACAGGCAGTGCAGGGCAGGCCTGGGCTTCGGGCAGACAAGACAAGCCGTCTCCAGATGAGTTACAGTTGATAGAGCAAGGAGGGCCCAAGGCTCACAAAATCCCTTCGGTGGCCGTGCCTGAAAATTGCGGTGTAGGCCGTAGCTTAGTGTTTTGACAGCTTATATCAGCAGTTTTCTCAGCTGATATATGTATTGCAGTTGGACTTCTGTCCTGCTGATCCAATAAAACATCTCTGTCATAACGGAGAAAGTAAAAAGAGCTTTTGTGGCTCCTGCCACTTGGGGAAATAGCTGCACGGGATGGCCATAAAGCTAGCTTCACTATAATATGGAAATCAAGGAAATCTGAACAAGTAGGCTTTGTCTTAATTTTTAGCTTTTTTTTTCAAGATTTATTTCTTATGTATGTGTGCTTATCCAGATACTCACAGAAGCCAGAAAAAAGGACTGGATTCCCTGGAACCAGAGTTAAACTGTTATCCACTGCCCTGCGGGTCCTTGGAACTAAATCTGGGTTTTAACTTCTGAAACATCTCTCCAGCCCTTTATTCTTCTTCTGTCAGTTTGTTTTATAAGCATGATTCTATGTATTTTTACAAATACTCATTGCAGAGTAATATAATGGTGTCTTCACAAATATTCCATGTCAGTATCATAAAACACCCTCCTTATGTAGCCAAAACTGCAATGTTCCTTACCACATGCAGGGAAACCTATGACAAAAAAGTTAGCTGGTGTTTGTATGAGGCCTCTATGTTTAGAAACAAACAAAGCCCTTGTTGTTTGGAGGTTACTGTGAACATCTGACATTCCACTGCCCTTTGGCCCTTCTCACACCAACTGTCCCTTGATTTCACAGCAGTTGCTGGCCATCCAGGAAGAGCTGAACAACAAGAAGTCGGAATTGGAGCAGGCGAAGGAGGAGCAGTCCCACACACAAGCATTGCTGAAAGTCCTCCAGGAGCAGGTAAGTGAGCAAGAATCTGCTCCGATCCCTGAATTGATTCAGACACTGCAGACACACACAGGCCAGTACGTCACATACACAAACAGGGCTGAAGGAAGCCTGCGGGAGACTTACCCTGCATTCGCTCCCAGCACCCAGCCATTCTGCCGTGTGGGATTTATAACGGCATTAGCAACCTCCCTGTCCTCACCCCTTGTATCTACTTTGATGATCTGAGCCCACCCGAGTTATGTTACTGTTTCTTCCAGAAGACAAATGATTTTTGATTACATTTTAAACCATTGAAACCATGTTTCAAAGTAAGCAGGTAGTTTCTCTCACGTCTAAGAGCGAGGACAATGAGTTTAGCATAATCCACGATGCTCCCACAGACTTGTGGATAGAAGGTGCTGATGGAGAGAGACATTAAAAACCCATCTTTCCTGTGCATTGGGCCGCTTATCTGATCCTGTTGAGCCACAGACTTTTCATTTGTAGTCTGGGAAGCCAATCACTTCGTTCTGGCTCTGATACGGAAGCGGAGGCTGACATTGATAAGTGCACAGGAAAGTATTGTCTTATGGTAGGAGAAGATGGATCAGCGGAGTGAAGTCCAAGCTCTGCTATCTCTCCCGGAGAAGCCTGGGTGCCCTGGGAGTGCTTTCCAGCCAATATGTGATGAATGCAAATTAGATGTGTCAAGGGGCCAAAGAGGGGAATCCCAACCTTCTTTCACCAAAATAGAGATTGTTTAAAAATTTCTACTCAGATATAGTTATGAGAACCATATAAATACCTTCAAAGAAGATGTTTTGGTCAGCTGTGACTCAGTCACTTCATAATTGACTTGGAAATGTACAAATGTACCTCATTACCTTCCACCGAAAGTAGAAGCATCTTCTGAGGAGAAAGTGATGTTGGGTCATTCAGAAACATTCGTGGATGTGGAGGAAAATTCTTTATAAACATAACTATTCACAACACATAGAGACTGACTCTATGACAGGTTAGGATATGTTAGTTAGAGCTGAAACCCGAGGCTGCTAGCATTCACAGTGCCTCCTCCTGGGATGCCCGCCACCCTCATCTCGACATTATTAAAGCAAAGTCCATATTTGCTCTGAATCATACAGACAGAGCTTTGTGATTGGGCTCTTTTCCTTGGTGGTTTGGGTTTTTCTGCCTTTGGGGGTTATTTTCTTGTTGTTTTGTATTTTAGAATAGCTTTCACTGGTTTGCTTGTCGTGCATTTCTTATTTTTCTAGATGACTCAAATCCTGTATTCTGATTTAAGCTTTAAGCCCACTTATCGAAAGAGATGAGTTGTGCAGAATATATTAGGGAAGGCTTGTTGGTATGTGGTCTTAGGAAGCCCAGGCACTGGGGGAGCATCACATTCCACTCTCCATCACTTAAAAAAGAGAGAGACTATGAAAAGAACGCAGAACAACCAAAATTGCTAAAGACCTATAAAATATGACTGAGGAAAAAAAGTGTTTTTTCTCTCCACAATGGTAATGTAAAATAAATGGCTTTTTCACACAACGACACGAAGAATACCTGAGCCCGAGGAGGCCAGTGGCACACAGCAGCCCGATGCATCTGGATCATTGCTACTACTGAGCAGTTAGCTGGCAAGCCCCTCCCCTGCCGTCCCTACCAGCCACGCAGAAAGCAGCACACACGCAGTGGGTTACCTCGGAGCAACATAGGCCCCTCCCACATACCTGAGCACAGCCTCACGAGCCGTTCTCTGGATTTGTATAGAGTAACTCCAAGTGAGAAGATCTTTATAGTAACATCATAGATACGGCTTTCACAAACACCCACACAGACGTGAAAACATATGTCCCCTCTGCATTCTGCTACCAAGAGCAACTGCCTCCGACTGGGAACCCTGATAAGTCTAGGTCTTGAGAGTAGAAGCTCAGAGGCTTTGCTCATGCAGGGAGGACAGGATCGCTCTGGGCTCTTCAGTTCTGTTCCACAACTTTCGGGTTCCTGGGTCCACCAGTTCCACAGACCCCTGCCTTTCATCTCCTCGGCAGCAAAGACATCATCCTATGCTTAGAGTACAGTTCATGACCCATATCTCCCAGACCTGGGGAGATGTTGATCTCTACAGGGGCGGGGGGGTAGGGGAAGGGAGGAGGACCACAGGCCAAAGGCATAGAGTGGCTCTGGAAGCAGAAAGCAAGACCAAGAGCCTTCACTGCAAGGAGAGGGCCTGCAGGAGTTCCCTGGGAGGAAGGGTAGTGGGAAGAGAGCAGCTATAGGGCACAATGTACACTGAGGAGACTGGAACACATTTAACAGGGTAGTACATCACCTGTCATACGTGTGCTGGTAAACATGGAAGGCACATTGGCCTTCTGCAAATAGTTCTTTCCTTCTGCTGCAGAAGAACAAATCTTCCTAAGCTAATACATACATGTGCACACATGCATATGCACATGCTCAGAGACATGTACACACATACACAGAGACGTGTGTACATATGCATACAGACACACTCGTGTACACATACATGCCCCCCCACAGGCATGTCCATTCCCACTTACTCAGAGACATGGACACA
>NW_021620757.1:9605-41835 GCF_004785775.1 Grammomys surdaster
AGGCATGTCCATTCCCACTTACTCAGAGACATGGACACACATGCACATACACACACACAGACATGTGTACACAGGCACACACACAGACATGTGCACACACACAGACACACAGACAGGTGCACACAGATACAGGCACACACATACACAGAGACATGTATACACACACAAACTCACACACACACACAAAGATACATGCATACCCAGGCAGACACAGAGACAGACATGTGCATGTGAACACGCACACAGACAGGCATGTGAACACACATACACACACACACAGACATGCGCACAAGCACAAGTGGAGTTACCAGACAGAGGGAGATGAGCAGCAAGGGGACTAAAAAGGAAGATGAGGAATTCTATAATAAGAAATTTTAAGCCCGGAAAGGATACTATTTACTATCCTTACTATTTACTATTTACTATCCTTATATACTCTGATAGCGTTCCTATCACTGCGGCATGGGCGTGTGCCTGTTCACACTTTCCTGAATCTTGCATTACAACCACTCCCTTGCATTTGTTAAACATACAATGACCAATGATACAGCCCTAAGAAAGCGGGAACAAGTTTTTGTTGTGCCTAACTGGGTTTATGTGGCAATGAGCCAAACAGCTTAAGATCCATCATCAACTACCTCACACTCAAATCCTCATGTCCCTGTCCCTGTAGCAAAACCCCTCTCTTGGCATGGCTTTCTCACAAAAGTTGAGAATAGCCTGAAAAACCCAATTTTTAAAATTTCAGTATACACAAATAGCCATAAAGAACCAATGCTTCTGAATAAAGCATGACAGCATATGTGATTTTATTTTCCTCCAGATTTTACTAAATTCTTCCCCACAGTAAGCATTTTCCATTGGGCAGGAAAAAAAAATAGTCACTGACTGATGTTGTCCGAGCATCACAAACTAAGAGAAAAGTCATCCAGGCCCAGGCCAGCTCTCCCATATCCATTGCCTCTGTCACGGTAGGTCTGCCCTGAGTCAGGACAAGATGAACGTCAACTCCAAAGCTTTCCTGAAGCAAAGTGGGGGGGGGGTGTCATTAAAAATCTAATTTGCCAAAGAATTTCTAAAGCTTCCCTGACAGGAGAGAGATGCCTTCTGGTTCTTCTCTTGAAAGACACAAAGTACCTCTTCCTGTTATCCAGTGTCAGTTGTTCAGTCCTGCCCTCAAGGAGGATGTCTGTGACAGTACTGGAGTGTGCACTGTGACTGGAAGCTGGTCATTCACCAGTGATCATTAGCATAGCATCCATTAGCTGGTGGCAACTAGCAAACACTGCAGGGTTTAAATTAATGGCAATCCCACCAGGAAATGAAACCATTTAGTATTCTGAAGAACCAATCTTATATATCTCATGTCTATAGAACTGCTTTGTAATCTTGCTTAAGAAATAATGATCAAGATCCACTTTCATTTGTTTATTTCTTTATTTATTTTTTGCTAGCCCTCTAGCTTTGTAAAATATTGCTCTCAAAGCTGTTTCAATAAGATGCATTGTAATTATCTGCTCCATCTGTTTGTCCTCGGAAGTTTTATAAAACGCAACCTCAGATGAAGCAGAGTTAACAAGATGATGTATGCTTAGTGGATATGCTTGCTTATTCTTTTCTGTTGTTGTTTTTCTTTAAATGTTGCAGTTAAAAGGTACCAAGGACTTGGTGGAGACAAACGGCCACAGCCACGAGGATGCAAATGTAGGTACTATGACCTGGTGTTTGCACATCTTGTTGGATGTTGGTTGAATCTCAGGGGCATGGCACTTTGTAACATAAAGGAAGTCAGAAGCCCTGGTCTCATTGGCTTGAGATTATTCAATAGATTTTTAATATAAGCTTTGGTCATGTTATCATATTATATATCATATGATAGATGTTCACCATTATTATTGCCTTTGTTTACCAAAAAATTCAGCTTAAACATCCATCAAAAATTCTAATTGTAGTCAATTCCCTCAAGACCTTTATTTTTCCAAAACAACATGTGTTGGGAGGCAAATGGGGCAGGAGTCACATGCTATGTCGTGTCTTGCGTTCGTATCTATTACATTTGCTTGTCGATGAGGATGACAAATGATTGCCATGCTAGAGGGGTCTCTGATACCTCTTCATGCCCAGCACAGCCATTAAGAGTGCTCCGGCCTTTGGTTTCTGCCCAGCCAGTAAGTAGTATTGCAGGTCCGCTTTCCTTGTGTAAGGAATAATGGTGCCCAATCCTGGTTAGCACCATGGTTTCTTGTCTTACTGTTCCTTAGATACCCAAATTCCAGAAAGTAGCGCCTTGGAAGTTTGGTGCACTGGGATGGAGTAACACACCTTGTGGAGAACTGTCCCTCTGTGTGCCTTGGTGGCTTTGTTCTTGTCTTTCCAAACTCTTCCCGATATCTATTTTGTGTTTGATTAGCTTCCTCACAGGAAATGCCTAGTAAGCAGTCCTTTTCACAAAACACAGAATCAGACATGGTAATGAATGCTTGATTAAGGCAGCACTAGAAGAAATTATATATTTCATGTTCACTCTTGTTTTAATTATATGCAGCACAAAGCCTTAGAATCATAGCGCCCAAGTCTCCCTCATTGAGATGCCCACCCGACGGCTTTTAAATATAGGGTAGTTAATGGAAGACTGTACTGGTGTGCTTGCCTGAGTTCTAGGGGGGCATGGGAAGGGATTCCAGAAGGACAGAAGAGCTGCTGTCTGCTCTCAGGCTGAGGAAGCAGGAGCACAGGCTGTAACATGACTGGAAGAGTGAGGCAGCTGGTGGGAGACATAGTTCAAACCCCAGACTTCCTCCAAGCTCAACAGGTTACGTGATCTTTCTGATCTCCACTGCAAAGCATGGCTAGGCCCTGCTTAAAAACCCATCGTGGGGCAGGAGAGATGTCCAGTGGGTAAGACTGCTCCCTGCACAAGCGTGAGGACCTGAGTTCAGGTTACCAGCACCCAAATGAAAACAAAACCAAAATCTAGGCATGGCCATGTGTGCCCATGACCCCAACATTGGAGAATGAAGACAAGAAAGCCTGGATTGGGGGGCGGGGGGAGGGAAAACCGGCCAGACAGCCTAACCAAAAATCAGTCTTCAGATTTAGTGAGAGCAGGTGAAAAGCGTCACACTAGAGAGAGGAAGGTACTTTTTCAGCCCCGTGCACATGAATGCAGAGCACATATGTAGATCCACGTTGCATATAACACCCACTCCACCCCACACAGCTTGCCACACTCTAGACAGCCTTAACATGTAGATGTTGAGATTTGGGGGTTTTGTTTGCTTGCTTTTTATGCTGGCTAATGAGAGCAGGCTGTCTGGATGTGTGAGGTTCGGCTGGCTTTGATGAGTGGATTGGATAAATTGTTGGTGAGCAAAGCTACCACACGGCCCTGTCCCCACTGGCAGAATCAGGACGTATGTACCATTCGTCTCCCATTCCCAAAGTTCATCACCCACATTTTGAACCCCATTACCCCTCTTTAGAATCCTGTCTTGCAGGATTCCATATTCTCAACCCAAACTTCCACACTCTTTGAGCCAGTGATCCTGCGCCTTCTAAGGAAGCTGCAGTCTGGTTTAAGAAGCCAGACAAAGTGCAGCGGGCCTCAGTTTCCTGGTCTGGAATCCCTTCCCTTGGGATTCCTCTGAGAAAGGAATAAAATCATGGATGTGGGGATGCCTTGAAATCCTGAGATCCTGAGTAAGGAAGTCACACACTCAGGGACTGACTGGATTGAACTGGATGATGCACATAAAAACAGGCCTATCAAGACATTCAGCCCTGAGGCCGCCTTGAGAAAGTTCACTTACTATTCACTGAACATTATAAACAGGGCAGGTTTGAGGTCTTAGGTTCTTTCGGAGGCAAGATTTGAGACTTCACAGTTACGTGTGTAGGCCTCATGAGGTAGACTTTGCAATCAGCTCAGAAGTGACCATTGAGCATGGAGTTTCAGCCAAGCCTGAGAGAGAGCCTCAGCTCCTATCCAGAGTGAGTGATCTGAGAAGCCAGATAGCATTCTCTGAGGAGCCAGATAGCACGTGCCAGTCACCATCCTGACTTCTCCACGCCTGGCAGACTGGGCCCTTTCCATATCTTCCAGGGCTTTGCCAGCTAGTGAGCTATCTGCTTCTCCTTCTCTTTTCCTGTCTGCAATTTTGCCTCCTCTGCGTGGCTCCCCTGAATGTCCATCCATTCCAGCTGTGTAAAAACAAAGAGGCTGACAATTGTTTGGTCCATGCATTAGAGGGTGAAGCTGACCAGCTCATAGCAATATCTCTTCTGTCTGAAAGAAGTCTCCTACTCACCTGCTCATTAGCCCTATGTACTTGAAACAGACCAGGCTTTCAAACCACCACGAAAGAATATATTTCCGATATGATCACCCAGAGCCATGTGCCTGGGGCAGGTTGTTTGACCTTGGTGAACTTCACCTTTCTCATTTTCACTTACAGTAAGGGAACCACCAAATACATCAGTGGTTCTCAACCTTCCTAATGCTGTGAGCCTTTAATACAGCTACTCCTGTTATGGTGACTCCTGACCATACAATTACGTAAATTGCTGCTTTACAACTGTAATTTTGCCACTGATGTGAATCGTATTGTAAATATTTGATATGCAGGGTATCTGGTATTCGATCCCTGTGAACAGGTGGCTTGACCCCTCAAGGAGTCGTGATGGCCCACAGGTTGAGAACCACTGGAGTATACGAACACATGTACTGACCTGGCACACATACTCAGCAGATGTGAGTCCCTTCTCGCCTGTCCTGATGGTGTGAGACATGGAAGGCAGGACTTCGGCAGAGTCGAGCTTCGTGCAGAGTTTGAGGTGGCAAGCTGTGAACCAGAGGTGGTTCGTTAGGATGTATAGATTGTTTTCACTGTAATCATTTATATCCGGGGCCAGGGCTTTACACATTATCATTCATTAACAGTGGTTCTACGGTGAACTGACACAGGCTTTAATCGGTATTCTTGTGAGAAGTGACAGCTACTTTTGTAAAAAGACAGTATATTTGGCCAGAGAGATAATATAGCAGTTCGAAGGGCTGGCTGCTCTTGCAGAAGACCTGGGTTCTGTCTCCAGCACTTACATGGTGGTTCACAGCTGTTTGTAACTCCAGTTCCAGGGCATCTGATGTCCTCTTCTGACATCCACAGGCATCAAGCATATCTAAGGTGCAGGTACATGCAGTTAGACATTTATACATATAATAAAGCACATATGCTACATGTCTGTGTTGGGTGTTTACCTTCCTACATTTGGCTTATCACACTGTGATTAACTCGCACTTGAACCTGGCTTGCATCTCCTGTTTGCTGTGTTTGTTGGAAGCTGTGTCATTACTCGTGATGGGCACTTTAGACCATGGCTCTGTTTGTGCTTGAGAGCTCAGTGTGAGAGCTGCACTCCGGTGAGCCACCAGATCCCCTCAAAGGCTCCTCAAGCCTTGCTTTTCACTTAGCATCACCACCGAACTTATGAGAAGCATGTGACTTTTACACTGTAATTGCATTTTATGGAGCACCAACTGAATCTGGGTGACACCTGGCCTGGCATTTTTGATGTCCCAAAGTGGATGTTCCTTTAAAAAGACACACCTGTACCCATATCAGCAGCTTTAGTAACGTATTCCCAAGATAATTTAAAACCACTTTAGCCCCATACAGATCAGTCTCAAAGGCCTTGCTTGCTGTCTGAGAGGACTTAATAGTTCTAGCAGACTCACTGATATTCTATAGTATGAATTCAGATCTGGATATGTTGATGCCAGATGGGCAGGCCAGCTTTTCATATGCACCCAATTATGGCCTACACTGGCCATAATTCTTGTGTCTCTGGGTATCTCATTTATTCCAGACCCCATTTTCTCTCCTACGAAGCAAAGCTAAGAATTTTCCTTTGATTTCCACTCTCAGGCTCTTTCATATCCTTTGGCCTGCTGGGTGTCTGGCCTGCCTGGTCCCTGGCAATTATGTGTAACAGATAGCAAAATCTTAAAATTTAAACAAAAGCATCTGTTCTCATCCTGTATCTTCTTCATGATCCATCCACCACTGCATCCCTGCCCATGCATGTCTGTGTTTGGATCATGAGTGGGAGAAACACAAGGCCAGTTAGGAGATATGACACACAGTGGCAGCAGAACCCCGCAGGGCACAGAGCGACTTGGTCTGTGTGCTTCTCATGCACACATTCCCTCAGATCCTTGTTTCTGTTCCAGGAAAGCCGCCACCCACATCCCTCTATGTACACAGTTCAGTTCCCTCCAGTGTGGAGGTTAAAGAAATCATTGGCAATCTATACGGGGTTTAATGGGTGGTGCTGAAGGTTACTGCTGTCAAGCACAACACCATTCCCACCCAACTATAAAACAAAACACAAAAGGAAAAGGACTGCTTGGTTTCTCACACTGTCTCCTTAAGGAAGTAAATCCTTGGAGCTGTCTTTAAACCTGTCAGAGCACAGATGTGAGGGGTGTGTGGAAGAGATACAGCACCGGGAACATTCCTCAGGGTTAGCACACAGTGGGAGAACGCCACCATTAGCCATGTGTTCTAATGGTAGGTATGAGGAAGACCCTGTAAGTACCAGTCCATTGCCTAGTGTCCCAGTGATTCAGGTAAAATCCTGATAAGTACATGTATACTGTATTGTACCTTAAACAATGAAGAATAGACACCTCCCTTGGAAGATGAGGTGATTATCTCAAGGGAAAGAACAACTTAGGTTTGATGCCATGCTTTTCTCAATGGCCTAGCCTCTGGGGAACCTGATTTAAGCTGGGAAGAGAATAGTGGTATAGACAGACTTTTCCCCTGCCTGCCCATCCCATCCCACGAGCTCTGTCATATCCCAGTGTGGACTGACCCTTGAAAAGCACTATGGCTCTTTTATACTCTCCCTTGATTTTCTCCTCACATCGCTTTCTGGCCATCTAATGCTGTCCTTGGCCCGTAGAGCCTCCCTCAGTTTGTGTTCCCACACATCCTGCCGTCCACTCTTACTCTGTCAACCCACAGATATTCACGAGGAATGGCAGGAGGAAGCAAGAATACACGAGCTAGCAGCAGGTCTAGGTGCTAAACAGTTTCAACTCTAACTGGCTCTGCCACTGATGGCCCCAATTCCACTAAGTAGTTCCCTGAGCCTGGTTTTCTTGCCTCTGAGATGGAATTAACATCTTAGTGCTGCTGTGGTTTCCTGCCCAATACTGACAGTCATTATATGTTAGGTACCAACAGAGCTCAAGCTTCCCATGCCGTGTGCTGTGCTGGGCTCTGGAGTGTGTAATGAAGATACACACAAACACACACACACACACACACACACACACACACACGGGGGGGGGGAGAGAGAGAGAGAGAGAGAGAGAGAGAGAGAGAGAGAGAGAGAGAGAGAGAGAGAGAGAGAGAGAAAGAGATGAATCCATGGGCATGTGCCAGACCCTTCCAAACTTGCTTGTCTCATTTTATTCTATCAGGTCTCTGTGTCTTCAGATCAATACCCCTATGACAATGGTGGGCCCTGGGTAACTCTGGAAGACCTTTATTGGAAGAACCAGCCCCATGGAAGAAGACAGTCATAGCACAATGTGATAAATCATGCCAGCTCTAAGACCCTAGAGAAGTAGCCACTGTGTTCCCATTCAGGGAGAGATGGACCCATGTCTGTATGTTCCTAGATCACCCTTGCTATTTAGAGGCTAGAAGTGGAGGTGGAGAATAGAATTGTCACATCCCACTGCTACATGTATATCTGACCCTGTTTACAGGTCACACTCAGACCTGGCTTCTCCTCCCACTGTCCTTCTGATGACACTCCTTCACTTCCTGTCTGCCCATCACCTACCTGAAATCCTCTCCCAGCTGGCTCACGTTATCTGCAGACAGTTGACTGTAGGGCTTGCTGTTTGATAGGAAACTCATAATCCTCCTGAAGCACACACATCTCACCCCCCATCCTTGAGTTTGGCAATAGGAATTTGTTGATATACCCCCCTCCAAGCCACAACAGGTCCTAGGAAGGATTGACTGGACTGGGTGCTCAGGTTGAGGGTGGGCAGAGCAAATTTCTCAGCAATAATCCTATTCCACATAGAATAGCTTCCTGCCCATGCATGTCAGCTCTCCAGCTAGAGCCAGAAACGGGGGCTTGATAGTAGGTCATTCCCACTGGGCCAGGTAGCATCACTTCTTTTCAACTCTGTATGTTACTCAGGAACCATGGTTCTCTATGGAGCTTTACTTTCATTACTTAGAAAGTTAAGTATTCATAATGATTTCCATAGCTCTTAGTTTCCTGCTAGCCATTAGACCGGTGAGAGAGAGGTGTGAAATCTTACCATGCTCTTGAGGGCCATGTGCTAGATCTGTAACACATAGCCAGGTTCAGACATGTTTAGTGTCGTTAGCAAGCTGAGTAAAGAGCTTTTAAAGTACCTTCTTCTCCTTGACTGGGTTAGAGACAATAGGGAAGGGAATACATTTCGCACATATGAAATGGTCAGACACGCTGTAGATGCTTGTGCGTGTGAAGCCGAGAACAGAGCACAGGCCTCTTTGAAGACAGAATGTGCTTCCCATAAAAGGGTAGCCTGTCTCCCTACTCATTGTAAAAGGAAATGTGACAACTGAAGATGGATAGCTTTTATAGTCTGCACACAAACAGGTAAACAAACATAAACGTGGAGGCTTCTATCATAAAGCAACGTCCACTTAACAAACACTTGGGAATGCCAGAAACTGTAAGGCAGAAGATAATCAGCTGCAACCATAGCACTCAGAAGTGAGTGTCTCCATTGTGTGTTTTCTCCACTAGCGCCATACATTTGTATTCGTTTACCAGGATTTACAGCACAACATGTAGATAATTTTTAGAAGTTTTTCTACATGAATCATAGACATTTCTCCTATGTTATTAAATGTGTTTTCTGGATAAGATTTTTAATGATGACCTAATGTTTCCTACTAGCAATGTACTCCAGTTTATTTTCTCTGCTGTGGGACTTTAAAGTATGATTTGTTTTTGCTGTCACAGATAGTATGCAGTGAATGTCCTGGAACAATGTATTTGTTAATTCAGCCACCATCTGAGCACTGTATAAATGGAGGCTTTGGTGCTGGGTTGGGACTTAGGGATAAAAGGAGATCCATAGAGTCTTTAGAAAGATTAAAGATCACCCCTTTCTTGGCAAGTGATTAAATAAATAGCCCAAAGTGCTATCTGGATATTACCTCGTAGAAGGCCTGATGAGTTCCTCAATTCGAAAGAAGGACTTCTGAAGGAAGAATATTTGCACTTTGAAGAGAAAGGCGATCACATATACGGCATAAATAATTCAGAAGAACAATGCTTAGATATGCTATTTGGAGTCGTGTACTGTAGACTGGCCTTCTTTGTGGCCTAGAAGTACAGAGCCCATGTTCCATGTGGATTGCAGACCAAGGCTAATGGAATTGGGCCACCACCCCAGCAAAGCTTGTCCAAGACAGTAAATGGAGCTGAGCACTCGAATTCATTGAAAGAATACCAAGTTCTAACCACAAATAGAAAATTAAACATTTATTTATGACTGTGGCCAAGCCTTCCCTGTATGGGCTAAAGCGTCAACAGGAGATGTATATATTTTCCATATAGACATGATTCAAATACAGGTAATAGGTTCTGAAGCCACACAAACCTAGGGGGCTCAGCCACAGCATTCTTCCCACCCATGTATGTGACATGACACAGGTTCAGGAGACAAAGGGTAGACAGAAGCGAAGAATTGCTCTAGGGTCTCATGGAGACTCTCGGGAGCTCCCAGCGTCAGTGGTCTGAAAACAGTGGGGAGTAAGATGCAGCAGCAGGCAAGGTCACTTTCTCTAGCTCTGTATGTTGCTCAGTAGTCACAGGGCTTTCTGGGTGCTGACATCCATTACATAGAGTGGTAAATGCTCCATAGTGAACTCCATTGCTCCCAGTTTCTGCTGACCACTTGAGACCAGAAAGGGGAAGGTATGGAATGTGGCCACCATGATGGATGGTTGAACTCCCACCCTTGAAGTTGGTCTTCACACGGACTTCCTGCTCAGCACTGCCTGACTTTCCTCTGATGGGTCTATAATGCCCCCATGGGCGAGTATCAGCTATATCTCTCCGCTCAGCTCTGACGTCATTGCTCGTATTACTAAATGATTAGACGGATTGTGACATTCCATCAGGAAATGTGTAGGAAGATAAGAAAACAAGTAGGTCGAGTGGTGGGAAGAATAGAAAAGGAAAAGTGGGGAAGACCAGAAAGATCCTTCAGAAATGGCTTCCTGTTCCACCACCTACCGTTCCTCAGCCCTCCGGAATCCATCCTGGCAGGCGGCAGAGCCACAGTGGCTGACATCTCTTGGCTCCCTGCCAACTCCAGCAACAAGATCTGTTTTCAGCAAAGGTGTAACCTCGGCTACATCAACATCCAAACTTCATGTGTAGGTTAAACCAAAGAAAGGGCGATTAGACTCAAGGCAAAAAGTCCAGCTGTCAGTCCACAAATGAAATCACCACTGGGTTTCATGGAAGAAACCACACAGCTGTCACTTGGAAGTAAATATCGCTAAAAGATCCACTACCAAATGAAGTGTGTTTCAATCCTCCTTCCAGCCTCAAACCCAGTCTGTGCTCAGCTGGAGACTCCCCCTCCCCAAGCCTTCCCCCCATCTGCAGTGTGAGTTCACAGCCACCAGCAGCAGCTTCATCTCCCCCCATCCCAGACATCCTGACAGACAAAAAAGAGCTTAAAGCCAGATGGAGCTTTTTCATCAAATCTTCAAGAAGGCTGTGAACCTCAGGCCAGTAGCTCTTAAGTTTTTGAACCTTAGCAAAGCATGTCATGCCATGTGAATCCCCTGCAGGCCCTTGATGTGGCCAGCAAAAGCTAGCTTCAGAAAGAAACTTGTCCGTAGGAAGAGACAGAAACATTGCTTTGTTGCTTCTAAAAATATGTCCATTGTGAGCCTAGAGGAGGTCCTGGCCTGTCACACTCTGAGCAGTGGCCCCCTGTGACCATGGGAAGGGTCTTCAGGACTCTTATGATCAGCCCCTTTGCCCAGGTACATGGTGGACCATCTCCCCAAACACAGTGATCTTTTAAAGCATTTCACCAACCGTGGAACTCTCCACTGATTTTCCCCCATATTTCTGTTCTGTCTTATTCCATCCGCCACCCATCCCCTAAACCCTCCATGCCTCAGCCCCTCACATCTCTGAAATTGCCCTTGTGGTGAGGTCCGCGGCCTGATAACTCAGCATCACGTCATTCCTATTATCTCAGCCTCTCTGGAGGATTACAGAGTGGCTTTTTCTGTCTGGACATCTTCCAGACTGGTCCATGTATGCTGATGAGCTACTTATGTTTATGAGGCTCGTGGAATCTAATTTGCGCAGGCAATTCCTTACCACGCCAGCTTTCAGAATGATGATTTGAAACCAGGAAAAAGGTCTGTGAGTGCAAAATTGAAAACCCGAAGTCCATGTAGGTCTAATACCCTGCCTCCCCCACCATTCGCCCATGTACATGTCAGTCCTGTACCTTTTTATATGGCAATATTCGAATTGGTTCCCTGCTAAAAGCAGAATTACCGTTGGCCTGCTAGCCTGAATAAATGGCTTTAATCAACAGGTCAAATTCAGCTAGGTGAGCCATTCATTAAAAATTCTAAATAATTAGATTTTTTATTGATAATTCAGCCTGCTCCATCTGTCATGTCATCCGTTTTTGCTTGCTTTGCAAATCCCACCTGCTTTGTGAGCCCAGCTCAATGCTTTTTGCTTGGGGCCTCACCCTACATGATCGTCCCAAATCAATGACAGGTTCTCAGAGTCTTCCTAGGGTACTCCATCACCTTTCCAACCATTTTGAATAGGCCAGATATGATAGGCTGATCCCCAACTCAGGTGTCAGTACAAGCATCTGCATGTACACTCTTCCAAACCAAGCACAACAGCCTGCAGATGCTAGCATGTCTGTAATACCCATCGCCTGGTGATGGAACTGACATGACCATTCCGCAACCTCAGACAGCACTGTTGTGTCTGTTCAGCCTAGCTAGATGAGAGGCGCAAACCCTTCTTTCTGTGTATTTCCTGAAAGTGATTATAAAGATGTCCTTAGAGAGTTAACTTGAAGTCGTATACAGAAGGACCATGCAGACTATGAAAGTCAGAGTTGAGGTGGCAAGGATCACCTCATTCACACATCTTATTTTCAGGATATTTTTAACCCAGTCTCTTTTCTTATTTAATTGCTGTATGCATGTGAGTATTTCTAGGGCTGCTCTTGTCTTGTTTCTCTTGGTTTCAGTCTTGGTTTCTGTGATAGAAATAGAAATCAGGTTATCAAGCTCTTCCCCCATTCATTATGCCTGAACCCTGCATGTGAATGTTCCCTTCCAGGGTAGTAGTTCCCAACCAACTCTCACTGGTAGCAGAGCCAGAGAGCTACTTTAAACAGAGGGTGCTGGGCCCCAGTATATAGTTTCTGATCAGGCAGGTTCTGATCGGGGCCTGAGAAACTACATTATTTTGTTGTTGTTGTTTTGTTTCTTGGGAAGTGTTTTATTTTGTTTTGTTTATCAGTGCTGGGAATTGGACATAGGGCCCCACAGATGCTAAGCAAATGCTACCAGTCTGTAGCCCATACTTCATATAACAGTGCCAAGGCTAGATAGATTCGACTCTAGGCCTCTTTTTATCACGCTGTGTGCTGACATATTTTACATGCCTGGCCCTCTTCTCCTTCTTACACTGTGAGAGAACAGGAACCACTCTGAATCATCTTTACACCTTGTTGTCTAAGTCAAAACCTGCCATTGTAATAGATTCCCCATAAATACCTGGTAAATAAAGAGTCGTGGCAGCTCAATAAATTCAATCAAATGAAACCGAGGGCTCCAAGTGCCTCAGCAATGCCCGTGTTTAGCCCAAAGGTTCAGCTTCGCTGCTACATAACTCCAAAAAGGAAACATACAGTTAAGAATTACCAGAATCTGGTGCAAAAGAAATCATCCACTGAGGTAACACAAGCCATTGGCATACCCACAACTGGCCCCACCAAAACAGGTCCATCTAAGGCTGTGAGTCGAGCACTGGGTGCAGCAGACAGTCACTGTCCTCTGGCAGAACACAACCCAGTATCAAGACAGCAAAAGTGGAAGAGAGAATGTGACACCCCCCACCCCCAACCAGGACATGGCACTCAGCCAAGGATATTTGCATTCAGAGGAGAAGTTCCAATTCCCAGGGAGGGGGCAGACAGGGCAAGTAGATTAGTAACCCCAGAGTCTGAGTATCTGGGGTACATCTTGGCACCATTACTTTCCAGATGTGTGAACACCAGCTGCGTATCTGATGTGTGCCTTAGTTTTCCGTGTGAAATGGAAATCTACCAGTCACAACACCTGTCATCCGTCAAGCACCCTGTAACAGCAATTAGTAATACGGTCATTGCCAGTAGTTGCACTACTTTATCAAGTTCTGCATCCTTCACGTACCTCGCAGTGGCATCCCCAAATACTTAGTGCTGGAACCATTTCTCATGTCTGACATCAGCGAGCAGGTAGCAAGGAGAGAGAGTTGGGTCTGGGCACATTGGGAGGTAGGGTGTTTAATGCTGGCGGAGCTTTCACAGTACTCCAGGAAGTCAGCTTGAATGCTGATTTACTTTCAGAATAATCAAATGTTTTTCCTTCCCGCCCATCAAATTGTATCCTGTCTTTTCTCTTGACCTAATTTACCATGATAAAGGTCAAAAAAAGGAAAACCCTCTAAATTTTAATATCATCATTAGTAACGTAAACTTAGCAGGTGAAAATTATGATAGTGAGTGCATTGTCGCAGGGAAAAATAAGAAATGTCATACTGAGAAATGAACTGAGAAAATAACATGCCAGCAGCACCGTAATACAATTAATCTTTACCAGCAATAGCGTCAGTATCACGCAAGATAAATCAACCCGACTAATTCTGGTTGCACATACATACATTTAAAAAAATGCATTTCACTTTAGTTTCTTCCTTTTGCTGCTCCATTTTTATGAGGAAGGAGATTTTTCATGCCAGCGCCTATTCAGACTATGAAGTATATGGACCCGTGTAAATCCAGCAGTGAGGGTCACGCTTCTCATGCACTGGAGAGGAATGCACACCTATTTTTCAGAAGGAGCGTATTTTCACCTGGTAACATCTACCACTGTGACATAATTGTAAAAACTAAATGAAATGTTACAGCGTAGCTTAAAGAATTTGTGGCGTTGTTGGAATAAAAAGGTGGGTTTTGTTTTGTTTTATCATCTTTTTTAGTTACTATGACTGTCGCAAAGCTGTGCCTAAAAGAAGTCATGTAACTGACTGGAGACCACCACTTACGGATGTTGTGAACTGTGGTGGCCATAATTAAACTCTGCCCCAAGCAGCAGTGATGCTTGTAGTGTTTACTGAGAAATGTTAAGAGATGAAAATTGCTCTTTCCTTTCAAAGTGTGTGTTCTTTGTTGAGGATATTCCATCTCTGAGGCATGCGGGAAGGGTTGGTTCTCTTTTCCACATGGGAACTAGTCAGCAATAACGTCTGTCTGGCTACAGTGGGCCATGTTTTTTTAGAGCACAGTACCTGTGCTGTGACTTCCCATGCTCCCAGCAGCCAGGTGTGGGCCTCCCACACCCTACTCTTCATCCCTGGAAGGACCAGGTGAGGCAGGGCCAATGATGGATATGACCACCTTTTAATCTTTCTCCAAGTTGGTATGGTTTCTTTCTAATCGACCATCTGTTGATTCCTAACTGTATTCTTGTCAAATGGCAGCAAAACTCAACAACATTTGGACTAAGTACAGCATTGGACCTTTGAACCCTCCACTCAGTTTGCTTTGGCTGGGAATTGACTGTTCTTCCATAATACTTTCATTCTTCCGCTGTTTATTAAGTATTCACCATGAGGATAGGCTTTGTGTTAGACAGCAAGGGACAAAGATGGAAAATGGCAGCTCCTCCTTTCAGAGTGTGAGTTGGGGAAATGATCAAGCATAGACTACATGTAGGAAGAGGGTTAAATGTAAAATATAAAGGACATTCTTCAAGTTAATAGTGTTTTTATCTCAGTAGTGAAATTTCACTTACTTTTACTTTCTTTTAATTTGCATCTTATAAACTTTGCTCTATGTCATATTCATAAGGAGAAAGCTAATAGCTGTTATATAGAGTAAAACTGAATGAAAAAACCTCTCCTGTCTTATATTTTTAAAAGCTTTATCTTGGTTCCCATAATGTAAGTTAATATTTAAAATCATCAAAAGCATTAATATTCAATACCACCTAAAAAAGGAAAGAATTTTGTTACTTGAAATGATGGAGTACTGGAAACATTTATGGACCTAAAGGATGAAAAAGGTTCAAAGGGATTGCATTGTTCTCTGCCACTGTCTTCTCTACCAGCTCCCCATTGACTGCATGGAGCTCATCTTGGCCCAGGAGTTGCTGGCCAGACTTCTATAATGCTGGTCTGTGTCTCTCACACGGTTTATCCCCTCTGTGTATATGGTATATCACATTCAGCCAGTATGATTCAACGAATATCAGCAGAGGGCCAGGCTTTCTTCTTTCCTGAAAACAATGGTCATGGCTGTGCAGACAGCACTGGACCTTGTATTAGATTGCCACTGAAGTGGAGAACAAGGACTATAAGCAGAATAAGCAACCAGGGTTTTGGTAGTTCTGTGTTTGAGGCTGCTAGTGTAGTCTGCTTCAGCCTCTACCATACAGCAAGTGTGTGCTGGGACCCTGAGGGAGGTTTGGGGGGGGGGCAGTGGGGGGATAGCAACATGAAAATGACCCAAGAGGAGGCATTTGTTATCCAAATGCTTCCCACACATGTCTTCCATTTTCCCCATGTCTAAGATCTCAAGTCTGCCTTTCCAAAGGGTGATGGTTTATCTGCGATTTCTCATCCTGGGGTTGTTATCTGCTAACCACCAAGACTGACTTGAATGTTAACTGGTTTCTCCCTCCTCAGATTCCTGATCCCTGCATAGCATCCATCCATTCTTCCTTCACAGTAGCTTCCACGCCCTCCTTCTCTCTCTTTGCCATCAGAGATTCTGCCATAATAGATAATGCTTGGAGTAAGGCTGCCTCTGAACCATGGGTCTCTCTGCTTCATCACCTGCCCAACCAATCCTGCACAGAGCTCTTTCTCCCCATCTCTTAAGAGTTCACCTTGGTATCAGCTTTCCTCTGGCCGTTGTCCAGAGTATATGGAGAGTATATGTGGCTGACCTGTTCCTCAGTGTTCACTGCCACACACATTGGATTTAGAAGTCACACAGGTCCACTGAAAGTCCTTCACTACCAAAGAGCAGCAGGCATCCAGTCTGCTGAGCCTGCATCCTAGCCACCTTCCTGGTGGCCTCCTGCCTTGTGACCTTTTTGTCCCATGACTATTCAGTATTCACCATTTGCTGAACATCACTGAAGACCCTGCTGGCTCCCCAGTCATCCAGTCCTGGATGGCTGCCCTCAGTAGGGGCCTGTCTTAGAGTTTCACCAGCATCTACATTTGCATTACAGAGAATTTTTTCAGTTGAAAAAAAGATAGTAATGGGTACCTGAGATGGGACACTGCTGGTTCAAGTTCCAAGTCTGCTTCATACTGATCATGTCGCCTTAGTTAATCCTGAGCTTTTCTTATGCCCGATTTTCCTCCTCTGTGATATATAAATATAGCCCCTGACCTCATATGTTAGGTTTGTTCTGTGTTAAGTCAAGGTCTCCCTGGTCTCGAACTCGTGTTCTTCTTGTCTCAGCTTTTCATGGGGTTTTAATGAGAATTAGATGGGCTGGTAATTGTAGAATGCTTATCACATTATCTCCCTCCAATAAGTCCCACGTAGTGTTTATTGACCAAGTACAAATTAAGGTGGCCTTAAAGGGAAACTGCTGTGTGGCTCTCACTGACACCTCAGCCCCAGGCTTCACCTTACATATGTCTAGATGGTGTTTCTCATGCTATAAAGCCAGTTCTCACTTCCTGGCATTGGTGCTATGGGAGATTGTAGAGAACATGGTTCCTGGTGCTGTCCCCAGACAGGATGCCTGTGCTGTGGATCCAGCCAGCCCCAGTGAGGTGGAATATCTCAGAGTACTAAGTACAGTCACACTGCAATGAGTTGTAGTACTTCTGCTGAGGGCACAGCCAGCCGTCTCCTTTCCAGCTATCTCTCTGACACCAACGACTTGTGGACTCTGGGGCTTCCCCTGAGCTGACCCAGCATATCAAAGTCTGCTAGAGAAGGATGCAGGTAAGAGAGAGGCCTTGACCTTCAGGACTGAGATCCAGAAACCAATGAAACATCAGAATTTCTTTTTCCCTTTCTTTTTAAATAATTATGCAAGTGATTTTATTTTGTTTTCTAGAATTTTATGTATAAATACTTGTATTTATATCATGTCCCCTCTCCCTCTCATCCCTTAAACTCTTCCCATGGGCCTCCCTCCAATTCTGACTTAAACTTATAGCCTTTTATTTTTAATTATCATTTTTCCATATACATTTACATGTATAAATACACTATCCCAAGTTCATTTTATGTTGCTCACCTTCACGTGTTTAGCAATGACTGACCACTTAAGAGTGGATAAGCCATCAAGAGGCTCTTCCCTAAAGAAGACCAATAAAGAGCTACCATCAGTTAATGACTTCTAAGAAAGGAAGAATCCATTTTTTAAATATGATATGAGAATTCATACCATGAATTTTGACCCTACTCACTTTTTAATCTTCTATCTACGTCTTCCTAATATACCCCCTCACTCCTTCCCAATGTCATATCAACTGAGGTTTGTTTTAATAACCCACTGAGTCCCATCTTCACTGCCCATATACTCCTGAGTACGGGGCCGTCCACTGTAACATGGTTGACCTACCAGGGGACATTCCCTTAAAGAATACTGAATCTCCTTCCAGAAGCCACTGACCATCAATAATACTCCTCAGCTGGGGGTTGAGGACTATAAGCCCCTCTGTGTTAGAATGCCAGCTGGCTTGATCTTCTACAGGCAGATCTTTTTCAGGGAACAACTGTTTTAAGTTCCCAAGAACACAGATTCTGTCCTGTCGAGAAGACACAGTTCACTCCAACCCTCTCCACCCTCTTAAAGTTTTCTACCCTCTATTTCTTGATGATTTCTAAGCCGCAAGAATCCCATACAGTCCTTCTCATTCTTTGGGGTGGATACATTCTTCCCTTTCCTGGAACCATGGGAAATTCACATTTCATCACTTGTCCTCATTAGAGTTCTTCTAGCCCATCTGGCAGTTTCCTTTTCTCCTCCTCCTCTTCCCTTTCCTCTCTTCTCCTCAATAGAATCAGAAATGTAACTATCAGAACCATGCTGGCTGCTAGGTTCGTGAAGTTTCTTTAGAGATCATTCCCATCTAAGCTCTCTTTCTACAAAGAGAAATTTGAGACAAGGATACTCGGCAGGTCAGTGACAATTACCTAGTGACTGGATCCTTGAGGAAGATGTGAAGGGTGTGTCTGTACTCTCCTTCCTCCCCCAACCACAGTCTTAATCCTATAATGACCAGGTTTAAAGGGGTTAGTGGAGACCGGCATGCACTTGTTAGAGTGCTTGTCCTACTTCCCACAGATTGGAGGAAAAGGTAAAGAAGTAGCTGATTAACTTCCTACCTGACTTTATGAAGTGTGGTGTTTATGAGTGGGACATACAAGTAAATAACACATGGCCATAGGACAAGTAAGTTAGAGAAAGGGGATAAACCTTGTACAGCTATGCCAGGAAAGTCAAAGGCAACCATGAATTTCTACCATATAGACCTTTTCAATTGGCCCATTGAAGCATTGGCCAACTGAAGCAGCTGTTGAAGCAATTGCCCCAATCACATAATGATGGTCTCTGTTTTAAAGGTGTGGGTATGTGGAATGTTACTCAGTATATTTCTAATGAAATAAGTAGCTACTGGAGATGCTTACATGGAGTTCTTCAGAATGAAATTTGCATGTCTTTGCTTTCTTTTCATTTCCTCTTAAATTATAAGGATAAAATTGCCATAGAAATTTTGAAAAACATTCACTATTCAAACACAACACAGTTAACATTTTGGCATATCTATTTTGTAAGATTGCAGTGAAGATCTAACATTGTATTTTTGCATGGATTTAGATTAAATGCCTATTCTATATTGTGTCAATTCCATAAATAATAAAAGTGAATAATGATGCTTTACAATGCACTCAGAGGTGTATAGTTCTCAAATTTGGTTCTCACAGCAACCCTGGGAGGATAGACGCAGAGTATTGTCCTTGTTTTGCATAAGGGAAAGTTAAGGTTTCAAGCACTGCTCTGCCTGGAGCTATCCAGTATGTAGATCATGGTGACAGAATTAGAACACAGCTCCACTCAACCAAGTGGGCTCACTCACTTGCTTAGATATGGGAACTGCACTAAAAGCTTTATTGGAGAAACAAATTAAGATGGAAGCCAATTTTCTACAAATGTTCAAGTGGTCAATTGCTACATCAATGGCATGAAAATAGTTTCCAGATAATGAAAGTTTGCAAGAAACAAGTTCCTTTGGGAGATATGGGATTTGTGCTGTGTATAAAAGAGTTTACGTTAGAAGTAGTAGGACAAAGAGAAGAAAACATTCTAAGAACTATAGGAAATGGAAAAATACCAAGCTGTTACCAACCTGAAAACTTAATGTCTTCTAGCTGGCTTTCATAATGCTGGAATGTTCTATCAATGATACTGAGTGGGAAAAACCATCAACAGTTTACCCAGCTGTGCACTACAATAATGACCAGCCTAACAAGATATGACCACTGGTGTAATAGTAGCAGAAATGTCATGGGATTGACCAATCACTTTCTGATTGGCTCCACAAAATGACACCCATGACCAGCACAACTAACTGGGCCAGGAAGCCATGGATGGCTAGGTCATAGACTCTAGGGGAGAACTATTCTCCTAAATGAACATAGTAAACTCACCCTAAGTTCTTATCTTTATACTTATATATTAACACATCTCTCAACCTTCATCAGAGAAGTTTCTCTTTGCAGTAGATGGTGGGACCTCAATTTCACACTCCCTCACCTGCAGAAGAGGAGATGGAGAGGTTGTGAAAATTAAAAGGAATATGTCTTTTTCGAAACATTATCACCAGCCCTGACAGAACAGCCACACATATGAACTCACAATGGCTAGTGCTGCATGAACAAGACATACACAAGATCAAGCCAGCCAAAATCACTGCATGGATGAGCAAAGGACTTAGACAGTCCTACTCCTATTAAGCAACTGGTAGCTGCTGTGGGGAGGGAGAGTCACTTCAGGAACTATAGAATTTTTAGAAGAGCATGAAGAAGGACTTGAGTTCAGTTTTGTTTTGTTTTTTTATTAAGTACATGATGAGATTCTATAAATTATAAAGATACCAGTTGTACCCAAACACCCACATTTTAGACAAGTAGCTTTCTGATCTTGAGACTTGAAGATGACCAGCAATCTTCTAAGCTTCAACACATTATTAGAGAGCCAAGGTGTAAGGTTGAGTATGTTGTAACTCTTCTTCATCTTTGTGGCCGCCTCTCATTTAAAATTTATTTGATTGCTTGTTTGTTTGCTTATGTGTTTGGTTGTTTGTTTGTAAGGCAGGGTCTTGCATGTAGTTTTGTCTTTCCTGGAGCTTGCTATCTGGACCAGGTTCGCCTCAAACACACAGAGATCTGCCTGCTTTTGCCCACTAAATGGAAGGATTAAAGGCATGTTCCACCATGCCCAGCTTATTTTGAATTTGAACAAGGCAGTGGTTGGTTCAAGTGGACAAGCCCAGTGGTTAGCTGACAGTGAGAAACAGAGGCTGAAAGAGTTAGGCTTGTCCTTAACTGAGCCCATGAAGATGAAATGGAAGAACTTTAATAACAGGGAAAGGAGAAGAAATGAAGATGGAGTAATACTCCATTGTGTAAATATACCACATTTTTTGAATCCATTCCTCAGTTGAAGGACATCTGGGTTCTTTCCAGCTTCTGGCTATTATAAATAAGGCTGCTATGAACATATTTAAACATATGTCCTTATTATATGTTAGAGTGTCTTCTGGGTATATGTCCAGGAGTAGTATAGCTGGATCCTCAGGTAATGCTATGTCCAATTTTCTGAGGAACTGCCAGACTGATTTCCAAAGTGGTTGTACCATCTTGCAGTCCCACCAACAATGGAGGAGTGTTCCTCTTTCTCCACACCCTCACCAGCATCTACTATCACCTGAGTTTTTAATCTTAGCCATTCTGACTGGTGTGAGATGGAATCTCGGGGTTGTTTTGATTTGCATTTCCCTGATGACTAAGGATACTGAACATTTCTTTAGGGGCTTCGAGTTTCCTCTGTTAAAAATTCTTTGTTAAGCTCTATACCCCATTTTTTAATAGAGTTATTTGGTTGTCTGGAGTAGAGGTCTGCAAGAGTCTGACATATTCAGAGGCAGATGCTCACAGCTAGCCATTGAACTGATCATGGGGTTCCCAATGGAGGAGTTAGAGTGAAGACTCTAGGAGCTGAAAGGGTTTGCGGGCCCCATGAAGAGAGCAACAATACCAACCAACCAGAGCTCCCAGGGTCTAAACCACCAGCCTGGGAGCACTTAGAGAGGGATCCATGGCTCCAGCTGTATATGTAAGGGTTGAGGGCCCTGTTGGGCATAGGTAGGAGGAGAGATCCTTGGTTTCATGAAGGCTGGACACCCCAGTGGGTGGAAATTTGAGGGTGGGGAGGTGGGAGTGGGGGGGTTGGTAAGGGCACATCCGCAGAGAAGCAGGAGGAAGGGTGAGGGGATAGGCGGTTCCTGGGTGGGGGTAGGGGGATGGAGTAAGGGGATAACATATGAAATGTAAATAAAACATCCAATAAAAATAAATAAAAAATAAAAGAATAAAAAAGAAATGAAGGTGGAACTTTGGCAATGACCAGTATTAGGGTGTCAGAGGAGACTGGGGGCAATAGACCAGAAGAGGAAAAGAAAAAGTCAGTGAAGATGAAGTTAAAAACAAAATAGAACAAAGGCTGGGGCCTTATATGTAATAGAAGTGAAGCAAGAGATTTGTTGTTGCTAATGTCTAATATGCCAGGATAAGAAGAATGAGAAAATAACCATCAGAAAGGTGGCTGGAACCCCTTTGGAGGTCTTTGCATGGGGTACCAGTGAGCAAGTTATAATTCTAGGTGCTAAGGCAGTCTATACATTTGGTGGACACCACATATACAGGAAGTTATGCAGGAGAAAAAAATAGAAATAAAGGCACAGAGGCCACTGGACTAATTAAATGAAAGACTCACAGGAAAGGGTGCCAGTTGCTCCATCTTCTTTGTCTGAGAGCCTAGTATACATGGAAGGCAATTAGAAGAAAGGAAAGTAAAAGCACAGTTCTAGCTCTGTAAACTGTTGTATGCATTCTTCTGTCAATGAAGACCAAGACTCTCCTGTAACTTAGCTCTATGTGTCTCGATAAACACAAATGAATGGGTCTCTGTGATTTAGTAACTTAGATTCTTTTGGGTTCATTACTAGGAGTTACAGTACAGTTGGATCATATGGTTGTTTTATTTTTAGTTTTTTTGAGGACCCTCAATACTGATTATTTTTTTGTAGTTTCTATATTAATTTACATACCCACCAGCATTGTAAGAGGCTTTCTTCACAGATTTGGTAGTGTTTTCAGTGCTGGCCATTATAACTGTAAACTGGATTTGCATTTCCCTGATGGCTAAGGATATTGAGCATTAAAAAAAAGTGCCTTTTTTCAAGTGTCTTTTCATATGTTCATTTGTTGATTGTATTATTTAGGTCCTCCTCTACATTGGGGTTTGATTTTTGAGTTCTTTATATTCTAGGCAGTGTCCAGTAGATCACATTCTGTAATCTGTTTCTTTATTGTTAATTTTTCTTTTGCCCTGTGACACTTTGTAATATTACATATTCCTGACTGTTAATTCTTGGCATATTGTCCTGTATCTAAAGTGGTTTTGTTTGTTTGTTTATTTGTTTGTTTTGTTTTCCTTTAGAAATTTCAGATTTTCAGGGCTTACATCAAGGTCTTTGATACATTTAAAATTGATGTTTGTCTAGGGTGAAAGATGTGGATCTAGTTTTATTTTTATTATGTAAATATCTTCAGTAGTTTGAAATGATTTGGCCTCTAGAGATTTATATTTGGTCATAGGAAGTGGCACTATTAGGAGTTGTGGCCTTCCTTGTTGGAAGAAGTGTATCATTGTATAGGTGGGCTTTGATATCCAATGAGACCCTCCTCCTGGGCTAGTTGTGAAAGAGAGTCTCCTCCTATCTGCCTTTGTATCAGAATATAGAACTCTTGACTCCTTCAGCACTGAGTCTGCCTGCACACTGCCATGCTTCCCACTATGATAATGGACTGAACCTCGGAAACTATAAGCCAGTTCCAATTAAATGTTTGCCTTTTAAGAGTTGCATTGGTCATGGTGTCTCTTCACTGCAATGGTTGCCCTAAATAAGACAATATCCAGTTTTCCCAGCAGTATCTGAAGAAGTGGCTGTCTTTTCTCCAATGTATGTTTTTGACATTTGTCTCAAGAAGTGGATGGAAATATCTGTGGGATTTAGTTCTAGGCCATCAATTCAGTTTTATTGATCTGTCTGTCTGCTTTAGTGTGAGTAGCATACTATGTTTCTGCAGGAGAATTTGAAACCAAGTGTAGCCTCTCCCATTGTTCTTTTTGCTCAAAATTGTTTTGAGTATTTGGGCTACATTGTGCTTTCATATGAAAGTTGAGATTTCCATGAATGTTATTGTTGGAATTTTAATGGTTGTTTTAGTTAGGATTTATTGCTGTGAATGAGTGACCATGACCAAGGCAACTCATAAAGGCAAACATTTAATTGGGGCTGGCTTACAGTTTCAGAGGTTTAGTTCATTATCATCGAGGCAGGAAGCATGGTTGTGTCCAGGTGGACATGGGCTGGAAAAGGAGCTAAGAGTTCTACATCTTGATCCACAGGCAACAGTAGAGGTACTACTATCTTCTGCAGATTGCCAGGAGGAGACTGGAATTTCATATCAGGTGGCGTTTAAGCCTAGGAGACCTTGAAGCCCACCCTACAGTGACACACCCCTTCCAATAAGGCCATACCTACTCCAACAAGGTCACACCTCCTAATAGTGTCATTTTCTATGGGCCAAGCATTCAAGCACATGAGTTTATGGAGGCCAAACATATTCAAACCACCAGAGTGATGAATGAATTAAACCTGTCACCTGTAGCAGAACATTCACTTTTACAGTGTAAGCATAGGATGTCTTTCTACATTCTAGTGTCTTCTATTGTTTTTTTCTTAGTCTTTTATATTTTTCATTGTATTACCCTCTTTAGATTTATTCCTATGTGGTTTTTGAAACAGTTATGAATGGGATTGTTTTTCTGTTGTCTTTTCTCTGAACTTTTGTCATAGCTATGCATGATTTATACATGTTGATTGTGTGTCCTGCTGCTTTTATTCAACATGTTTATCAGATCTAAGAGTTTTCCAGTGGATTCTTAGAGGCATTTTAAGTATCAGATTATAACATCCACAAATAGGGCCACTATGATGTCTTCCTCTCCTATTTATTTCCTTTTGATTTATTTCTCTTAGTCTGGTTAAAGCCTCAATATTAAGATCTGTCTACTTCTCCAGTTTCATCTACCAACATGATAGTCTCATAGACCTTTTGTAACAGTTGCTTGTTGTATCCTGAGTTCAATGTCCCTTTGTGCTCAGTGTCCCTAAAAGCTTAGAATTCCCTGACATATAAAGTAAGCCTTTTATATAGGTACATGACACAGATAATATTTTTTGAAGTGGTTGAAAGGGAAAACCTGAGTTCAATTGAGTAAGAGAAGAAAGCTCTGGTTCCTTATTTTAGAGCACATACTCTCTATTTCTGTAACATGGGATATAGTTGAGTTGTACACAGCCTGCCTTCTGTCCAGTTCTTTGGGATTTGTAATATTTTGTCCACCATTAACAGGTTGTTTTTTCCCATTAGTCTCCTGCACTCTCCTGCCAATTTTTGTCCAGGATCTAGGGTATCATTTATAGAATACCTAATAGGCACATCATTCTTCTATTGAGCAAAGAGGAATAAACAGATAAAAGGTCTTCAGTATTTTATACTTCTAATATTAATCTCCCTCATTTGATAAGACCTTTTCCATTGACTAGAGATTTATACTAGTAATAAGGACAGTGACATTTTTAAGAAAAAATAACCATGTGTAATTTGTGATTCAATGCCCTTGAAAAAAAATGAGTTCCCCCAAATTTCCCTAAGTAGACAGTATAGACCTTATTGTATCTGTTAGAGCTATCTCTGTTGAAGCTGTTGACAGAAATTATTTAATTCATCCAAAAAATAAAGAGATCTTTGTAGCACAATTCAAGTCTATGTCCTACCTTAAGAGGCTTTACAGACTTAGAGATTTCAATTTTACATTATCTGATACCCTTGGAATGGTCACCTTTAATGTTCAACATTATGGTTTGTCTCTATAAGGAATTATTTTGGCATGTGTCCACTTGAGATTTGTCATGTGAAGCCTGTCAACCTAGCTTCACCAGACTTTTGACCTCAGAAACATGCTCAAACTTCTCACAGTGGAGCTGAAGGGATACTTGCTATGTATTGTAATATGCTAAGTAGCCCTGAATATGTGTGTGTGTGTGTGTGTGTGTGTGTGTGTGTGTGTGTGTGTGTGTGTGTGTGGTGTGTGTGTGTGGTGTGTGTGTGTGTGTATGTGTGTGTGGTGTGTGTGTGTGGTGTGTGTGGTGTGTGTGTGTGTGTGTGTGTGTGTGTGTGTGTGTGTGTGTTGTGATGAGGGGGTGGTAAATCTTGTTTTTGGAAATTGTGAATGGGCCAGCTCTTTGTCTTAGAGATTTAAGGTTCTTGCTGCAAACTCCTGAGAAACTGAAAGAAGGATGAGGGCTTTGTTTCTCAGGTAAAAGCTTGCAAGTCCCATTTCCTTTCAACTATTTCAACAAGATGCCACACAAACCTTGAGTTCAGAACTTCTGAACTGGACACATCATCTCCCAGAGTTATATATTTCTCTGTTTTCCTGTTCACCGGGCACCTAACTCATTCCCAGAATTTATCTATTTAATTCCACCTTATAAATATTTCTTCTCCTGCACTCTGCACATCATTAACTTAGATTTGACCCCCATTATTAAGAGGTGAAAATGATGACACTATTACCGCACACACCCACTTTGTGTCCCTGCATCTACTTTCATTTGTCTCCAACCCAGTGTCCTAGAGTGCAGAGTTGTTCATGTAAAACCCTTGGCTGGTTAAGACTTCCAGATAACATCTGAACTCTTAAAGATCTACCTGCTTCTATATTCCTTCTACCAACATATCTGCTTCACAGATGCTTTGTAACAGTGGCTAGTGATACTCCGTCACCTCTCTGTCACTTTGTGCTCAGTTTTCCTGGAAGCTTACAATTCCTTGGTATAGAGTAGGCATTTTATATATGTATATATCACAGATGATGTTTTTGAGTCGTTGAAAATAAAAAGTTCAACTGCAACAAGTTTGGAGAATTACCTAGTTTCTTATTATTTCTATGTGTTTAATTTACTTTAATATTCTTGGTGGTGGAAGTTTATGGTTTTTGTTTTGATGTGTTTTTAGAAACATCTGACCTTTATATTTAGAAACTAAGTCAAAGCTCACATGAGACTAAAATATTGCCTATGTTTACTTTATATTTTGTAGACTACCACAAGCTTGCAGACTACCACCAATTGTAATTTGTCTTTTTCAATTAAGCAGTGTTATAAACAGAGATTAATCAGATTATCTTTATTTTTCTCATGAACCAATAATTTATGAGTCACTAATATAAAACAACCCAGTTTTCTAGTGGGTGGGAAAAGGTAGAAGCACAGCACATTAAATGGCTACCTACTATCATTATACTGACTTTTAGTACTTAAACATATTAATACTAACTTTAAGGATAGCATTAGCAAAATATGTGACATACATGCTTACCTTGAATTATACCTGTGGCAGGCTTAAGTGTAGAGGCTCAGACGGGTAATTTTTGAGTGGTCACCAGTCTGTCTACTTCACTAAATGATAGTATATACCCAAGTATCTCGTTAGACACACTTTTGACTATAATGGAAAAGGTTGTATTTACTTTTAGAGATTCTAGAGACAATTCGTCATAGGCAACAAGTGTTCCTCAGAGCCCATGTAGTCAATGGGTCCTGTCCCTCTTTCCAGCAAAGTTTGTCTCCCTTCTTGAAGATATAAAATACAAACCAACAAGCATAAACAACAAAAACAGAAGCACTTCAAAGCTGAAGAATTTGCCAACCCTCAGCTTTCTAGCAGGCCCAGGTCCTCTGGATGGGTGTGGGTGCTACGTGGGGAGTTAGGTCTACCCTACAGCTATTGCCAGTGAAGACAGACCACAATATCCAATAACAAGGTGTGTGTCTACATGAGGGTGGTCCTATCTTTCATCTTCACTGGTCCACCCCTATGACATTTTCAGAACAAGTCACAGCTCTATCTGGGCTTTAGCCAGTGTTATTCTGTAGCATTTGTTGGGGCCCTATTCAAAATCTGTTTCTTAATGACTCAAGCACTGAAGATGGGGACAGGTACTAAACAATACCCATGGGTGGCATCATCTGTGTGCATTCACCATTCCCTGCCAGCTCTTGATGTGTTGGCTTCCTCCATCATCCACTTCCCTTACTCAAACTGAATCCTCCACTGTGTGCTGGCCTCAGGATACCACTCAGTCTTAGCAATTAATGCCGGCCTGTTGTCTGCTAAACTCTTGTGTGTGATTTTATTTGTCTTCAATTATTATTCAGGCTGTGAACAGACCACCCTCTCTCTGAGGTTCATTACTGGTATTTTTTGATGATGTAACCATCTTCTTGGTTATTGTTCTTCTTTCTTCTTCTTCCTAATCCTCTCCTGGGAGACTTCATAGTAACTCAGCCTGCATTCTGCTTACCGTCCTTACATTCCCAGGCATGGAAGCCCAGTGCACATCCCTGTTTATCTTTAATGTAAACCATGCACAAAACTCAACAGACTCCTTGACCCCATTAACCCAGAAGGATGAAATTTACATAATCCTTATCTGCTCTAATAGTGAAAGCTTAAGCTGGAAATGCCATACATTACTTCTTCTCATAAGGAATTCCTGTTCATATCCCCAGTACTCATTTCACATAAACTTTAAGGTTTGCTGTATTTTAAAGTTCATTGTGTGTAAACAAAAATTATTAATATTTTGTATATATTAATGCTGGAAAAAAATACAGTAGCAATTATCCCTTAACCAGCTAGTTTCCCAAATAACCACCCAGAAACCTTTTAATATTTCACAGCTTGGATCTTAGCTGGGCAGACTCTGAACTAGCTCATCTAAGTTAACAGACCACTTAGTCCCATCCAGCCACTTGGTTAGCTATATCTTCCAGGCCTGTAGTCATGTTTTTCTTGTCACATGTCCCCTGGTGAAAGCCTCTTCCTCCTTCTTCTTCCCAGAGTTCTATTCTCCCTCTCAGGAAGTCCTGCCTTCCATTTCCTGCCCAGCTAATTGGCCATCATATTTATTATTGAATAGAGCACTCACACACACACACACCCCAAAAACCCTACCATCCAAGATTGCTATACCCAGTAATCGGTTGGAGAATACCACAGAATGTATTGAGAGGAGACCAGCCTAACAGGATACTTACAGGAATACTAGAAAGAAAAGGATGGTAGCTTTTCCATCCTTCAGACACAAGATATTCTCTCTACAATTCCCCCTTTTAGTCCGATTAAAGGCTCTTTTCTTTCAAATATAAACTGAATACAATAACAATTATGAAAAGCTATCAACTATAGCTTACATTATAACATCTAGTGCATAAGCATTTGACAGTTTGGAGGCAGTATTTTATTATCTATCCTATCTTGCTGAGTTAGAGTTTTGTATTTAAATCATTTTCTATCCCAACTTGTATTACCATTCTAAAAAGATTTTCTTAACCTAAAACATCTTCTCAAGTCCTAAAGAACTTAAGCTTAATTGTGAAACTATAATACTGTCTAGTATTCAACCCCACCAGAGATTTGAGAATAAATATTACCTGAGAATTCAGGAAATGCGGGACACAGCTTCAAAATTCACAGAGATGACAGAGAAAGCTGATTACCTAGATAGTCTCCAATATACTCTAAAACACTGGAGCATCATCTTTAGTCTTCTGGCCCAGAATCTCTGACAGACCTTTTGTAAAGCATGATCTACCTTAGGGAATTTTTTGAATCAAATCAGGTATTTCTTTGTTCATTTCCTGTCTGGATGATTGAGAAAATTTGATATTGAAGATTCCCATCTATTATTGTATATAGGCTATTCTTTATCCCTTCAGGTGTTTCTGTGGTGGATACATATATCTTTACTTGTTATGATGTATGCTGAGTTGTTTTGTTAATATATGATGACTTTTTTGTCTGTCTTTGTATTGGTCTATAGCATGAGCATGGGCGAAAGTCCAGTTGGTTGAGTTGTGGGTCCCGTGTGTCTGCCACCCCAAGGGGCTGGGGCCAGGGCAGTTCACCTGAGTTCACTCCATGTGCACCAGCCAGACATCGGGTTGTGAGAAGCTGCAGCACTCTACTCCAGGTGTGGGGAGGACATAGTCTGAGACCCCCACGGGGGCCAGAGCTCTTGGGTTGGGGATCCCTGGGCCAGGAAGTGGACGGGGACCAAATGGCCTCAAGCCCTTGGGCTCTCAGGTGCTTCTGAGAGGCCATAGAAGGACTGAAATGGGGTGAACAGGCTGGATTGGCCTGCAGATGAAGGGGCAAGGGGGAGGAGCTCTAGTGGCATCCTATGGGGAAGGTGAGACTGTTGGTTTCGGTGACTCCCTTGCCTGGGTCTCCATGGCTAGAAGGTAGAGAGGTCATAGGAGGGAAGTTAGAAGGTGGCTCGGTAGTTGAAGACTTTCTCCCTCCACGGTTCCCCATGGCGGGCCCCAAAGAGGAAAGGTAGTCCATGATGTTAAAATGTTTATTGTTATGGTGGAAAATGGATGAAGCTATACCCCATGTTCTCAGGGCCGGCCTGAGGTTAAATACCTTTTTCGAGGAGGAGGGTCTGGGAAGGAATACTTAATTGGCTATGCCCTCTGGCCTTTAGGTAACTCCATGAATATGGAGATGCCTTGAGGCTCTGCCATCTGTCTCATGACCTGTACCTGTGCTACATGACTGATGGCCACAAACCTCTATTTGGGAGGGGCTGTAGAGGGCTGTGGCTAAGTGAAGGCAACCAGAGGTCCCAGGAGCAAAGCTGAACTCCTACTGTCCCTTTAGGGTCTCCGGGGTTCAAGGCCTGCACTTGACCAGGTACCCAGCTGCCTCTCACAGCCCACCACCCCACATCTTTGCTCTTTTTATTTAAAATTCTTCCTTATCTGGTGTGAGTACCATGGTCCCACTTTGCTTTTGGTTTCCATATCTTTTTCCAGTCATCCACATTGAGTCTACAAGCAGTGGCATGAGAATCTTTTGGATGTTTTTGTTTGGAGCAGCACATAGAGCTTGATTTTTTTTCTTTCATTTTGTTGTTTGATCTATTTGGCCAGTCTGCATATTTCAGTAGATGAATGTAATCCATTTACCATCAATGTTATTGATAGTTATGAACTCCCCCTCTTTTGTTAGTCACTTCCTGATTGTTGTGTGTTGTTTTGGTTTCCTGATCATTACTTTCCTTTGTGATCCAGTAGCTTTCCATCATGCTAATGTTCCCTTTCTCTTTTATACAACTATTTTTCCAGTAAGTTTTATGTGCCTGTGTATTTTCATGATGGTAGCTACTGTTTTGTTCCTAGTATTCCTGTAATTATCCTGTTAGGATGGTCTCCTAATGATAATTCTGTGGTTTCCCCTAACTGATTACTGGGTACAGTAATCTAGGATGGCAGGGGTTTTTTTGGGGGGGAGGGTGAAGGATGCTCTATTGTTGCTTTTTCTTCTTTCAAGACTTTGGTCATATCATGCATTCTTTCTAGCATGTGAGGTCTCTACAAAGAAACCTGTTAAAAGTCTAATGGGAATTCCCTTGTATGTGACCTGAAGCATTTTGCTTGCTGCTTTTGGAATCTTGATTTGTATTGTACTTTTACCATCTTGTCTATAATATTTTGGTGAAATGTTTTGTTTTGTTTTGTTTTGTTTGTCAAATCTAGTTGAGTACACTGAGTTTCCATAGCTTAGAATCAGTAACTCTTTGAGAATTCAAAAATTTTCTGCTATTACTTCATGAAGTAGGTTTCTAATGTTCTTTTCCTTCTGGAATGTCTGCTTTCTCCTTTCTTTAGGTCACCTGTCTTGTACCTCGTAAAATTTCCTTAGCATAATTATTTTGTATTTTCATAGACTTTCTTCAAATTGGGATCTATTTCTGGAGAATTCCTAAGTTCTTTGGAGGCTGTGTGCTTCTTTTCCTGTTTCTTATATCCCTATACTGATGCCCATGAATCTTGTGAAAGAGTTGCCTCTTCTAATTTTATGAAGTTGTATAGAAAAGTGTTTTGTTTTTTATTTACATTGGATGTATGGTGCTTGTTGGGTAGATCTCTTGGCTTTATTATGGGTGTTCTCAAAAGTGTATCCTGTATGTGATTTGTTTGGCTATGGTGGTATCAGCAATGTGTATTGAATCTCAGTGGCCTAGATTAAAGTGATTCATGAAAATAGTTTTATGACTTTGCAGTTCATATAGGTTTCTTTTTTTTTTTTTTTTTTTTTTTTTATTGGATGATTTATTTACATTTCCTATGTTGTCCCCTTACCCCATCCCCCACCACCCCCTCGGAACCTCCAATCCCCTCGCCCCTCCTCCTTCTTCTCTGTGGATGTAACCTCTATCTACTCCCCCCCACTCCCACCTCCCCACCCTCAAAATTCCCACCCCCTGGGGCATCCAGCCTTCATGAGGTCAAGGTTCTCTTCTTCCACCTATGCCCAGCAGGGCCCTCCACTTTTACATATTCAGCTGAAGCCCTGGATCCCCCCCTAAGTGCTCCCAGGCTGGTGGTTTAGACCCTGGGAGCTGTGGTT
>NW_021620757.1:41845-45191 GCF_004785775.1 Grammomys surdaster
CCCTGACGACTAAGGATGCTGAACATTTCTTTAGGTGCTTCTCGGCCTCATATAGGTTTCTAAAGGTGTATATCTTTGGGTACCAACAATGTAGGATACTTATGGCACTAGGACCTGCGATGGCAGCTGCCACAATCTTGGTAATACAAGATGTAGATTGGACTATCCTAGGTTCTAGAATAAGTACAAGTGACACCAAAGATAATAAGAAAAATTGTCCTTGAGCCATAGGACATGAAATATCCTTCCCTCTAGGGCCCTTAGGATGACTATAGGCTGTGCCTGGGCCTACATGTTTTGATTCACTGGATGGGAAATGACCTTCCATGTTTCCCATAGGATGAGCAATGGGCATATGTGACACTGGTCACCATCACCAAAGCCTCAGGGTATAATTGTCAGTTGTTCTTGGGCTTGTAGTATAGTAGCTGTTCCTCTGAAGCTGTAGAATACGGATAGCCTTCTACAGGTCCAAGGGACAAGTACAGATGATATTAGGGCTTTGTCCTTAGTACTTATGGCCCACACACCACAGCCTGTGGAAAATAACTTTCCTACATTCCCCAGGGTATATTCAGATGGCAGTTGTGTGCATCATGCTGTTTTCCATGTTTCTGGTAGTGTATAATGTGGAGATTATCTATAGGCCTGTGGGTACTGATAGAACATTTGCATCTGTGGTTCTGTGGCTATAGAACATGGATAAACAGACAAGTGTGGTTGATGCAGGAACTGTCCATACTAGCAACTGCAGTACCAAGGAGGAGACCTCCCTAGTTCTATAGGACTTTCCTGAGGCTCTGGTAGGCTGCTTGTCCTGAGGCTGTAAGGTCCTCAGGGACTTCCTGATACCCTGTGAAGATTCACAGATTTCAAGGCTTTTAAGGTAAGATGACATCTAGCAGTAACTGTTTGAATTGCTTAGACTCTGGTACTTTTCAGCTTACCTTCCCCTTACAACGCAGAGCAGCCCTGCCTCCCTCACAGCCAGAGACCTAATGTTAAAGCTCCATTCTCTTGGGTGCCATTCTGACACTTCATTTTATTTAGAGGTCCAGTAATCTTCCTTGCTGATTTCCAGCACTCCCCTGCAACCACTCGCCTCAAGTTGCAATTGTCTCTTTGTTGCCCTGGTGCTTACCCATGGCAAAGTTGAGTACAAGGTGCATTTATTCAACCATGTTGGATCTCCCTCAAGGGGACGGAGCTGTCTTTCAGTTAAGAATTTCCTTCCAACAAGACTCAACTTCCCTAGTGATTACACATATGTACAAGCTATTAAGTTTCTATCGTATCACATTTTATTTCAAGTTATAAATCAATAATGGGAGGATATGAGTTACATCTTTATCTCTATCTTTAATTCCAAACAGCTCAGGTGTGGAATGCCATGCATGGACAACTCTTGTTCAGTTCCTCATTGTTTAGTTTTTGTTTTGTTTTTTTTTTGTTTTAAAAAAACAAAACAAAGACAAAACCTCTCCCAGGTTTGCCTTACCTTCTCTACTTTCTTGTTCATAAGAATCCACTCCTACTCAAATACTCCACCTTCAGCTCTACCTCAGCTTCTCAGCCTACCCTGAAGTCCTTGTTCATTCAGTTACTACATAATCAGCCTTTTGTAAGCTTTGACACATCCCCCAAAATTCCATGTCTAGAATAAAATATATTATGATGGCTACAGCCTTTGTGAATAGAGGTGGTTAGTTTGGTTTAATTGACAAAAAGATAGTTTTGTCAAATTTGTTACTCTTAGATAGTATCCTGAGAGTGAAGTTAGGAGCCTGTTATTGTATAAATAATTTTAAGATTTTATCTCTAAGAGAAAACAATGGCCTGTTTTATAGGGTTTAAGAAGAGGGTGGGCTCTGTTCATTAAAATTCATGGGGTCTACATAAATACCTACATGGCTTTTGTGTTTTAACTTTATAGGAAATCAATGTGTTGACAGTTGCGTTGGTTAACCAAGACCGAGAGAACAACACCGAAAAAAGAAGCCAAGGCTTAAAATCTGAGAAGGAGGCCCTGCTAATAGGTAAGAGAAATGTCTTATCATTTATTTACAGAAATCATCCCCCAGAGAATCAACTTGGACAATAGTTTAGTAACTCACTTCCACCATGACCACAATCTAAAAAGCCAAGTCTCCCAGTCAGAGGTCAGACCTATTTCATCAAGACTATCCAGTGTACATCTCACATGAGTGTCACACATACTGGCAAGAGTGTTCTTCTCTGGAACTGGAAACATTAGGTACTTCTCAGACAGAAAATCGGGTTCAAAAAACTAGGTTAATTCACATCTCATGAGTCAAAAATCTGAATTTAAAAAGAGGTTCTGTTGTTTCTTGTTCAAAAGTTCATAAGACAAGCTAGGCATTTAGGCAGTTTTGATCCTGGAGATGAGCCTTTAAGCCCCTTAGCAGAGTCTCTGTTCCAAAGGCAACCCAAAGGCCAGACCTGTAATGCTGATTATTAATCAATGTATATAAAGTTATGTTGTTAGGATCATCAGGAATGTCTAAACCAGATTCCCATGCCCCGTGGATTCATTTAGTTGAGATGAAGAATAGATGCTGGTCCCTAAGGAAGAGAAAATAAATTACTGTTCACCTACAACATCCACTTGCCCCAAAAGACACAGCCAGTGATCCTGGCTGCACCTTGGTAGAGACCCCAAGCATGGGGGGTCCAGGCTCCCAGAACCACCCCAGCTCCTCTGCAAGGTGGTTAATGGTGAGGATTGAGACCACAGTACACGTGAGGCAGACTGTCCTCCCCATGCCAGGTCATTTTCTGGCAGAAGCAACATCTTCTAAATCCTCTCTCACCTTTAAAATGACAGGTTCACTGGGGCCTGCAGAAGCTGGCACAGGAGAAATTAAATTCAAAAGATAGTCCAAACTTCATCCATCACATATAGATTTTTCAACTACGGAGTTATTGAATGTGACATCAACTTAGAGATACTCCAAGGAAAACCAATTATTTTTTTTCTCTCTGACGATATACAGCTGTAATAATATGCCATGCACACATCTCAAAAGACATGCTAATGTGCATGGGTTTCAGGAATCCCAAAATGAGACGATATGTGGCTGCTAACTGGCTTTTTCTCCCCTCAGAAAATATTTCCAACTCTGTCAAGTATTTATTTTATTCAGTGTGACTAAGATAGGATTACTGCCCCTACAATGCTTTGGGTATATAACAAAATTCATAATGATCTGTAGAAAACTTTCTAGAAGTGTTAATGATACTGACCACTTGTAAGCTTTCAAAATTTAGAACAGGCTCTTATATTATTTTCCTTTTCATTGGAGATTGCCTCCTATTTAATTTTACA
>NW_021620757.1:45291-46708 GCF_004785775.1 Grammomys surdaster
GACCACTTGTAAGCTTTCAAAATTTAGAACAGGCTCTGATATTATTTTCCTTTTCATTGGAGATTGCCTCCTATTTAATTTTACATTCTCCTCGGAGAATATATTTCATTTATCATGTCTTTTAAGTAGTTCTGTGTATATATAGTATACAATGTGTATAGATTGTAAATGTGTTTATATATATATATATACACACACACACATTTTAGTCAGTTTCCACAAAATTTTAAGTATGAGCTTAATTATTATAAATTCTGAATTATTTACATGTATATATGTATTGAATATGTGTGGAAGTGCCCAGACAGCCCAGAGGAATTAGATGCTTCTGAAGCTAGAGTCAGAGACCATCATGAACCTCCTGACATGGATGCTGGAAGCCAAACTTCAGTCCTCTGTAATAAACAATCTTACCAGCTGAGCTCTCTCTCCAGCCCCTAATTATTGTCCATTAACTAGAGGAGATGGGGGGGGTTATTTGTTTATAACTCTCTACTGCTATTAATGCCTTTAGTATCAGAAAAAAAGAAATTAGCTATTTCAGTGTAATAGAAAGACAACTATGAGGACATCAGAATCTTTCATAAAAGTCTGCACAGCCAACTGAATGTTCCCCTCCCAGTCACATTTGGAGCCAGCCTACCTGTAAACAGTGGATTGGAGTACATTAAAACAAGGAATGTACTCATCTCGAGTCAGTACTCAAGAACGTTGTGCTACAAAGGAGGCCGGAGACTTTAGTGCTTGAGCAACATAAACTAAGGAACAGTCTTTCCTTCACTTCTGTTGCGTTTTTACCTTCCTCTAGTAATGGCTTAACAAAAGATAGGACTTCTTCCCATAAACCTGCCCTCTAAATAGTCAGACTTATATTCTTCTAAAAGAGAGCAATCCTTTTGACTCCCCAAAGGATTCTGGGATGGAGAAGTATCTCCTAGCTGGGCAGTGGATCCCGTGGAAGGCTGCCATTGCCTCTGTTGTTAAGGCCCCACCATCCTATTCATTGCTATGAAGTACCCTGATAAAAGTGACTTAAGCGAGGAAGGACTTGGTTGGCTCGCAGTTTTGAGGTTACAGTCCACTGTGGTGGAGGAGTCACAGCAGCAGGAATGTGAGGTGGTCACATGGCACCCACAGACAAGAAGCAGAGAGAAATGCACGTGCCCAGCTCACTTTCTCCTTTTTACTCTTAAATATTTTTGCAGACTCTTGAAGAATTTCATATAGTATCTCTTGATCATATTCACTGCCCATTCTCACCCCAGACTCCTTCTAGATCCTCCCCATTGTTTGCATGTTTGAAGAGTCTATCTTGTAGCAGCTGTCTTGGTCCTCTGGCTCTTGTAACATTTCCATACACACACACCTTCCATGATGTTCCCGGAGCTCGTGTGTGTGTGTGTGTGTGTGTGTGTGT
>NW_021620757.1:46718-56718 GCF_004785775.1 Grammomys surdaster
CATGATGTTCCCGGAGCTCGTGTGTGTGTGTGTGTGTGTGTGTGTGTGTGTGTGTGTGTGTGTTGTTAATGTGTTAATTGGGGTAGTTATCCTACAGTCAGATGACATCTTCATTTTGACCAGGTATGACTTTCTCTAATGAGTTTAGTCTACTGCAAAACAGAGGTTTTGATGAGGGGTGACAGCTATACTCAGGAAAAGAGTAGTTACAATGCAGGTAGACATTATACTGGTTTAAGAAAGTGGCAAGTAGTGGGTTCTCCTCTAGGTCCATGCCCTTGCCAGCCACAAGTACTTGGCTAATTTAAAATTCTAAGCATGGATTCCTCCCTCTGAGTGATCCTAGTAAGTAGCTGTTGCTTACCCCTAGGAGACAGCCCCACTGTTGCCTCTCTGAGGGTATCTGGCTGTGCTGGCCATTGTTGTGGTATGCTGGCATCAGCAGCTAGATGGAATTATTGCTTGCCTTTCTCCTTGGATACTTGCATGGCTTCTTATGATATTATGAGAACTGATCATCAGGGAAGAGGCTTCCAGGTCCTATCTAGATTGATTTCTCCAAATCCTGTGTATGGAGTGTGCTGTGTCTTCAGCAACAGGGTCTTGCCTTGTTTTCCTGGAGGGTACCAAGGGCAACTGCAATTGCTTTGGGAGTCTCTTGAATTCCCATGACCATTAACTCAAAAGGAAGTTTTCTCTACCTGGCATTTGGGCTTTTGTTAGTTTATGGGGGTGGGGGCATTGTCAACCCAATTGTCATAGCTTCAATTAAATGTGGGGTGTGTGTGTGTGTGCGTGTGTGTAATTAAGTCATCATAAAATAATATCATCCCTTATGGATTTTTTCAAACATCCTTAGTGTTATTTATTCCTCTTCCTCCCCTCTTCCTGTGTGTTGCCTCCCCTCCCCTCCTCCCTCCCAGGTAAGTCTTTCCTGTCAGTTTTTCCCATTTCCCCTTCTGTGTCTTACCCTCCCTATTGCCCCTCACCCCACCCAAATCCTTCCATCATGTTTTAGTTTCCAGTATCTGCAGTTACTCCGGGTTATATTATTATTTGGCAAACATCTGGGACGATATGAGAATATTCAGATGTCCCAACACCCACTCAGGACACATTAATTTTATATGAAAAATGACACAAATTTCAGTTACCTGGTAGACAAAGGGAGTGAAAAACAACCTACATTAAATGCATTTGAGTGACTATGCAAATGGGATTAGACCTTCCTGAACAGGGAAGCTTCCTGTGATCATTTGTCTGCCAGGTACATCGGCCAAAGCACATTCTGTTCATTCTCAGGACCACGGTATTATATCAGAGTCTCTGTTTCATTTATTTATTTTATTGTAACAAGTTAACAAAAAACAATCAGGACACTCCTCCTCATTGTAAATCCCAAGTAGAAGTAGTCAAACCCCTTCTTACAGTTTGACCCGGGTGCTAAGTAACTTTCCTCCAGCCTCCCTGGTTCTCAGAACCATCAGGTCCTTAATGGTTAGGTGGACCGTGTGTTCCCACCATCCTGACTCCTCTTCAGGCCAGGATCTATCCATGTCACTGGGCACCTCCCCACACTTCTGTTCCTATTGCTGTGTCACATGTGGCTCATGCGTGTGCCCTGTGTTAGAACTGGAATGCTTGGCATAATACCTGAGTGCTAGAAAAAAAAATAGTTGAACATAAAGACGCTACACTTAGAGAACGTAGGATGATAACTTTTGGTGTTCTTGTTGAATGGAAGTGAGGCTACTGACCTTCCATCCAAGCATAGTCTCTCGAGAGCACTGCAGCTCCCGCAGCCTCTCTGTGCCTGTCTGTCCAGCTCCCTACCCCCTCGGAAACTGTTCATTTTCCCAGTTTCTTAATCTGACCTATCAGCTGCACGTGGCATTGCTGGATTCCAATGGTAATCTTCTAGAAACTCTTTCTCTTCCTGGGCATCAGGAGGCCATTCTTTCTCTTCAATCACTTCCTCTCATAGTCCTTCCTTTACTGGAGTTTCCTGAGCTTGGTCTCTAAATCTCAGAATCTTCAGGTTCAGTCTCAAGCTCCAATTTTTGTTTCCTGCAACCTTTAGAACTTATTCCAAGGCCCCACTGGCAAATAAGGCTCTGCCTCCCACACATACTTCTAGAAGTGAGCCATAGTCCTCTTCAGCTAGCGCTGGTCTTGCCTGACGGTTCCTAACTCAGGGCCCTTGCACCCCAAGGAGTGCATAGGTGTACGGCAGACTTGGGAAGGCTCCTCGATGTCTCCCACTTAGAAGACTGTCTGAGAGTCTCACTATCTCAGAGAAGCCTGCATTTGACCCCTCAGTGTAAAATAGCTCCCGCCGACCTCCAGGGTGCCCTGTGCTCTGCTGTTGGTTTTCTCTGTTATCCTTATCGCCATCTGAAAAGATTTCCTTCAGCCTTAATGTTTGCATTTACCATCTATGCTGTTCCTCTAGACTGAAAATCCACATAAATGCCCCCCCTTTTTTTTCTGGCTTTCACCATGTCATACCCAGCATCTTGGCATCATATTGCTGCCAAATGCTTTAAAGTAAAAACCTAACAGAACTGAATGATGGTGAGGGGAAGCTAGTACTATTTGGTTAATTTGGTCTTAGGGAGGTTCAAAACAAGGATAAAATACATGGCCCTGATGGCATGCTTTTATGTGGCCTGCCAGAACAGGCCTTCCAAAGGGGAGCTGCTGCTCCTCACTCAGAGCTGGTTTGCATTTTTCTCAAGTAGCTTTTAGGGCTCTGAGACATGGTAAAAAGCCCAGTAGGACAACGTCTGCTCCTTTTATCCTACTTAGACTATTGGCTTACAAATACATTCCACACTATTGGGAACACATTCTTAAGTAGGGAGGCCTGCTGCTGCTCCACAGAAATAGACAGAGCAACAGAGCCCCAGCCCAACTGTTCAGCATCAGCTTAGCCTCGGCTCCAGGCTTGGAAGCTGCTCCCAGAGTGCCAGAAATGAGTCTTCATTTGGGGACGTGTTGGCATTTTTCATTAACTTTGGAGTTAACACTTTCAGCCCCTCCCTTTTTTCTCCATTATGAAATGTTTCCTTTATTTTGCTTATTCTTGAGAATTTCAAACATATGAATATATATATTTGCCCACCATTGTCCATCTAACTCCCCCTATATACCCTCCACACATCCTTCTCTTCATGTTTTGGGTTTTGTTTTTTGCATGCACGCATATAAGTACCCTTCTAAGTTTATCCAGTTTGTGCCATATATATATATATATATATATATATATATATATATGTATATATATATATGGTAAGGACCATCCACTGGAGCCTGGTAAACCTATCGGCATCAAAAATCAGGACCCTCTCCTCCCCAGCAGCTATCCAGTGCTCATAGCTGCTCAGTAAGGGGTGGGACCTAGCAACCATCCACCCCATCTTTGCCAGGATTTGGGCTGGCATCTAACTATCTATACCCATAGACCTGGGCTGCTCTCAGCCTTGGTCAGACAAGTTTCTTTTTGCAGTGATCCACAGTCAATGGAGAGATGCAATGGTCAGAGCTTTGAGAGTGAGACTGAGTTCTAGGCCTCAGTGGGATGTCAACATCAAACCTTCTCCCAAGGTTCAGGGACACCGAAGAAGGCGGGGAGTGTGTGGAGAGAATGTAGGAGTCAGAGGATGGGGAAATATTGTGAAATGCTGTCTTCCAGATAGGACATGGCTATCTCGGGCAAGAACTCACAGCATCTCTGGTTACCTGCACACCACCTGCACAGCTGTCCCTTTTCCATTCCAGGGAACAACCTGGTTCCTTTCAAGAAGCCATAGAGACTTAATTTACAAAGCTGAATCTGATTTTTAAAATGAGAAAAAAACCAAGCACATAGAACAGAGAAACTACATTTTCTCAAGTGGTCACTTAAAGATGTCAAAATTACCATCATCACCTATAGATGGTCCCCTATTACGCCATAAAACTGTAGATCAGAAAAAGAACTACATAGACTCGGAATAAAAAGTGAGCTCTTTGTGTTGCAGAATAGTCAGTCTCAGAATACAGATATTTCAGCTTGATGGAGTTGTAACTGTTCCTACCGACCTCACGCAAACCTCAAAAGACAGTCATCAAGAGAACTGGTCCAGACCCTCATTCTCTATCCTTAGCCTAAGATAAGCTGGGAACTTGTCTGAAACCTGACTGGCACTCATCCGAGAGCATCCCACACATCACAGAGGAAGACAGGGGGACAAACACCATTCCTAATCAGTTCAAGACCCCTGCAAATGTAGGCTGGTGTGCTGCTTGACCAGTGCCTGCCCTGCCTGCATTTTAGGCAGGCGACCTTTGATACCAGTATTAGTTCTCCAGTACACAGGGTGGAAGATGTAATACACCTCACACCTGGTTAAAGACTTTAGCCTCCATCTAAGCTTGACCTTTTCACCAAGAGCAGCCCACGATCTGTGGAACTAACTCCCTCACAATTTTGCTTTTGGACCCGGGAGCAGGGAAGATGGGAAAGATCATGCTTTTCAGTTTGGTCTTGACACTGATAATCCAGCCATTTGTCAGTACAACCAAGATGGAAAGGATTCTGCAGAGCACCCGTCCCTAGACCTTTATAAATTATGACCGTGTGAGTTAGAGCAGAGCAGAGGAGAGGAGAGGAGAGCTCCCGGATCCCTTTCCGCGGCAGCCACAGCCCACCGGAAGTGGCACGACTTGTGTGGAGTCCGTGTCGGGATGTGGATTATACATGTTTCATAACCAGCGACTGTAATTATCAAAGACACTTGAGGCAATATGATCTCTGACACAGCTGCCTAAGTTATTTTCAGACTACAAAGTCCATTGAGAGAAAATAGAACATTTTAATCCAGAAACTACAATTTCAGATCGGTAAATCAAGCATACACTTGGTAGTTGAGCTGCTTCCGGGAGCCTTTGTTTAGAAATACCACTATCCATCTATGCATCTTCCCAGAGTCTAGCCACGCTAACCGGCAGACATTCCCATTCCATGACAGCACATTTATTCTCTTTGCTGTATCACTGTTGCTGTCTGCAGAGTGCACTCTTAGTGGATCCTGGTTGAGAGGTGTTGGAAATGGTCAGACCACGTGACTCAGTCTCTTGAAAGTTCACGAGGTGGTTAGATAGCATTAGTTAACTGAGACTCCTCCCCACCCTCCTCCAAAGAACTTACAGTGTTTATCTTTTTGTCTTGTTTTAATTCAGGCATCATATCAACGTTTCTTCATGTTCACCCGTTTGGAGCTAATATAGAGTATCTGTGGTCATACATGCAGCAGCTGGACTCTAAGGTAAAGTGTTTGTTTTTTGTTTTAAATTGAACCTTCATTGTTGGAATTCAGCGTATTGCTTGCTGGCTGCAGGTGGACGCCACGTGAGCTGCATTAAGATAGAGCCCCTTCGCAGCCCCTCTCAAAGGACCCGGGGCTTTGGCAGACGGTTGTCATCTACTTGCTTCTCTTTATACGAAGAAAAATCGTTTATTTAAAGTGACAGTGACTTGTCACGGTCTATGGATGCCAGAGCGCTTTGAGAAGCCTTTGAGGGATTTGAAATTTCAGACTGGCCTGAGAGTTTCAGAGACGAGGGGGAAGACATTGTGAGGGTGGCTAATGAGGCAGGTTCCTCAGATCACGTTCACACAGGATTCCATGCTTGAGATGTCACATGGTGGGACCACCACCATCAATAGCCTAAAGAGCTGATATGATGCTCAAGGACAGCTGAGTTATCCTCAGCTGTGTTTGTGTTCCTTATGGGTCACACCCGGAGTCAGACCTTGGGACATTTTTCTGAAGTTTGGCTCTCTCATTTGAAAATTAGCAGTGCTTCTGCCAAGTGCAAAGGGGCGGGGGGAGGTGCAATTTCTGTGTTGAGTTCAGGTGAACATTTAAGAGGGGCTGCAGCTGGTAAAGCCATGTCTTCTATAAGAGCTGTCTGTGTAGCTGATCACTACAGCCAGAGAAATCACACAAGCCAGGAAAAAAACTGCCTTAAAAGCAGTGGAAATAAACAGACATGCCACCTCCAGTCAGAGAAAAATACTAGCCTTGTGCTACCAGATGCTCAGCCTACAGCTCCGTGACCCTGCAGCTCGCTCTGATATCTAGGGCATCCTCCGTATTTGGTGGTTAACACGGATTACAGGATTACATTACCACACTGCATTCTCATTTGACGCTGATGATTTTACCAACTGGGGATCACAGTGCTGCCTGCCTGAGCTTTATTAAGTAGACCTGACACTTCCCCTTTGAGAGGAATCATCTGAAACTGCAAGTGGTTTTTAGTCATAGACTTTATGGAGGATAGAAGCAGGTTTTAAACTTTAATTTTTTCTATCCACACACATGAATTGTACATATTAGGGGAGTGTAGTGTGGTGATTTCTCTTGTTATCCCCCTAAGGCTTGTTTCCAAATATGAGTGAGGACAAGGTAACACTTGCCTCTCTGTGCCGACGGCTAATGTCACTTCACATGATGTCAAGATCTCACTCTTTATAGATGAGTAATTCTTTAATACATACCTGTCAATCTGTTGATCAACACCTAGGATGACTATATAATATGGCTATTATAGATATTATAATAGGGTACCTGCGTAGGTAGATTTCTCTATATTCTAATTGAGGTTTTTTTTTTGGGGGGGGGGGTAAATAACCAAAGTAGTATAGCTGGGTTACATTGATAATTCTGTTTTAAGTTTTTAAAATTTAGTTTTATTTTATGTATACATTTATTTTGGTCTGCATGTATGAGCACCATGAGTGTACAGTGCCTGCAGAGTTCAGAAGAGGGTGGATCTTCATGGAACTGGCCTTCCAGATGGTTTGTTAGTTCCTGTGTAGGTGCTGGGAAACAGAGAGGACCCTCTGAAAGAACAGGTGGTGCTTAGTCACTAGGGCATCTCCCTAATTTATTTTTGTGGGGACTCCATAATGATTTCCACGATGGATGGACCAAATTACAGACCTACTGAATTACAGAATGTAAAGGTTCCCTTTCCCTACTTCCTAAGCAGCATCTGTCCCTTGTTTTCCTAATAGAGTGAGGTAGAGTCTCCATGGAGCGTGTATTTGCATTTCCATGGTGACCAAGGATGTTAAACACTTTCTACACTGTCCATTCACACTCCTTCTTTTGACAGTGTTCTTTAGTTCAGTTCATCTGCCTATTTACCGATTGAATTCTTTCTCTTCATTATTGTTAGAAATATACATAAATATAAATACAGTAGTCTGAGTCCACTTAGTGTTGCTCCTATGAATATGGTTTTAGAAATGACCACTGGAATTAGATAATCAGTTAGGGGCTCATCCTTGGGAAAGACTAATTATTCCTTCCTCGGCAGTCATTAATTGCCTGTAATTCTTTATCTAGGGCAATGGGTTCTTGTTCACTGTCCCCCATCCTCCTTGGCATGGCATGTCATATCAACTGGTCCTGTCATTGTCAGGTCTTGCCTCGGCTACCATATTGTTGAAATTCCATGGGTGAAGGTCCTCTGTTGTATGTAGAAGACACAATCTCATGGCAGGTATCATCTGGTTCATAAAATATTTTCATCCCTCTTCTGCAATGTTCCCTGGGCCTGTGTTGTAGCTGTTTTCCCTTGGGACTGGGCATGGGCAGTTTTTCTTTATATTTTGACCCTTGGTGGTGTTCTGTAATGGTCTCTGCTATACAAAGAAGCTCCTTAATGAGAAGCAGGGGCTACACTGATGTGTGGGTAGAAGGATGGCATTAAGAATACGATAGGAATTACAGTGGTTTAGGAAAGTTGCAGTAATACATTGTCCTCCAGATTCCATGGCCTCAGCAATGGATGGTTGGCTAAGTTTACTGTGGCAGGCATGGCTTCCCTCCTATTGAGCAGGCTTTAAACCAGTGAGAGCTGTTGCTTATTCCCAAGATATAAGTGCCACACTGCACCTTTGCAGGCATCTTATTGTGATTCCTAGACTTGATATCTGAGTAGGTTCTTGGCAGCTTGAATAGCACCTTCAGATACAATGGAGAGCTAGTCTTCAGGGAGGAGGTGTCTAGGTCAGTTCTGACTCCAAGTCCTGCGCTCAAACTCTATGACATCTTCAGCAATAGGGACTTACCTTCAAGTTCTGGGAGGCAACCACGAGCAGGGCAATGGCCTATAGTTGTTTTTTATTTTGTTGGGTATTTTTGAGGTGGGTCTATTGAACTCCCCCGGCCAACAACTCAAAAGGAGGTTTCCCATGCCTGGTACTGAAATTTTTGTTACATAGTTTATGGCTCTTGGGGAGAGCATTAACACCCAAAGTGATATAACTACCATAAATATCCACAAATACTTTGTATATATTACATGTAATTATAGGTAAGTATAAACTACAGTTCCATAGACTTTATCCCTGTCCTCCATCTCATCCTCTGTATTGCCCTCTCTCCCTAGTTAAGCACTTCCCCCATTTTCTTACTTCCCCATTATAGCACCTGTATCAACTCTCCCCTTCCTTCCTAGATGTGTGTGACACTATTTATGGGAAGACATTAATAAATATCTATTTACCTATTTGCCCCAGATAGGGAACAGATTGAAGATGCCACCAGGATCCAAATTGGCACATCAATAAGTTTTATTGGCATTACTTAACAGAGCATAAACAACACAATGACAGCTACATCATCAAAAGCCCACCACTGCATGGAAGACCCCTTCAGAAAGGCTGAAAACCTGGAGCGCACTGCAAAAACTTACAGGCTGCTCAGTAGGTTGGAGCACATTCTTTCTGGTAGCCCAGTGGGCCTGAGCCTTTCCCAGGCTACTGGGCCTTTGCATGGGCCTGGCTTTCTTCCAGGCAGCTCAGATGGCCTGAGCATACTTCATAGCAGTCCTTACTGCTTACATACACTTGGGAAGGGAGGAAGCTAGTGAATCTGGTCAGTTTCAGGGACTTCCTGATTTTAGTGTTTACCTCATGAGCTTATCTTGTTCCTGATCTTAGATAGATGCTCTCACCATTTCCCTATTTTGTGTGAGGTTAGCTATGAGTTTGTCGAGTACAGCCTTTATTGTAATAAACAGTAATAATTCACCTATCAAGACTTGTAATATGAAGAGATGTTGACTTTTATCAGATGCATCTTCTGCTTACTTGAATTTATCATTTGCTATAGTAGTGTGATATATTGCTTTTATTGATTTGCATATGCAGAATCACTCTTCATCACCATCATGGTACTGATCTTTTTCATGTGCTACTAAATTTAATTTGATAGTATGTTTTTGAGAATTTTTTGTTAGTATTTATCGGGGATATGTTCCCAGTAGTTTTCTTTTCCTTTTCCTTGTGTCCTTGTGAATTTTGGTAACTAGAGAATGCTGACTACATGGAATGAGTTTGGCAAGGTCTTTGAATTTCAGATCTTCAGAATAGCTCAGGATGAATTGGCATTACTGCCTCAGAAGTTTTGTAAGATCACATGTGAAACCATGTGATCCTGAGCTTTTTTCTTCTTCTTAGATATTTTAGTATGGATCTCATTCCTTGTTATTCAGATAGTGAGGTTTATGTCTTTCTGGTGCAATTTTGATGGGCCACTTGTGACCACTTTTCTTCTTAATTTTATTTGAATTGTCAGTATTGTCCTGAACTTCACGAGTTTTTTGTACAATCAGCTTTCGAGTTCTTTAGTAGACATTGTTTATTTTAATTGCTTTGGAATGTGCTCCTAGAGAAACTGACTTTTCCACAGACCTTGTGCTCCTCCACTGAGATTTCTGCATGTGGTGGGTCGGTCCCCCACTACTGTCATGGAGAGGCCTTCTCAGAACATGGCTTTTCCTGATGGTGGTATCAACATGTCAGGTTGTTATGGGATACGATTCTGACTTTTGTCTGGACACTTTAGAATAGTCTACTAAAGGCTCTTTGGCTGCTTGCAGACTTTGGCCAGTTGCATTCTGGTAAGTGCAGAGACTCACTTGTCTCTGCAGACCACAC
>NW_021620757.1:61718-132130 GCF_004785775.1 Grammomys surdaster
GAAGCATTTAGTAAGTTTGTTTCCAGATAATCCCTTAGTCTTATGAATGAGAAAGAAGACAAGTCTTGATGAGATTACAGTACCTTGAAGTGAGTGCTGGCCATGGCTGCTCATCATCTGCCATTGCTCTGGGTATGACGTCAGGATACTGGTCAGAGGAAGTGTGTATGAGCTGGTCCATTTGGAATCCTCAGGGTTTGGTTGCTGGTGTGGATGTCATTCTGCCAGTATTCACCACAGGAAAGCCCAGCCCTCCTTCACAGTCTGCTCACTGTTAGCATTGCCCGATGAGTACAGGGACCTGACTAGATTGTTGCTAATCTCCTCCATGCAGCCTCCTAATAAATCCATGGCATTCCAACTGTAGAGCCAGGACTCAAGCCAGCCTTACCTGACCCCTCAGTTTCTGTACTTATAAATTCGTCCCGGTCTCATGATAGTGTGGTTAGAATGATAAAACCTTCGGGATTTTGTTTTGCTTTTAAAAAACTGTCTCGGTGGTTAGACCTTCCTAGCCAGAGCAAGCAGCTACACAGGTTTGCTACCCCAGCCCCACAGCCTCCAGATTAGATGATGTCTTCAGACACTTATTCTACCTTTAAAATATAGCTGTTTCCCTCCTTGCTAAAGCTTCTTCCTGTGTTTCCAGGGAGGGAATAGTTACCCTGGACACTAGCTACCAGCTAACCCTACTCTGCTTGGCCTGAGTAGGGCCTCATGGCCGTGGCCTCTGCTTGATCTGAGGGAAGACAGCTCATCCCAAGAGTAACACCCCAGTTTGACAGGCAAAATTTTCTAGAAGTAAAAGAAAGGAGTTTTGGAAGGGGCGACATGCCCTCGTTACAGCCTCATGGAACTGTCTCTTGCATGGAATAAGTAAAAAAGATTTAAAAGGTGGGGAAGATAAGAGCTTGTAGAGGTGCAGCCTGGCCTCATAAAGCATAAAGAAAAGGTCTCCTGCATGAACTTAGGAAAAAGGATGTAGAACATCTACTGGAAAGAAATAGCCAGGGCTGGAGAGAAGGCTCAGCAGTCAGGAGGATTTGCTGTTCTTCCAGAGGACCGAGGCTCAATTCCCAGCACCCACATGACGGCCACAGCCATCTGTGGCTCAGAGTCCAGAGGGCCTGATGCCCTCTTCTGGCCTCTATGTGCACTGCATACCATGGAGACTTACAGGCAGGCAAAACATTCATGCACAAAAAACTTGTCTGTTTGCTTCTTTAAAGGGAAGAACTGATCACTGTGAGGATGCGACATGCTTGGCCTGATTTAAACACTACACAAGCTGTACATCTATAGAAACAGCACAGATTCCTCTGCTAATATGTACAACCTTCATATTTTTAGGTGTCAGTTAAGTAAGAAAATGTCTTCTGGGCCTAACGCTGACTGAGTTTGACTATATACCTCCTGTACTCATCTCGTGTGACCTTTGACCACAGATCTTGACATATCTGCCCTCAACCTTTTACTACTATCAATGTTGTCTATGTGTGTACTGTATAGAGACAGAAAGACAAAGCGGAGATTGCTTGTGCTGGGCACTGAAGTACTCCTCCCAACTGCACAGGGAGATGGTATTTCTATTACACATGGAGGAACTGAACATCATGGGAATAAATGAGCCACCCAGGACCATGCTGCTTGAGGCTTAGCCCAGAGTTGAATCCGTGACTGTCTGACTGAAGCCTTGATTCTTAACCCATATGGACCCTCTCAGACGAATTGCTGGGGGAGCTTGTTAAAAATAGATTATCTGGGCTACATTCCCAGACTGTTAACCCAAGGTCTCAAGAGAAGCAGCTGGGGAAGCTGCACTCTTAACAGGAGCCCCGGATGCTTAGCGTTTCATAACAACACCCTTCTTGCCTGGCTGGCCACTCCAGCTCAAGAGCAAGCATATAAAGCAGATCAGTCCCCAAGCCACACGCACAGGTCTTTACCAAGCTCTGTTTTCCCCATCAGCCACACATATCTCATGGATAGAAACAAGGATCTTAGAGAAGACACTTTTACCGTATCCCATGGAAAGAGGGGGCACTTTGTAAGGTCGCCATGAAAACTTCAACAATCTGTTTAGTAATGTTTTGTGGGTTGACTTGGGAATCTAATAATCCTTCCAAAATAGTTTTATGGTACAGCACATTCAGATTTAAAATTATTCACACACACACACACACACACACACACAGAGAGAGAGAGAGAGAGAGAGAGAGAGAGAGAGAGAGAGAGAGAGAGATCAGAATACAATCTATTAGGGGATAGAGAAATGGATCAATGGTTATGAGTACTTACTGCTCTTCCAAAAGACCCAAGTTCAGTTTCTAGTACCCACATCAGGTGGCTCCCCACACAAATGGTATACACACACATATAACCAATGTACCTCAATACATACAAATAAAAGTTAATATTTTTAAAAAAGAAAATCAACTATTTTACCTTTCAGGAATGCCTCTTTTTTTTTTTTAAAGATTTAGTTATTTATTATATATGAATACACTGTTGCTGTCTTCAGACACACCAGAAGAGGGCATCAGATCTCATTACAGATGGTTGTGAGCCACCACGTGGTTGCTGGGATTTGAACTCAGGACCTCTGGAAGTGCAGTCAGTGCTCTTAACCACTGAGCCATCTCTCCAGCCCATGGAATGCCTCTTTTTAACTAAAAATTTATGTTATAGGTCTAGGAATATCACATCTGTATGGAATGTCCTCCCCATGAATATTAAATACAGGTTGACTTTCTATTATAGTGCAAACCAGAAAGACAAACTTAATACTAAGTGGGACATGTAGTCTCTACAGTGATCTCTCTGTAGCAATTACACCATGAAAAATGATAATCAGTCCACATTTCTATGTGCCCAAGTCTGTGCTAAGCCAGCAGATTTGACCCCACCTTTATTAAATGCTACTCCCATTTGCTAAGGCCTAAAGAGACGAATTATCTTTGTAAGGTTCATTTAACTCTTAACAATAGCAGATTGGGGTTTCAGACAGAATATCAGCCCCTAAAAAAAAAAAAAAAAAAAAAAATGGCCATTTTGTCGTACAGGTTCTTGCAATGCACCCAGATTGGAATGCAAACACAGTAAAGCAAGAATAATGGTCGTGGTGGGAAAGATCAAAGTTAATTTTGCTTTAAATGAAGAACAAATGAATTATGAATGTAAGAAGTTCCTGAAGATTTTTTTAAGGAAAAATTTTAACTGAAACATCTGTCTCGACATTGTGGCTTTTTTTTTTATGACTGGCTATCAAGACTTTTTACTGCTCTGAGTCTGAGGTTTAGTCTTCCTAAACCCTTATCATCTCTAAGAAGAGAAAGTGATTGAATGGCACAAAAAAAAAAAAGCCAACCTTAGGGTCTTTCTGCTGCCCTAGGCCAGTGAGACTGAGCACAGCAGTGGTGAGGAATTGTGCTGAGCCTTTTATGTCGGGAAGGCTGTTAAGACGTTGTTCTGCCCATGAGGCATCTCTCTATCCACAGGAAGGGCAAACTCAGAATCTCCTAGTCCCTCATCCCACACCCATCCTGCCAGCTGCTTACAGACAGGGTGATCCAGGGCAGTACGTCCCCCGTTGCCTGACAGCCAAGGAGAAAACTAACCACCTCCATGGAAAACAGAACTTACCTAGGTCTCTTTATTTCTGGTTTCCTGTTGGGATGCTTTCCTAGAATTGACATCTCTCTCTTCCTAACAGATATCTGCCAATGAAATTGAAATGCTTCTGATGAGGCTGCCACGCATGTTCAAACAGGAATTCACTGGTGTGGGAGCAACGCTGGAGAAGAGATGGAAGTTGTGTGCCTTTGAAGGAATTAAAACAACCTAACCAACAGCCAGGAAAGCTGGAAGCAAAACCGTCTGACGCCAGCCAGGGCTGTACAGTGTAGGAGCAGGAGGGTTGGGGTCTGCCAGCGTGGGACCTGTGCGGAGCCACCAAAGCTTTGTTCAGTGACATCTGTGGCGTTTTCATGTGTGTGGAAATGTAATTGTGTACCAGTTCCTTAAACTAGACCAAGCCTCATACTATGCCAGACCTGTCCCTATGAATACCAAGCAATGATTCCACAGTCAATGACCACAAAATCTCAAACTAGGCCTTGTTGCAGAGCAGAGCAAATGCTCACAGTTAATGGCTCTGTAGTAATGGTGGTTGCCAGGCTACGGAGTTGTATATGTAATGTATAGCTGAAAACATTAAATGGCATTTTCCTGATGGTCTTTCTGTTTTCATTAATAAAACAACAACAAAACAACAACAAAAAAAAACCTGATTTTACAGTGGGGGAAAAAAATCATACCAAAAGAAAACTTGAATATGTGTTTGAACAGTTATTGTATTTTGTAAATTAAGTTATATGCTGTTCCAGGGACTTTTGCCTTATTGAAGAGGCAGAAAACTATGATTGGACTCCTTGAGAATGCTTTATCAAGGATATTATTTTTCTAATGTAACAGTTCTCCATCGCGTGTTCTTTTCACATGGACTGCATAGCAATTTTCATAAAATGTAAATAGAAGGAACAACTGCTGCTGTCCCGTGCTTGGTATGTAACATTCAGGTTTATGCATTGAAAAACATTCGGAAAATATTCCTGTTACAAATTTTATAGCAAAGATATTAATTTTTTTCAATAAATCTTGACTTCTACCATATCGGTTTTGTGTATTATTTTTGTTCATACATTTTCAGTCCTTATGAAATCTTTTTCTCGTTTCTCAGATGTGTATACAAGGCTATCACTTTAAATGTATTCAATATGAGGCAAATGGCATTAAGAGAAAAAAAAAGCATTGCTAATGTTAGGAAATATACAGTCAGTGACTCAGAAAGCACAGTGCAGGAGATGGTTTGGGATTGGGGTGGACACAGCTATAATACCAAGAAGAAAACATCTAAATCCAGTTAACAACAGATTTTCTGTTGCTCTCTGTCCTCATGGCAGGTAATGAGTACCCAGTCGGCTCGTCATGTCACAGTGGGATTTTTACATTTGTATACTTTCTATAAACCATGTGTCAAAAAAGGAATGGAGTCATTCATATAAAAGCCAGCAATTTAAACAACTTTGTCTCCCCTCCTCCTTTACCATCATGTAGAATAGAATGTGGCTTTAACTTCCCTTTTCTTCCTGCTTTATTACATAAAATCCCCCCCAAAAAGACAAATATTCAAGGTATTAATTTTAAATGAATTTTTTTTAGAAAGACAGCAGAACTATGAGTATCCTTGGAAACTCTGAAAAGGCAGTCATAATTTCCTATTGGATGTTATTAGCCTCAGGTTCTTTTTATTGAACTCTGGAAAATAAAAGCCCTTAGTCATAACTCCCATAGCATCTACATGTGTGTTTGGTTCAGACTCAGTGCCAATGCTGTGCATGTGGAGATAAATGAGGAAGACCCTCTCTCTCCTTAATACATTCAGAGCTCAGTCTGAAAGAGACTATTTCTCTCCAGGTTTGTATATGTGAGCTTTCAGGCAAGAGAGGCATAATAAGTATACTGTAGGCATCAAAGCAAATGCTAAGGTCAACTGGCCATGGTGCCACATGCCTTTAATCCCAGCGCTCAAGTGTCTGAAACAGTAGGATTAAGTGTGAGGCCAGCCAACGCTACAGAGTGAGACCCCATCTCAAGAGAGTAAACAAAAGCAAATCACACCATCCCATTAAACACTGACAGCATTTGCTCCCATTTACTGATGCCCATGGCCACTACCATCCTGTCAGCTTCCTAGACTATGACAGTTGGAAAGCAGAAGACATCATTTATAGGTGACACTGTCACAAAGCAGACTAAAGTTCACATAAAAATGGGGGTAAAGATTTAAAGATCCCATACAAATTCTACTTACAGTGATAAAACATTGGGTAGGGGTGAGGAGGGGGACCACAACCCTCCTGGTTCTGCCTGCAAACATGGGGGTGTTTTATGTATGTTGCTTGCTTCCGAGCATTGCCAGGAATCGAATCATACAATGAGACTGTGCAGAGTGGAAACCATAACTCTGTATCGGACTCACAATCAGTCCAAAGGACAGCAGAACCTGAGACCTAACAAGATAAAGCCACTTCACAAACAGAATGACCCCAAGTAGCAACTTGCAGGAATGGACAGGTAGTTGGACTTTCGAAACTTCTTACATGATTCCTAGACATGATGAGCTTTAGTACCAGGTTGATGTTTACTTGAAATGAATTTCACCATTACCACTCATCCTAGTTCAATTGTGTGCTATCATCGGATATATGATATCTCCATCCCACCCTACCCCATCCTACCCAACCCCAGTGCCCGCATATCTCATCCCTTTGAGCTGATTAGATCATGGATGTTTTGAACAAACCATTGAACCAATCCACTAATAGGGTCATAAGTTGAAGTGCTGGAAGCTAGGGCTTGGGGCCCCGCTGGGGAAGAAGTCCTTGGGGGTTTGCCTTGGAGGATATAACTCGTACCTGCCCTTTTGCTCTATCTCCCTGCTCCCTGGCTGCCACAAGGTGAGCAGCTTCCTCTACTTCATGCTCTTGCCACCACAATGTCCTTCCTCACCCTTAGGCCCACAGCAACGGATACAGGTTGTTCTGGACTGAAACCTCTGCAGACATGAGTCAAAAGAAACCCTTCCTCCTTTACATTATTTTTTCTAAGAAATCTTCTTGCAGCTATAAAAGGCTGATGAATAATAATGTGAATAACTTGGCTTTGGAGGGAATAATTTTTAATTATTGCACAGGATCTCGGGTTTGGATGGGGAACGCACTCAACACTGACCCTGCAGGTGGTCTGGGGTTTCCATATGTCTGTCATCCCAACCTCTTTAATCCTCATGATGGCAACACTGTATGAATAGATTATTACTGTCACCTTTTGTCATACATGGATGACAAACATTATGTCATACATAATTAATGTCATACATGGATGACATGTATCATGTCATACATAATGAAAGCTCAGACATTTATAGAACTTTGCCTTCTTTGCAGTTTGCAATTTTAGTCGGAAGTTTAAACCCAAGGTAGACTCCGCAACATTTATTTTTTTGTAATCATACTTCTAGCTCTCTCTGTCACAGACCACCTGTGGTACCTGTGCTTACCTGGTGTCTTTGTGCCTTTTGATTATAGCTTTCACTCTCCACCATCTCTTGTATGTGGGTTGGAGATGAAGATTCTTGTGGTCTTTCCATCCTAAGTCTCCCAGTGAAAAATCAGGGTTCTTGGTTCCAAAAATAAGCAGAATATAAAAGGCTTGAGATTCTCTTGACCTGACTCAGATGGCCCTTGGATTGGCTCATCTCTCATTTCCTGAATAGCATCAGTTTTTTTGTTTTTTGGCTTTTTGTTTTTTGGTTTTTTGCCTCTCTACCTCTGTTCATTGTTATGTTCTATGATCTGACTCATCTTGTTTTATCACAATTCTACACAGCTGTAAGTAGGTGCATGCTAAGAGCTGCCATCATTGAAACTTTTCTTCATGCCCTGGAGAAGTCACTTCCCTGCCTCTGCACAACCATCCCACCCTGATAGCCTCCAAGGCACTTTCCACCTGTCCTCTCTGGCCTTATCCCTCTATTAGGCTGAAAGCTCTCTGAGGGACCCAGGTGGTCCTAGGCACTGAATTTTGTCTCAAACTCTCTTCATTGATAATCAGAAAGCATGATAGAATGAGAGCAGAGGCGTTCTCTGCCTTCCAGAACCCCTTTGCTTATAAATACCCAATGGTAGAATGTTAGAAAAGGCTTCAAATATCTTTAATCAAAAGTTCAAGGCCCCCAAATATGAAAATAATATATTCATTATAATGCAAAACAGTCAACACAATTTATACTCAAACAGAGGCCAATCAGCAACCTCTCTATAAGGCTGCACCTTTGAGGGCCACTCTCCTCTGATACTTGTGTTTCTACTGGAAACTTTTATGCTAGAGTTTCATAGATTGTGAATGTGACCATATCTCTCAGTCTAGGATAAAAAAAAGCACTCTTGCCTCTAAAGTCCCTTTGAGCCAGACATGATATATAATTATTGTAAATAATTATCAGGGGGGAAAAGGAGACAAATAAATGAAAGAAATGTTTACATAGGACATCTCTGGTGGGTGAATAAGAACGTGTTCAGGCTTTGAGTTCAACAAAAGAGGCTAGAACTTTGGCCCACTTTTTCTCTCAAAGACAATGTCTTGGCAGATTCTTATTTGTCTTTTTATTTACATTTCTCTTGTGATAAAAATCTATACTATACTTATTTTGAACATTCATAAGTACACAATTTGGCAGCATTAAACACATTCACTATGTTAATCAATCATACCCAAAACTTCTAATTTCCGACAAATGTCTCTCCTTAATAAACAGTGTTTTACCCACTCCCATTCCCCTCAAGCTCTTCACTTCCTTTTGTCTCCCCAAATCTACTTATCGTGACAGTGTGCATCCTCCTCTACCTACCTGCCATTGAGCTTTATGTCTTAAGGATTCATTCACAGTGTAGTGGGTATCACAAATTAACTTTCTGTGAGGCTAAATAATATTCCCTGCTTTGAGAAATCTTGCTGCTTTATCTGCTTCTACTGCAGCAAAGAAAAGCCACAAGCTATATTAGAAAATAATCAAAACCAGCTTTCAAAAGTGTAGAAAAACATGGTTTTATGGATTTGATCAAAAATAAGAGGCATTCACATATGGGAAAAAAGTTAAAGAGGAACAGAGGGCTTAAAGAGGGGAGATAGAAAGTCCAGGCTAAACAGCATCAGATTGTTTTGTTTACTTGTTTAAAAAACTCCAAATCTTCAGATGTGAATATAAATCTTGGAGTAACCACAGGAACCAAGAAAGTAAGAGGACCATGATATGGCGAATGGGAGCCCCAGGGGGAGGAATAACAGAATACAAGTAGTATGAAGAAGGCAATGGGGAAAATGATGGGGCTAAATACAGAAGAAGAGGTTGAGAAGGAGGGAGAGGGGTGAATAACACTAAGGATGTTTGCAAATTCTTAAGGATTTATATTTGCCTAAAATGACATATATATGTTTGTGTGCATGTGTGTACATGCACACATGCATGCATGCATGCAAACACACACACACACAGACACACACACACACACACACACACACACACCTTATTCCATTTGGGTTTACAGTGCTACTTACAAGAGCCATTGACCGTCTAACAAAAACCTCAGTACCAGATAGGAGAAACTTCCTTGTGAGATTTTGGTCAGGGGAGTACAAGAGATGCCCTAAGCAGGATAAGGCATTGCAGTTGCTCTTGACTGCCTCCCAGGAATTAAAGATAAGATCCTATGGCTCCAGACACTATGTACTTCAGATGCAAGATTCAGAAGATTTGAGCTACATCTGATCCTGAAAGTCTGAGCACTAACTTTTATAGTACCAGAAAATTATATAAAAATTTCCAGGGGAGGAAAAACAACCATATTCCTATGCAGCTATGATGCCTATGAACCACAACAATGACCAGCATAGCAAGATATTCCTAAAGGTACAATAATGACACTCTTATCTTGGCAGTAGCCAACAACTACATAATTGAACATAAGGTCCACTCAACAGGAGAGAATCGTGCCTGGTACTAGAAACCTAGCCAACACTACCAAGGCTAGTGAGGTTATAGATCTGAGGAACAGAAGCTACTGCCACCACTTGACTAGATCAGTATAATTCCTAATTGAATTTGAAACCATACTTACATCCAAATGTATTGGTTGCTTTTCTATGTGAACCACAAATGCAAAGCAGAGAAAACACACTAGAAATACACATGGTTTTGAAACATCAATGTCTGTCCCTAGAGACATGCTTCAGCAAGGCAATACCTGCTAATCCTACTCAAACAGTGCCATCAACTGAGGATCAAGTAGTCAAACATCTGAACCTATGGGGGACATTCTCATTCAAACCACCACACCACACATAAGTGTAGATTTCACCCGTCATCAAAGAAGCTTCTCTTTGCAGCAGACAGAGTCCACTATAGTCAACCATACTTGGTCAAAATAAAGAGAACAACTGATTGCAGATGCCCAGTGCTAATGGACACATCTACAACACAACTCCTACACTTAAGGCTCAGAGAACATTTCAGAAGTAAGGGCAGGGAGACTGTAAGAGCTCAGAGACCCAGGAAGTCTTCTGTGAGATTGTGTCTTCTTGAAATGGCAGGGAAGCATCACCCATGAAACCACAATAATATGGTTTCCCAAACAAGACCTGAACAAAAATCATACCAATTGGCATGCTAATACGGAAGGGAGAAACCTCTGATAAGCAGTCAGTGATGCTTTAAATACAGCAGAACAACCATATGACAGGCACAGTATCGTTGCACATGGTAATCAGGGCCAAATACAGTCAATGGAAAAGAAACTGTGGCTCTGCCACCTGCCATTCTCAATGAAGGCCAATAAAGTATATAATCTTCAAAGACTTTTTTAAAAAACCTATTAATTATATATTTTTTAACCCCAAGGAAGCATTACTGGGAAAATTATAGTAGTAACTGGAATATGTAATAGTGTTACTTTATAAACATACATGTTTATTATTATTTCTCAGACCTTCATAGTCAAGGACCCAGTAAATCTAGGAATAACAGATTGATTATGTTAATCAAATTAGACGTTCTACCTAAGATGCTAACTGTTGCCGACTCTGAAAAGATGCCCAGAGAAGCACAGATACTCACACTGTGCCAGTCATTTCTTAAATAATATATATTCACTGTGACCAAGCTACAATGGAATGTTCTTACTCTGTAAGGGAAAAAAAAGATGCCCACAAAAATAAATTGCATGCAGTTTACAGTAGAAAATAGTGTTTTACTATACAAAGCAGAAAAAGTGGTTAATGTACAATAGAAAGTGCATCACATGTAATGAAATGTCTTTTTTTGTCTAGCAAATATATTTATTGTACGATGAAAATTCTAATATCTTCCCCTGCACAAAGAAATTTCTATTAGAAAGCTCATTTGCTATGTGAGGAGGGAAACCCTTTTTCTTGTTTACTGTAGCAGCCTATCTTCATATCAGCCCACAACACTTGTCAAGTTCACTTAAGAAGAGCTATGTGTAGATAAGAAGGGGATGGAACCAAGGACCAGAATATTCCGTCTCATATGCTTTTACATCTGGGGGAATGCCATGTAATCCCCGGATTCTAGAGGTAATCTCATTTTTTAAAGCATTTTCTTTACAGATGAAAAGTCAAAAATTGGCCAATTTGAGGCTTTTACCAATAAATAAATCTTTTACCGTTGAGTCTATTTACACGTAAGTGAGAGTCTCTTCCTCTTGTGTGCTTTGAGATAGAACGTGACATATGGAATTGGAAGTCAAACACCATCTTTGAAAGGAGATGACAGATGAAAACTACTGTGGGCCATTTGTTAAGCCGACATTGATTGTTATGTCAAACCAACATATCACAGATTACTTTTATAATTTACAATCACAGGAAGTCAAGTTTCAAGTACGGAGTGCTATGAATTCTTACTGAAAATAATTGCCACTCCTTAAGGTTGAACAGAAACTGGTTAGGATTTTGAATCCTTGTGACCTATTCCTCAAGCACATGATAGAAGTTTAGTTCAATGCATGCCAACGAAAGGCTGGGCATGGTATATCATCAGACTGAAGGATAGAAAACAGCAAAGACAGAGCCAGCCTGCACTAAACATTTGGTATCGACAGTCTATGACTTAGGGCAGAAAATTGAAACATATAACCTGTGGGTCTAGATGGGTAAATCTCATATATCAAGTAGTTAAGAGCATCCTTCTAGAATACCTCGATCCATCTGATGATGGGCACTTGATTAAGTTTCTGAGTTTTTTCCTTGAAATGAGATGACACCAATCCCACCCATAGTCACGTTACAATGTTTTCTGTTCACTGAGTCTTCCTAGGTCATCAGGGATGGTGGCCTCTCACCTGACCTCACAGTTTACTACTTGACAAAATCTTCCTCTCCCTGGTCCCTACCAACACAAGGGAAGTCTGCCCTCCTGATCTATCTCTGGACCAACAGATGCTTAAATTCAAAATAACAGGAAACTCTACCAGTCCCAAGGACTTTGAAGTGTGTCTGAAAGGAGAATTCTAACTTCTCAAGTAATCCAGATTCCCACAGCCTCACTGGGAGGTTCCAGGTACTTATGAAATACATGAGAAATTGGTCAAGTTTCTAACTCAAGCCAGGCCTCTCAGAATCATGACAAAGGGAAACCTGGTGTTTTTTCAAATATATAGTACTCCCAAGAAAAGTAGAGTATGCCATTCTTGAGACAGTAGGGCTAGATATCTTCTCAGGGCTTATGCTGGCTAGATTTATGTCAACTTGACACAAACTATAGTCCTCCACGAGGAGGAAACCTCAACTGAGAAAATGCTTCTATATGATCAGGCTGTGGGCCAGCTGGTAGAACAGTGGCTCTCAACCTACGCATTGTGACCCTTTCCACAGGGGTCACGTAAGACCATCAGAAAACAGGTATTTACATTATGATTCAAAACAGTAGCAAAATTACAGTTATAAACCAGAAAAAAAAATTTACAGCCTGGGGTCACCACAATATGAGGAACTGTATTAAAGGGTTTCAGCCTTAGGGAGGTTGAGAATCACTGCTGTAGAGCATTTTATTAATTGGTAATTACTGGGGGTGGGGGGGGGACTCAGCCTATTTCAGGTGGTCCTCTGGGCTGGTTTTCCTGAGTTCTATAAGAAATTAGGCTGAGAAAGCCATAGAGAGCAAGCCAGTAAGCAACAGCCCTTCATGACCTCTGCATCAGCTCCTGCTTCCAGGTTCCTGCCCTGTCAGAGTTTCTGCCCTAGCTTCCTTCAGTGATAGACTACAATCTGGAAGTGTAAGCCAAATAAACTCTTTCTTCACCAACTTGTGTTTTCCTCATGGTGTTTCATATCGGCAATAGAAACCCTAACTAAGACAGTACTCCATCTCAAATAGAGGGCCTCCCATTTTGGTGGGAAAATTGGTAAGAGAAAAATCTGTGCTTCTTTGATTCATGCCATTAGAAAGGCAACTGGATGTTTTACTTCATAAAGACATCTAAGACCTAAAGAGATATAGGGGAGAAGGTGGAGAGACACTGGTCAGTACCTTTTCTAGTCTTCAGACTTGAGTGTTCAGGATCAGAGTTCCCAGATACTTCTTTATTCTTATAAACCTTTTGATTCCCATATGTATTCTTTTCCCATAGGACCTTCCTCGTGAGCATTCATTAAACTGGATCAGTGATTGAAGTGGATTTGGCCTAATGCTGCTTGTGTTATAATGTTAATTTTGGTCCCCAAAACTGCTTACATGAGTGTCTGCACCTAAGACACTGAGAGACTCTGCCCCCTAGATGGCTGCAACTGGTAAATAAAGATGCCAGCAGCCAATGGCTGGGCAGGACAGACAGAGGCAGGACTTTTAGGATTCCTGGGCTTAGGAGAGAGAGGGAGGAAGAAGCAGAATCACCATGAGAGGGGTGTAAGAATTTGGATAAGGGGCTCTAGTGGCCATCTTCCCCACTGGGCCTGGGGTAGCAGAAATGAAATCTAGATTTTAAAAGATGTTAACTCAGGAGTATCAGAGAGGGGTTTTTGCTAGCAGGGGAAGGTTTAGAAGTGCCCAGCCATTAAGCTAGTCATGGCATATCAAAATTAACTGGTGTGTGTGTGTTCATGTGCGTGTGTGCATGTGTGTGTGTTTCATTTATGAATTCAGAGGGCTCTGGTAGGTGGCTGGGAGTGCAACCCACCTGGAGCACAGAGTGGTTAACTACCACAACAACTGACTTACCAGGTCAAGTACACTGGTGTTGTGTTTTTTAATTAAGTAGGAAGCACTTACTCGTGGACATTAAGTAGTGGATATTGAGATGCAAGTAATAGCATCTCCAGTCAGAACGATGGAAGTGTCAGTGGTTCTTGCCAGCCACATGTCTATAGGCTTGTATTAGGAAGAAAAATGGTTATAAAAATAACCACCCAGGGCATAAGAAAATGTGGAGGTACTATCGAGGGGCCAGACTACTTAGTAAGAAAAGTAAGTATTTCTCGTCTGTAATGTCTCCTGCCAGCAAGAGATTCTGAAAGTAAACTCTAGCTAGAACAAGAAACCAATCGGGTATCTGTCTCTAAGATGCTCTATCATGATGTACAGGTATAGGGGGCAAGATATGGGGGGAAAAGGAGCCCTTATATACTGCTGGTGGAAATATACACTGATTCAGGGTTGAGATCCAGCTGTGCCTTGCTCTCAATGCCTGCATAGTGTGGAAAACAGAGGTTTTCGGGCTTTTCTTGGTTTCACTTTATAAGCAGCTTTTGACTCCATTTTGAGCAAAAGGATGACTGGGTGGACTATGTCACCTGTCAGACACCTCCCAGACAACAGAGACTGACAAAAGACTTATTCATAAGTATGGAAGGTGTTGTATAAACTTCTCAGGGTGAATTGAGCCTGTAAGGGAAACATGGGTCTATAAAGATCATGTCAGGTAAAGCATATCTAAGAACGTATCAGACAAACCAGATCAAAGAAAAGGTGTAACTCTCTTCCTGGACCCCATAAGATAATGACATCTACCACAGTGATGATGTTTTCCTCATCAGCTTATCTTCTAATACCTGGTATATGTGTGCCAAAGACTGACCGGAGGCAGACTCCTGACTGTACTCGGAGCTAGCTCAGCTTGGTCTCTCTGTAGATGAAGCTCAATCAATTCTCTGCCTATCTCCCTCTTCACCCATCCAGACTTCAACCTGAACCCTCCATTTCCTCCTCTTGGACCTCAATTCACCTTAAAAATGCTCAAATTGTGACTTCAGCAGTAGTTCCCTCTCAACACCAGTCTGGTTTGCTCTCAGTACAGACTCATTCTTAGCTCCCTTCAGAACCCTGCTATAACCTCTTTAACTCATATTTATTCTGTAAACCAGAGAGACACGTGCAATATGTGCTGTGGAATATATGGTAGGAGAGCTAATATTACCCATCAAAGTTAGAACCGGTGAGCCTGCGTTCTCCTTACTCAGATTACCAAGGTAGGTAGGATTATTTGGCAAATTGTTGTCATGGAAGACTCTAAACCTTGTGAATTTACTCATTCAATGAATTATGACATTGTAGAGAGACACAAATGTGCTCATCTATGTTTCTGGAATAACATGGCTATGATGTACAGCCACTGTGAAAATCAGTATAGAGATTTCTCAAAAATAAAATAGCAAAGACTAGCATAGGATCCATCAATACCCCTTCTACCTGAGGACTCATAAGTAAACATATTATCATATCATGGAGATATTAGCATGCCCATGTTTATTACTGCACTATCCACAAAACCCAGGAAATGGAACCAATCTAGGTATCTATCCATGCCAGGATAGGCAACAAAACTGTGGTATGTATGCACAGGGAATTTTTCTTCATGAAAAAAAAATCATGACATGTTCAGAAAAACAGGTGAGAAAGGAAGTCATTATGTTCAGCCAAATACGAAAGACAAACACTGTGTTTTCTCTCATATACATGATACAGATTTAAATGTGCATGGATGGACAATGAGATTAGAAAGGCAGTCGTGAGAAGGAAGTGATCTTGTGTGTGAGGAGGGGAAAGAGAGGGTAATGGAATACAGAATGAAAACAGAAGGGAGCACTATATGAGGACAAAGAAGGAACCAGCAAATGTTAGCCAGGAGGACAGGAGAGTGGAAGGGAAGGGGATGGATTAGAATAAATGATAATGTGATAATATATTTACAGAAGTACCATGCAAATTACTTCATATTCTAACTTTAACAACAATGACAACAAACAACAACAACAACAACAACAACAACACACACACACACACACACACACACGACCAATGAGGATATTTAAGTGAAAACATTCCAGATGATAAGTTCTAGAGTTAGAAAACAGTGTCCTGGAAATCACTTTCAGGAAGCAAATAGAGGCCTAACTAAGGGCTCTTTTTCTATTCTGAAATAGCAGTTTCTGATATTTTATTTTTTAAGACAAGGATACTATATATCTCAGGCTACCCTCAAATGCCCAGTTCCCTTACCTCTGGCCTCAAGTGCTGAGATTACAGACATGAGCCACAATACTTGATACTTGGCTTTTCCCTTGTATGTATGTATGTATGTATGTATGTATGTATGTATGTATGTATGTATGTGTGATCCATGTATGTATGGTGTGTGTTGTATGTATGATATCCTCAAATATGATTACATACATAGCAAGTGTGTGGTGGCCTGAGACTGACGTAAGATATTCTTCTCACTTTCTCTCCAGCATACATAATGAAGCAAGATCCTCACCAAATCTGGGATTCACTATTTCTGTTAGTTTAGCAAGCCAGCCCACACTGGGGATCACCAACACTGTGTCTGACTACTACCCTCTGGGATTATAGGCAGGCCACCATGCCTGTTCAGCTTTTACATGGATTCTAGAAATCCAACCTCTGGTCATCACAGGTGTTCAGTAAGTGCTCTACCCTGACTCTTCCCTTCTGAATAAGATTGTCTACAGCCACTCTGTCCTTTATTATCTATTGTATTTTGGGGGGGTGCCAAATAGATTGTCTTGTTTTCCTCATTCAAAACCCTACATCTGAGAAGCCATATTACCTGGGATCCTAGCCCTTGAGCCTACTGCTCTGATTAGACAAGCCTTTTTAAGAGGGTATGTCTTGGGAGAAGGAGTGTCTTTAAGTGTCTTAGAAGGAGGGGTAATATATTTTTCAATAAGTCATTAACATGAATAGTTGGGAGACACTCGGCTTCTGTATTAGTTTCTATTCTAGTTTCTTATCAGATTTCTATTGCTATACATAATGCTATATAGCCCAAGACATCTAAAAATCAGTGGCTTGTAATCATTTTAATTTACATGTCTCCTGAACTCAGAGGTTGTCACTGGCTGAGACTCACATTTCTAGTGGTACTTTGCTGGTGGTTGACATGGGCCAGGCTTAGCTGTGCTAATTCCATTGTCTTCCATGTGTGTTCCAGTAGACCAGCTCCTGCATCATACGCTCATGATCATTATGAAGGAGCTATAGAAGATAATAATTGAGATTTGTGACTATAAAGAGAACCAAGAGCTAAACCTCAAGATATAAGCTTGCAAGCCAAGGCCAGCTTTATCCTCCCTGAAAGTCTGGTATATGATCCTAGAAACTAGGTGTAGTCTGTAAATGTCATCAACAGACCAAAATCCTTTTGATAGGTTTGAATAAAATGGCACCCGTAGACTCATAAGGAGTGACATTATTAAGAGGCATAGCTTTGTTGGAGTAGGTGTGACCTTGTTGGAGTAGGTGTGGCCATGATTAAGGAAGTAAGTCAGTTTACTTCCTGCTGCCTTCGGACCATGATGTAGAACTCTTAGCACTATGTCTACCTACACAATACCATGCTTCTTGCCATGATTCATGGACTAAATCTTCTGAAACTGTAAGCCAGCCACAATGAAATGTTTTCAAGTTGCTATGGTCTCTTCATTACAACAGAAACCTTAACTAAGATGATCCCCAAATTGTGTTCTATGGAAACTAGTGGTAATAAGATACTATCAAGTGACTGTGTGTGTGTGTGTGTGTGTGTGTGTGTGTGTGTGTGTGTGTGTGTGTGTATTTAAAGTTCTTTGATCACACAAATAAGTAAAATACTCCTGGTAAGCCATAGGACAAGTTAGCATGTTGCAAGTTCCAGATTCTGGACTTCTTTACCTGGATTTAATTGGTGTCTTCTGTACTTATTTGCGCATACAAGACATTAATTATAGAAAATTATGAAGACATCTTAGGAACAAGTGTTCCTTAAATCATGGTCTGAAAAACACCAGTCTAAATTATAAAAAACATGTAATGACTGCATAACAATAAGAAAGGAACTGAGAGCGACCTGGAAGCCTTCCTAGCACAGATAAAGAAAACACTCACAGTAATTATTGCCTTGAGTTCCAGATGAGAACACCAAGAGGCAGAAGAGTTACAGGAGCCCACAGTAGAGGCGCAGCAATGCTGGAATGCACCTACCTGCTTCCAAGCATCTATCTTTCTCCCCACTGCAGAAAAAGGCCAGATACATGATGAGCAGCAGCTCAGGAAGAGAGAGAGAGTCTGGTAGCTGAAAACTGGCTTTGGTTCTGGCTTATCCACCAGCTAGATCTTGAGGTGGATAAAGCATCATTCAACAATGGATTAGAAATACCATTCTCCCCAAAGTTCAAGCAGGAAAATATTTTAGGGACAGCTTTGGGACACAGGATTTCCCCAAGGCATTCCTATCCACCATAATAACAATGACATAAAACTTACTCCTGTGTCATAAATCTGGTCCTTTAAAAAATATGCTTATTTCAATTGCTTAATGTTTTCAAGATCCTCTTCCCCTTGGTCACTCCTAATTTTTCAGTGAAATCTCAGTGATATATTCTGTATGGATGTATTAATATTCTGAGGAAATATAACACAGGCCCTTACAGTCTAATTTTGGAACACTCATCACAGAAATAGTTTGCTTCCTCCTGTCCTATTTTTCTTTCCAATTGTCAGCCTGTTGGACTACATTAAGCTAGGTGACAACTTTTCTCTATGAAACATTTCTTTCTTAAGGGCCTTTCCTTTGTTAGGGGTGGTGGGAGGCCCCAGAAATGGAGCCCTCAGCTCCGCTTGAACTAGGGAGCGCAAACACAGAGCCATAGAGGCTCCAGGAGAAAGCACCAGCAGGATAGAAGAGGCAAAGGCACTTTGTTAGGGAAGCTATTCACTGCCATCGTAGCCCTCCAGCTTTATATCTCATCATGGTAAGGCACTGAGATGGACCGGTTTCAGAATCGCTTTCAAGCCATAACTCCACATTCAAGGAAATCATTCTCTTGGAGAAAATATCTTAAATACCACTGTGCTCCTAAAATAATAATAATAAAAAAATGGTGTGGCTCCTATGTTTCTAGGGACATTAGCAAATGCCAAGCATACTTGATTACTTACCCTTTCCAAGGGCAGCATGGCTCCAGAGTGTCTAATTTCAGCATTGTTGACATTCTGAGCTGTGCCCTTTGCTACAATGTGGTCATTCACACTAGAGGATGCTCAGGAGCTCCAGTTGTCCACGGGATGATAATGGTATTCCTTATATCCATCATGACCATCTGAAATGACCCCCATATAGTACTAAATGTCGGAAGGAGGTCAACACAGTCCCCACTAGCTCAGAATTGGTGTCCAAGGGTATTAGAAAGCCATCCCCAAAATCTCCTCAATCTTTTTGTTCAAAATCAATCCCATGGCCATTGCTACCAACTGATGTCTGTGGGTACCCAGCTTCCAAGCCCCTGACCTCTGAACATTTGAGATTTCCCTGTTACTGTTTGCATTAAAGCTTTCCTTTAGCAACTATTCTTTTTCACCCTTCATAGACCACCACCTTTTGTTGTCCTCCTCACCAGCTTCTAGCGCTTTCCATTAAGGTTCCAACCATGGGTACATTCTTCCAAGATTGTAAAACCATTATTCTGGAGAACATGGAACCAACTGAGTATCAAATTAAGCAAGAATATCCAGTCATGTGACACTGGGCTCATTCAAAGTCATCTGATTGTCGTAATCAATTCCTGTAGCACACTGTGGGATGTCTCCTCAAGCTCTTCCCTCTTCAGATTGAAATCACTGCCTGTTTCCCCAGACCCCCAGCCTTCCAGAAGGAGAGTCAGACTAAGTATATTAAAATGTTAAAAAGTCCAAAGTAATATCATTGATTTTAAGTCATAAAGTGGTAAGATGAAAACAAGATTTTTATTTTTTTCCGAGACAAGATTTCTTTGTGTAGCTCTGCCTGTCCTGGAATTCACTCTGTAGACCAGGCTAGTCTTGAAAAATATTCACCTCACAAAGATCCACCTGCCTCTGACTCCCAAGGGCTGGAATTAAAGGCATGTGCCACCACCACCTAGTGAGAGTAAGAATTTTCAAAAACATTTTACTTAATTTTTTTATACAATATACTTTAATCATTATTTTCCCTCTTCCAACTCCTCCTAGATCCTGCTCATCTCCCTTCCCCCTTCCATAGTCTCTCTCTCTCTCTCTCTCTCTCTCTCTCGCTCTCTCGCTCTCTCGCTCTCTCGCTCTCTCGCTCTCTCGCTCTCTCGCTCTCAAATGAAGCAAAACAAAACACACATGAAAAACAACCATAAAATCTGTTTTGTGCTGACCAACCATTGCTGGGCATGTGGCTGCCCTGGAGTGTGGTTGATATTCTCAATGACAGAAGAAGGATTTGAAGATGAGTTTGACTGCTATTAGCACCCATGTGCTTCTCTTCATCTCTAGACCCTGATTCTTCAGAAAAACTAGGAACTTTAGAACACTGTCCAGTTTTCCCACTAACTCTCTTCCTCACACAACAGCATACATACACTATAGCATCATATGAAAATCATAAGTCAATAGTCTACACTTAACAGTATAATGTTAAGCCAGACATGGTGCCATTTGAGTGTAATTCTAGCACTTAGGATGTATAGGCAGGAAGGTCCAGGAGTTCAAGACTACCTTGGTTGACATGAGAGCTTGTCCTGGACAAACAAACAAAACAAAACTATGTTGTTTACTCTGTCAGGCATACCCTTACTTAAGTAACAACTCAAAACAAAGGCTCCCTTTATTCCTATTTAACAGTTGAGTAAATAAAGACAGACACGTGTAAGCTTGTTCTGGATAACATACTAAGGCTACAAAGATGGTTCCATGTTTACAGTGCTTGTTAAATGCTTAGATCCCCAGACCCCACATACACATTGGATAGGTGCAGTAGCTCACCTGTAATTCTGACCTCCAAGGATGAAGATAGAGACAGGGGTTAGGAAAATTGCTGCCTTGGCAAATACTGGGTGTAATTGAGAGGCTATGCCTCAAAAGAAATGAAAGAACTATCAAGGAAAATTCCTGAAATCATCCTCACACATGGAAACAGGCACATACTTAGACTCACATCTGCATAAACACATGCATGCAAACCATATACACTTGAAAGGAAGAAGAAAGACCACATAAGATCTAGGGCTGGGATAGATTTAAAATTCTTTAATTACCTTCCAGTCCTCTGGAGAGAAGATAATATTTACAATTAACAAATATGAGTCAGAGTTCCCTGAGGGAAAAGAACAATTGGATGTCTGAATATTATTAGATAGATAATAAAAAATTGACAGACATTCTAAAGTATGGCTTGTGGCATTATTAGGGCTGGCGAGACCAGAATCTGTCAGACAGATCAGCAGGCTGGAAACTTGGGGAAGAGTTGATGCTGCCTTGCAGAATCAAGGAAAAAGAACAAGCTAGAACCAATGTGGTTCCTTAAAGTCAAATTTCACTTCCTTTGGGAAATACAACTTTGTTTTAGGGCCCCTCGACAGATTGTATGGTAGCCTATTTACATTATGAACGGTGATCTGCCTCATCCAATCTTCTTTTTTTAATGCTAAGTAAAAATCTTTTAAAATACTTAAACAGCCACGTCTAGACTAGTATTTGACCACACCCAATGACGGCATGGCCTACCATGAAGTTGCTGCAAAAAAATGAACCATCATGGAGCCAGGTGCAGTGTTGTCTGCCTATAGTCCTTGCTATTCAGATGTCTAGGAGGCAGAGAGCAGTCTGGGAGACAGCAAAACACTGCAGCCGCTACACAAAAAAGAACACTTAAAGCAATTTAGCCATCACCCAGAGGAATAAAAACAAGATGGACATCATCCTAAGGATCTGCCAGACCCTTCCTCTACCAAACTAGAAGGAAGTGTGGTACTCAATTTACCAGAACAAGAACAAAGCTGCAGCAGAAACACAGAGAATAAGAAAAACCTTACAGATGAGCTCTTTCCTCAAAGGAAGGAAGGAGTGAATGATACAGGCTGGGACAACCTGTCTCTGGACACTATCTTCCTGCAAATCAGAGCAAACTCTTTACAGGGGCAGCAGGGGGAGGTCTCCATGTTAACAGATAGACTGTTACATAGTAATTGGCAGAAGGGAATTCTGAAGGACTTCAAAACTCCTTTCTACCCAGACTCTCCACCTACATCTAAAATGGTGTTTGGGGCATTCACTGGCACGTGAAAGCATGCTTTGAACTCTTACCAATAGCCTCATCCGGATACAAGCACATGGTGGTGGCTTCCTTTGCAAACAAGTCATTTCTATTGCCTATGGTGTCTTTTGGGTGATGTCTGCATCCCTGGCTAACTTGCAGAGGTTTTGTGTAATTGAAGCTTTTGGTTTTACTGTGTCTCCCTCCTAATAAAAAGTGATTGGTTGGAAGAAGTTCACACTGGAAGGTGTTTTGTATTAAAAGCTGGCATGGGGTCCAAGAGACAGTCTCTTTTTCTGACTTGGCTGAGAGCTGGCTTTGGTTCCTTCTGCTATGCCTCTAGCCTCTGGAGAGAAAGGGCCTTATGTGTAGACAGCTTGTGAAATGATTACAAGATATAAAAGATATTTGAGGGTTAACAATATAACTCAGTTAAGTGCTCTCCCAGCATGGACATAGTCTTGGGTTTAGTCCCCTGGACAGAGTCACGGATTGGGTCCTCACAAGCTGGGCAGAGTGCTACACACCAGCAGTCCCAACCCTTAGAAGGTAGAGGTGAGAATATAAGGAGTTCAAAGCCATCCTTAGCTACATAGCAAGTTCAAGGTCAGCCTGAGATATAAGAGATCCTGCCTCCACCCCCCAAAAAGGATAAAGATGATTTGGTCCCTGAAGAGAGAGACTGTGGCTCTGTAAGTCCTTTTATTATTACTCTTTGCTCTCTGACCTTCAGCACTTATTCTGTGCCTCAATTTACCCATCAGCAACACTTAAATGGTTTTAAAGAGCTGGCCTGCCCTCTTCTGACCTAATATGTAATAAATCAAGATGTTGGAACATTCTGTAATTTCAGAGTCTATAAATCAAGCAGAGCAAAATATAGAAACCATCAATATCATCACCCTAGGTCAAAAACGAGATTTCAATTCCAGGCTCTGATGCCAGACTAGTGGGTGTAAATGCCGATGGCTCTTGTCGCCGCATTCAATGTATTCACCATCAGATCAAGGAGTCATTAGAGAAAGATGGCCTCACTGTACAATGGCACAATCCTAACAGCAGACTGACGAACATGGAGACAGCTGGTTGCTCAGCAGCAGATTTTAAAATGAATTTACGGTTTATGAAATGTGCAAGATTGATGACATCAGTGACAGAGTCCTTGCTTAAAGGGACAGATCAAGGGGGGCAAGGACAGTGACCTGGATATCCTTCCCTCACTCCTCCACTCCTGCCAATAACTAAACATGAGACTAGGGCTGGCTGCCAAGTCCCCAAAAGGGAATTAGAAGTGAACTCATGGGTGACATGCTCAAAACAGATTCAGCTCGCTGGTCCTTCATGTTGGCAGAGAATGTTCCAGCTGTGGGTAGACAGGAGAAAGGGCAAGCCTTCCTTTCTGGTCACTGTCTTTGAAACTGTGTGAGCATGTGCAAAGAAGCTCCCTGCAGAGCTGACGGCATCCGGCACAAGAGTGAGGCACATGGTACCTGTGACACAGTCCTTACGAGACAGTGATGATCACCATCAAGTCGTACATATGACAGGCTTAGTCATCACCTCTTCCAGTTCTCTGCAATTCTCAGACGGCCCACCAGGACTGCAGTGAGGTTTACAAGGTCCTTCTCTCACAGTGTCAAGGAATTTCAGCCCATCTCTACTGGCCTGTTTCCTTGACAATTTCTCTAAGACATCTCAAACTTTGATTTAAATAAAAACAAAAGCTATTTGGTATGACACACTCTTTGGTACTTTTCTACTATCTCTAATGACTTTCTCAATGAGTCAATGACACTGAAAGAACACAGCTGAGTCCAGCACCCAAGAACTGGGTGAGTACCATGATGACATGCCCTCTCACAAGCGCATCTGGTCCCTTCTCTTTTCTGCCATGTGTTTCGGAGTCATAACATTTGTTTGTGGTATAAAGCTCTTATTCCCTGGGCTAGGTAAAGTGCTTGATATTCACACCTGAAGACTTAAGCTCAATGTCTAGAACCAACAGACAAAAAGTAGGACATTGCACTACATACCTGCAAACACAGTGGGGAGGAGACAGAAAGGTTTCTGGCACTCAGGCCAAATTGCTGAGTTCGAGATTCAGTGAGAGACTGTCTCAAAACAAGGTGGAGACTGATGAGGAAGATGCCTAATGTTAACCTCTGGCTTCTGCTTGACAGTTCCAACGTGATATTTAAGAGAGAGAAAATCACGGATTCTGACCACTTCTGTTCCTTTTGGTCTCAGTCTGAGGAGCTGAGTATAGAAAGGACTCTGGGCCTGCTGTCACTGACACTAGGACTCTGCCATTGGTGAGAGGCACTGCTAGACATAGACAGCCTATTCAGTCTTAGCCTACTTGAAAGCCACAGAGAAAACCACCAGAGTTATCTACGTTGAGAGAATCCCTATGACCAGGCACCACACAGAGGTATGAGGTGGGAGGAGAGTAGGAAGCCAGCCAATCAAACAGAAAGGCAGACAGAGGCTCTGCTACCATAAGAACCCATCCCTGCTACTTTCCTGATCACCAGACCTCTTTCCTGGTGCTGCTCGGCTTTCCAGTCTCTCTGGTTTCCTGTTGTTCTTCATGCTTTATGTCTTGGTTATCTTCAGGAGTTCCTGTTTCTTGTAACTCACAAGTGCTTATCACAGATAGGGCATGTCTGCAACCTGGGTTAGCTGAATATCCAGCAGTTGGTGCTTATCTGGAACTGATGCAATGGCTACTTTTAGTACTAAGTGGAATTCCCTGAATAGCCTTGTTCACTTACCTATTTATTTAGAGATTTGATACTCTTAAAATTTATCTTTAAAAAATATACATATATGGCATCTCACTTTTGACACATAATAAATATATAATATATAATACAATATAATATATATTATGTGCTAAAAGTGAGATGTTACTGATGTAGTGGAACATCGGAAATGGTCCCCAATTTCAAAAGCATTCCTGGAACTTGATCATCTTAGCCTATGATTCTCTGACTGCCAGAGAGCTGGCAGATGCAGAGTTCTTTCCCCTCAGTGTTCCCAGACAGAGATTACTGGACAAACACCAATGTTAGGTAAACATAGCATTCACCACCAGTGGATCAACAAGCTTAGGGGAGTTTAGTTATTTAGACAACTGAGAAGAGAACATTCGAGTTAAACGTCCTATAGCAATGGCTGAAAGGTTAGCTCTCCTATTCAAAAGATGCACGATCAAAGGAAACAATCAGCAGAAATGAGAACCATAGGATCCCACAGCAATCCTTTTTTAAATGGTGTGCTGCTGATATTGTTGCCTGTGTGATTCTAGCCTGCACAGACTGGTCAGTATGCAAAGTGGGTTCTGACAGAGTTTCAGGAGAAACATGTGACAAGAAAAAATTAAAAACGATTGTTCATCCTGAGAATTGAATTTTAGGGAGCAAGGGTGACTCTAAAAGGTTTTAGTGTGATGCCGCCTCTGGAAGATGGACCCCTACAGCAGTGCACACAGCTCCTATCACAGAGTCCAGGCTGGACCTTTGCCCTCACAGCCCCCTAAACAAGGTGTCTGTGTATACCTAACAACACAGACATTCTTGTTCACAGAAGGGAGAGAGAGAGAGAGAAGAGAGAAGAGGAAAATGGACAAATCAAGGGGAATGAAGGAATGAAGGAGTCATCATTAGAAAAAGAAACCTTGAGGTAGCAGCAGAGGAAGGGGCAAGAGGGAGGAAAAAATTTAAAAAAAAAAAAGAGCAAAGAGGGAAAAAGAAAGGGCCACGTGCCTTAGACTTGTTTCCCATCAGCCTACCACACTTGGCTGTGCTGGTGAAGCCAGGCCAGGTGACACATGTGAGCATTCAGTTGAATTTAAATGAGTTCATCTGTATAAGGACTGACTCTCAGGAGGCTCCACAACTAAACTGGTCAGAGATCTGGGAGATCTCATGCTAATACACCTATTCCTGGGAAAGCCTAGAATGAAATAAACTAAAATGCAGATGCTGCCCTGGGGGCATCAAATATGTGTGATTTATTGTGACCCAAATAAGCCCTTTTAGGCAAGAATTGTATGATGTTTTTATTTTTAGACATTTATTTTGAAAGTCAAAATAAAATAGAAGGAAACAACTGATCAACCAAATAACCAATTAACCATGAGCCAACCATGCAAGGCCCTTAGCTACATGACACGTGTTTTTGAGGTATGTATTTGCAGGACTTTAGTAAAAGTGTTCTGTATCACACAGGCCTCTTCAATCATCCCAGTTTTCTGTTACGAAATATCTCTAATCCACCCTCTCTCACAGTATAACAAAATTTTCTTTCCACCCACCCACGCCCATCTCAAATGTGACCCAATTTTGGAGGTTCCTAGATAGGAATTCCTTGTAGACTTCGTCATTTCCAATATCAGCACCTGTGGCTACTCTTCTAAATAACTGGAACGTAGACACGTTATTCCAGCAGTTACTCTGAGGAGCCCAGCCACTGTGAAGCCAGCTGCTTAACTGAGGAGATAACTAACAGCCTCCTGAGAACTGAGCCTCATGCACGTGACCCATGATGTGTGAAGACCCAGGATGGGAGAAGACATGAGCTAAGAGGGAGGAGGTTTGCTGAGAATAAAGCAGACCCATATGCTCTTGTCACAGCCAGGCCAAGTGAAGAGGTCCTAGAACCCTGTTTCTTGCAGTCTTTCAGCCAACACACATTTGCTGTTTGGGGTGTCAGGTACTGAGGAAGGTCCTGTAGATATGGGAAGGGAACACTGTAATCTTGCCCTTGAGGACTTTACAGTCCTATTTAAAATAAATAATAGTATAATTCATTATTTAATCGATCTGATGAATAGGGGCGAGCCACACAAAGACAGACCACAGGAAATACGAGCCCAGGCAGACCCTCTTGAAGCCAGCATTTCCACTCACATCATAAGAAATAATTGAGGTGCAAGACAATGGCAGGTCACTGGGCTCTGGAAGGCCAACTAAAGTATCACCTCTATTTCTATGTGTTAGAGTGAGTCATGGCTTCTCCCCAGAGCTCAACTGTCTGGCGAGACATACCTGATCGTCCCTGTGAACTAGCTACAATATAAGTCTACTCTAGAGAATGCAATTACCCTTGATTCATTTACTATGGTTATCTCAGAGAGACCAATGGCATGGCTCTCATTTGTGGCTCCTTGATTTTAAAGAAACACATAAGATCATATGTGGCTTAAACATAGAAACAAAATTGTCTGGGGACAAAGAGGACTAATGGGAAGAAGTATGAGAAGGGATACAGAGAGGGTATGATAGGGTGTAGCTGTAATACAATAGACAGGTTTAGAACTTTAAAGTAGTTAGCTGGTCAATTTAAAATAAAAAAAAGATGCTAGCTTTTCAAACCACAAGACCACCCTGGACTCCTGCAGTCCCCTTTCTAACCTCCCAGCTCCAATCAGAGCTGCTGAGCCACTTGAGAAACCTCTTAGCCTCCCTTGGCAATGGATTATGAAGCTTCTAGTTATTTCCATTAGCTCTGGCCTCCTGTTAGCTTGCCTAAGGCTTCCCTGTCCGTTGTAGGAACAGAGCACAACTTCTTAATTTTAACACTGTCAGTTCTTTTTAAGATGGTTAAATAGCTCAAATGGCTTTATTAGATCTTTGAATAAATATGTAGGTCTCCCATTTAACTATTTTAATTTCTTTCCTATTCATCTTAATCAATGAAACATGTGGGGGGGGGATGAGGGGAGGTTCTTGAAGAGGAGAATCCCTGAATTGTGTTTGAGTTATAACCTAAAAGAAAATGTACAAAAAAATTCCAATCCTTTTTCACTTCCCTTTCTTGACCAATGGCACAGAGTTGAGAGATTGAGGTGTCCCTCTGAAAATACAGTATAGAATGTTACAGTTAGCATAAGACACTAGTAGAAACCACAGCATTTCTAGAATTACTGAAATTCAGGTTATAGTGTACTCTCCAGGGATAGAAGGGAGTTCTGGCCTGGTATGATGATTAACCTTCACTGTTAGAGTTAGAACCATGTGGGAAGTTGGTGAAGCCCATCTCTGGGTGTGTCTATAAAGATCAGACTCTGAATGTGGGAAGTGCCATCCTGTGGGCAGGGAGTCAGACAGAGTAAAAGGTAAAAGGAGAAAGAAAAGCATCTGAGTGGTGGCAGTCCCTGTGTCTGCTTTCTATTCACCATGGTAAGAACTACTCTGCTCAACTACACTCCCCCAACCATAATGGACGAACACTATGAGTCATCCCAAATCTTCTTTCCTTTAGGTTGTCATGGTGACAAGAAATGTAATGATACAGCTGGGTTTCAGTGCTGCTTCATGGAAGAGTGTTTCCGATCTAGAGAGGAAGGAGTGATATGGTCCATCAGTGATGGACCAGCAGTCCAGTGAGTCACAGGAAGCCTGCCATGTGCCCATGGCAGAGTTCATGAACCTCTATAGGGGTTTTAGTCTATCAATGAGGGATTGAAACCTGAGCTTTTTACCTGATTTATAATCGCAAAACTGAAAAAAAAAATAAGGCTGTAGAAAAGTCAGGTAAGGAATCTTCAAGACCTCACCTGATTCAGTGAATTGTGTCTAGCATAGCTGTGAGGGATTTCCCTGATCATGACTATCCTATAGCATGAACATGGTCACTGGAATCACAAACAACAACTCATATTGCACTTTTTTGCAGTCCCAGTGGGTTGCTGCAGGATCACCTCCCTTGGGGAGTTCTTCTCTTTCATTCCCTTCCTTCTGCAGAACTGCACAGAATCACCCTCATGGACTCAGAATAAAGAAGTTTATCCCCACAAGTACCACTGGCCTATCAGGCTTAACAGACTCTGTACTATTAGGAATACATTACCTTTTCCCAGTATTGTCTAGAGCAAAGTAGTCCTACCAGTTCTAGTCCTGGTCCCACAGATACAATAGGGCCACTCTGTCATACTATTTCTGATGTAAGCCTCTTCTCAGTGCCAAGCTGTGCTGCAGCATGTGGTAAAGAGATTTTAGCCTCTTGAGGATGGGTTGAATCTGTGGATATGGCAACATACAGCCCCCATGAGGATGTCACTGTATTTGGGAAAAGGAAGAGAAGGTAGATTATCTGTAACCTAAACCCGATAAGCTGTGTAGCAGCAGAGAGTTTTCTCCAACTCATGGCAGAAAGAAAAGTCAAAGATATTCAAAAATCCAAGCATCATCCAAGGCGCTGTTGATAGTTTGACGATAAAGGGGCAAGCTGGCAAGAGATGTGGCCACTAAGAGTGAAATGTAGCCTTCAGCTGAAGCCAGAAGAAAGATGGGGACCACAGTCCCATAACTGCAATGAACAGAATTCTAACTTGGATAAGACTGGAAGCAGAGCTTCCAGATAAAAGTCCAATGTGATTGACACTTTGACAACATGTGTGTAAGATCCTAAATAAGGCCCCTTCCACACAGACTTCTGGCAACAGACTTGGAGATTATGAGTTTATGTATTGACCTGCTAGGTTCTTATATTCTGTTGTACGAAACAGCAACCCAGCTGGTGGTGAAAGAAGAGAACTCACCTTCGCTTCCGTTCAACAGCTCAGGACAGTATTGCTCCTGCCCCTGTACTACACAGTTCGAACAAATGGATCCAGTTTTATTTATATTGTCACCTTTTCCCAAAGGTCCCCAAAGATCAGACACTTCTTCAGTTGATTTTAGGACTAAGGATGGTCATTACTCAGTCTTCAGAAGGAACACTCTTGCTGGGCATTATTCCTTATGATGAGTTCTTACAGGAAGTTCTATAAGTTCACTTTAAAGAGATGAATGGACCCATGGCCATCCACTCACTCATTCATTCACTTAACATGCTCATCACATGCTAAGTTTTGTTCTGGTTCTGGCAAAGTAGAATGAATCTATCAAAATTCCAATTCTCACAGAGCTCACATTTACAGAAGGATAAAAAGGCAAATGTTTGCTAGGTGACAGCACACTCTATGGAGTTAAATAGGACAGGGTAAGGGAGTTAAGAGCAATTCAGAGAATGCTTCAGATAGAGTAGTCAATAGTGACTTGTCCAAGTTTCCATGTGAACAGAATAAGGATGAGCTGTGTAGTTATGGGGGAAAGATCATTACAGAGAGGGTGGTCCATAGGTGAGGAAATTGGAGGTACTGAAATAGAGAGTCCTTGGTGTAACATTACAGTTGACACTTCTCCAGAAAGTGAGCAAAGAAGAGAGAAGCTACACATGAGGTCAGTCAAGCCTTAGGCTAGATCACATAGGACTCTGTAGGATACTAAGGAACTTTGAAGATGGCCCTGAAGGACATGGAAAATACTAGAGGAGTTAATGAAAAAGTTTCTCATTATCATTTGGATTTCTTTGCCAGAGGAATTAGAGAAGGCCATGGGGAAGGGAGCATCTTGTCAGGTCAGGGTCATCTAGTTGGCCAGGGAAATTGTCCACCAACAATGACTTTCTGGAAAAGTGCTAATGGATGCTAATGAGAAGATATTGGGTTATGAATACATTAGAAGGTGTGTGGTAGTTTAGATGAGCATGTCCCCATGGGCTCATGTTTCACAACACTTGTTCCCTGTAGATGGTACTGTCTACAAAGGTTATAGAACTTTAGGAGGCGGCATCTCAATGGAGAAAGGACATTATTGGAAGTACTTTGGGTTTTATAGCATGGGGCCACTTCCTGTTCTCTCTCTCTTTCTGTTCCCTATGCACACGTGAAATTTGATCTCCCTGCCTCCTGACCCACCTCATACTCCCATTACCACGCCTTCACTGTCGTGATTGACTGTATCCCCTCTGGAATGATAAACTCAAATAAATCTTTTTTTCTGTAATTTGGTCATGTTTTTGTTTTCTTTTTTTTTTAACCATAGAATCAGAAAAGTAATGAAGACAAGGTGGTATTGAGATTCATATATGGCTTAGATCTAAAATGTTTAAGAACAATCCACATGTCTGTCAGAACTGCACTTGGTTTGAGGTCTTCCTTCAGAGATACCATAACTTCCAGGTCTGATGGCAACCTGACCTTCCCCAGGCCCACCAGTGAGGTCCAAGCTTGAATTGAGGCCTGACTTGATGCATCAAATTCTGGACACTGCCAAGTTTCTGCCTGGAGGCTTTTCTGGTAAGAGCAAAAGTATTCTGAATAACGAGGTCCCTGAGTCCGTAATTAGTCTGTCTCATTGTTGAGGATCAGACAGTATAATAAAGCATGCAGTCATCCCCAGAGTAGGGTTCCCCCAGCTCTGAAAGACTTACACATCTTTATCTAACTCGAGAATCACTGTAAAGTCTGAATATGAACATACTGCCTAGAACTGAGTCATCAGAGCACCAGCTGGATAACTCATCCAGACAGTAGTTCACAGGTGCTGTAGCATCTCAATCCAATTGTAGCTTTTCTACATGAGCAGAGAACAAATCTTGGAATTTTTCTGGCGTGAACATTACATATGGCTTCTGAATATAAGGTGTCATTTTATAAATAAGAAGAGACGTTTAAAAAAATAAAAAGGTTTCATACTATTTAGCTAAAAAGGGCCAGTGTGAGCAAGATGGATCCCATGTGCTGTGCTAAGCTGGCAGAAAACCCAGAATGTACCATATAAACTAATGAACAGGCGGTGTTAAGGGGGCCAGTTGGTGTGCTAGTCCAGAATTCAACACAAAAGAAAAGATGTATCTTCTCATCCAACAGAGGGGCATCCAGATTTAGAACAAACTCATCCCTAAGCTAGTAGTAGTAGGCTGGTTTCTCTGGGCTGTTCTTCCCCCAGATAGACCATGGGACCTTTAACAAGAGGAAACCAATCAGAGTCCTTCCAGAAACTGCCAAGCAGAAGCTTTCCTGCCCATGGGCCTTACTCGTGGCAGGTCTCTGCAAACACTACAGCCAGAAGAGTGTCAATCCATGACGAGCAGGAAGTTCAACATGCCTCATTGTATGGTGTTGGTTCAGACTTCGAGAGTCTGATACTAGGCTTGTCGGTTGGTTTGTTGGTTTTATTCTAATTTATTTTATTTTTAGTACAGTACAATTTGGAAAAAAAGTTGCCTGGTGTAACACAATCCCATGTGTACCATAAAGCTTAGGTATAAATTATAGTGAAACACTTTTCAAAGTGCATGCCACCTCTTCCATGAAGGTGAGTTCTATCAACAGTCTATATGAAACATCTTAAGGGCCAAGGGGAGAATCTTGTGTGGTTTTGGTTGTACAGATTGTGCTAAGGCCACCAGGCTATAATCACCGCTGGTCATGTTTGTAAAAGTTTGAGGATGCCAGATATATGGTGACGGTACAGATAGTGCAAAGCTCACCATGCCCTTGGCTACATCTGATCCCAGCCTTCTGGGTGGAAAAGAGGTTATACATCTCTTCCTTTGAAAAGACAACTTTGTGTGTTTATCATTCCCGATTGCTTTAGTGTTTATCTGTGAGCTCAAGGAGCTTGCACCCTCTACATTTACCCTTCTCCTTTTCCTCTGAGACACAGCTAGCAAGGTAGACTGAAGGCCTAGGAACCAAGAGGCAGTGGCTCCAAGCAGCTATTCCTAAAGTTCTTGGTCCCTATGGTTCTGAGATACTGGAGCAGGAAGGAATCCCAGAAGCCAAGGCAACTCAAGTAATTCCATAATGGCTGAGAAAATTAGAAAGCTAAAGCATAAATGATTCGAGTATGTCTTCAGCTCGGGATTAGTAGAATAAACTGGTATATAAGCCAGGGGTGAGCGGTGGGGCCAATAAAACATTCTCTGTAAAAGGTTTTATCTAGAAATTGAGATGTCTAGGTAGGGTTGCTATCAGCAAAAGCCTTAACCTTAGCTTTATGCTTTAAACACAGGCAGATTGAGGTTAAATCGAAATACATGATTTTATTGGTATACTGGAAGCAGGAGACATCAGTCTGTACATAAAGCTCTAACATGGAATGTGGTTTCAGTTAAGGTGCTTTGGGGGAATACACATAAAAAGAGCTTTCAACTAAAATTGAAATATGCTTTTGAGCAACATTTCAGAGAAGCAGACACCCCCCCCTCCCAACTGTATTAAGAAGGCCTACGTTTGCAGGTCAATGCTTAAATATGAAAACAGACCATTTTACTGCATTGCAGTAGAATTTAGGGTTCCAGGGATATCAGGAGAAGGGGTAGCCAAGAGGAACAATGAAAAACTCCACAAAGGTCCCAGAACATCCATCTCTAAAGCAATAAACAAAATAAGCTTGCAGCCTTTAGAAACAAAGCTCAGAAAGAAAGCAGAACGATGGGGTGGGTTCAGCTGGGGTAGCAAGATGACTTTATCAACATTTCAGAGACAGTGTACCCATCTGAAGGACAAGGCAGCAATCAATTCAAGGTGAATAAGACATCCCATGTGGCAATGCCACCTCAGTCACATACTCCTAAGAGACTTGCCATCTTATACACAGTAGGAGGAAAATATTGGGTCTTATGAAAGCCAATTTGAAATTCAAGAAGAAAATTTTCCTAATATTGCCCAGATCTTCGTTTCTTCTCAAAATGAATTGTTAATTAATAAAATCTGGTTGTAGGCATTCCTCTCACTATGGTGTGTGTGTGTGTGTGTGTGTGTGTGTATTATACAGAGAGACTGATGTAAGCCATTATGCCAAACTCCATGCACATCAGTGGATGAATGAACAAATAGATAAATAAAATGTAGTGTGGATGCATAAAAGAGAATTCTTCAACTCTAAAGAAAATGAAAGCTGGAAAGAACCCAGATGTCCTTCAACTGAGGAATGGATTCAAAAAATGTGGTATATTTACACAATGGAGTATTACTCAGCTATTAAAAACAATGAATTCGAGAGGTTCCTAGGTAAATGGATGGAACTAGAAATTATCATCCTGAGTGAAGTAAGCCAATCACAAAAGAACACACATGATATTCACTCACTGATTATTGGATATTAGCCTAGAACCTTGAAATGCCCAAGATGCAACTCACAGGCCACATGAAGCTCATAAAGAAGGAAGACCAAGTGGGGGTGATTCAGTCCTTAGAAGGAGCAACAAAATACTCAAGGGAGCAAATATGGAGACAAAGTGAGGGACAGAAACTGAAGGAGGGGCCATCTGAAGACCTTTCTACCTGAGTATCCATCCCATGTGCAGTCACCAAAGGTAGATGCTGAAGTGGAAGTCAGCAAGTGCATGCTGATAAGAGCCTGATATGGATATCTCCTCAGAGGCCTTCAAGAGTTAGACATATTCAGAGGCAGATGCTCACAGCTAACCATTGAACTGATCATGGGGTTCTCAATGGAGGAGTTAGAGTGAAGACTGAAGGAGCTGAAATGGTTTGCGGCACCATGAGGAGAGCAACAATACCAACCAACCACAACTCCCAGGGTCTAAACCACCAGCCTGGGAGCACTTAGGGAGGGATCCAGGGCTTCAGCTGAATATGTAAGAGTGGAGGGCCCTGCTGGGCATAGGTGGAAGATGAGATCCTTGACCTCATGAAGGCTGGATGCCCCAGGGGGTGGGAATTTTGAGGATGGGGAGATAGGAGTGGGGGGTAGGTAGGGGTTACATCCACAGAGAAGAAGGAGGAGGGGTAAGGGGATAGGGGGTTCCCGGGTGGGTGGGGGATGGGGTAAGGGGGCAACATATGAAATGTAAATAAAACATCCCATAAAAAAATTAAAAAAAAAAGAAAATGGAAGTCTGTTGTTTGCAACAAAATGAATGGATTGGAGGGCATTGTGTTATGTGAAATTTTACACATACAGAAAGACTCATATTGTATGTTTTCCCTCACACACAGAGCCTCAGACTCATATGACTGAATGTGTCGCATAGTGATTGCTGGAGGGTGGGAGGGAGGGAGCATAGGACAAAAAAGAAGGATGGATTTAGTCAGGTCATGTGTGCCACATGCATGTGTGAAAATATCACACTGAACCCTATCAGTGCAAACAGTTTAGGAATGTCAGTCAAAAACTTACAAATTTAAAAAATTTGATTTAACCAAAGACAAAATTGAAAGTAGGACCCAAGCATGTGAGACAAGCCTTCTACTATTGAGCCGTAGCCCAAACTCCAAATAAAATGATTTTTGTTTTCTAGGGAAAGTATTGTTTCAATCAATAAACATCTGAAGACGACAACATGTACAATGTTTGAAGCCTTTGCCAACCATGAAAGAGAACCGGAATCATGAAGCCCATTGCTCCATGGAACATAATGAAGATGCAGAGATTGCTAAGGAATCGTCTATCCTACAGGTTTTATGTGGTTTACTACATTCATTCATTCATGTCTTACTCTTTGATGTAACATATAGAAAGTAAGTCTTTAAAGTATGATGAAGCTCTGGCTTTCTAAGGACCTTATGTTAAAATAATTATTTATTTTTAAATATATTTTTTCCAGATTGAAGAAATATACGTGTGTGTGTGTGTGTGTGTGTGTGTGTGTGTGTGTGTGTGTGTGTATTTCAGCACTTTTGATAAAACTACAGAGAGGCAAATTTTTATTGGCAATTTTATACATGTGTATGTTTTGATCAGGTACACAACCCGTTTTTTAAAAATGTGTGGTCTCATCAGAGTTAAATACATTAGAAACTATAGGTGCAATTGAGACATATTAGTAAAGTATACATATTTATTTATTAGTAAAGTATATTTATATCTTTTTCTACTTGTAACTATTTTCTTTAACCATTAAATACTTTTCAATACATGAATTTAGATCACCCATAAATGCACCTCAATGTCCTTATTAAATATTTAGTTTACAACCAATTTTACCTACTAGATGTTATATTGAATATCTTTGCAATTAAAAATATTTTCTGAATCACTAACAATTTCTTATTTTTTTCTAAATTGGAGTTTTGGGGTCTAACAGCCATGGATTTATGGGTACATTTTTCACAGGGGGGTGTAGTAAATTGATTTAATTGTGCATGTGTTAAGGTGAATCCTAGAAAGTTTCCTTTTACAAATCTGTAAGTTGACTTCTGCTTCCCACATTGGCTCATTAGATTATTTCAGAGAGAGATCTTCTACCTGAGAAGAATCAAAAAAGCTACATGAATACATTAAAAGAAGTAGTTCTAAAGGCATAAAACCTAATAAAATATTTGGTGGATGCAAAGATTCAGAAAAGGAAAGAATAAAAATATCCAAATGTAGCATTTAGAGGCTTATATTTTATGATGTATATCTTTGGTTTTTCCTGGTGTTAAAATGAATGTGGAAGTGAAAAGTCTGAAATGCCAGGAGAAATATCAGCAGATTCATGAGAGGTCAAAGCTAGAAGGAGGTAACCCTAGGAACTGCCCTAGGCTTTTAGAACTGGGAGCCAAGAGTGTAGGAAAACAGAAACACACCACACATTATAATACTTACAAATACTTTTAGAAAGCTTGACTGGGTTAATAAGATCAGATTCTTTAGTCTAAATGCCTCCCAGAAGCAAAGGATCATCTTTACAAGAAGATAACTCAACCCAGAGCCACAATGTATATCCACCATTTTTAATACGAAACATGTGACACTAGAGCCAGTGAGATGGTTCAGTGGGTTTTCCCTACACAAGCCTGACAATTGGAGTATTGTCCCTAGAATCCAAAATAGAAGGTGAAAACTGACTTCTGAAGGTTGTCTTTTGACTTCCATGTACACCTAATAACATGTATGTCCACAGGCATGCACACACACTCAAATAAAATATAAAATTAAAAACAGCAACAAATGCTGGCAAGGATGTAGAAAAAGAGCAATTTCTATTCACTTCAAGTGGAAGTGTAAACTTCTGTATCCACAGTGGAAACCAGTGTGGATGTTGCTCAAGACACAAAAGATAGAACAACCATATGTCCTAGCTGTGCCACTCCTGGCCACACACCCAGAAGATTCTAAATGAGCATACCACAGAGATACTTACGGAAGGAAAATTATTTGCCAATGTGCATCAACCCTTCTGATAAATATAACATACACTAGGTCATAAAAAATAGATCAATCACAATATATTTAGAAGGACTGAAATCAGACAAAATGTATTCTCTGACCACAATGGAGTAAAACTAGAAATCTATAGGGAAATTCAGGATATTCACAAGCATGCAAAGATGAAATACCATAGCCCCAAATAACCAATGGGCAAGAAAAAAGAACATTTAAAAATTAGAAAATATTTAGAGTTGTCTGAAAATAAGACAAGACAAAATGCAAGGTATTAAAACTTAGAGAAGGCCCTGCAAGTCATGCCCAAAGGAAAATGGCAAAATTGTAAAAAAGAAGAAAGAGTGCAGCTCAATAGCCAAAACATTCCCTTTAAGAAAATGGACAAAGAAAACCAAATTAATCCCAAAGCAAACACAAGGCAGGACACAATACATCAGAGTGTACATAAATGACATGAAATCATTCAGTGAGAAAATGGTCTTTTCAACAAATGGCAAGCTGGAGATGCACAGGCACAAAGGGAAACTTGGATCCCACACCATGCTCTGACTCAAAACATGTTTGTTCAAAAGAAAGCAAAGGCACATGTGCTGGGCTATGAAAAGCTTTTTAATTAAATCATCATGATCTTGCATTGGAGACCTAGAACACAAGAACCCAAGAAAGAGATACGTCAAGCTTCATCAAAATTAAAAATGTTTGTAAATCCAAGACATCATTGTATATTGGATGTAGTTTGTCCTTTAATGTTTGTGTGTTGGAAGCTCAGCCTACAGTGTGGCTCCGTGAGAGGAGATGGAGCGTGTGAGAGGTACAACCTAGTGGGTGGGAATTAGGTCATTGAAACATTGCCCTCTGCAGAGATCCTTGCCAGTCATGACGTGACTGTATAAAGCAAGGCTACCCAACATGCTTGGTTTCTTCAGCACAGACCCATTTCCCTTTGACTCCTCTAGCACGTTGTAAATGGAAACAATCTGCCAGATAGTTCTCCACTAAAGACGATACTCAGGTGGCCAGTAGGCCCATAAACAATGTCTAACATCATTAATCACTAAACTAATAAAAATTACATCAGAACAAGATATCCATTTGTCCTCCCTGGGATGGTATAAGCAAAGATACAAACAACAACTCTTGGCCACTTTGTAGGGAAACTGGAACATTTGCCACTATTGGTGAGAATGTCAAAAAAAAAAAAATGCAGCTGCTTTGAGACACAGCTTGGCAGCCCCTTGGAAAGTTAGAGTCACTACATGACCATACCACATCTTCATTTCTAAGCAAAAACAACAACAACCAACTAACTAAAACAAAACAAAACAAAACAAAACAAAAATACTCCTAAGAACAAATGTCATGCAAAATATTGTACAGCAATATTCATAGAAGCATTGGTTCTAATAACTGAGAAATAGACCCAAAAGGCCTTAAACTCATGAGTGGATAAAGCGTGATTTATACTTTAATATGTTATACATCTACAAGAGAAATGGCATGCTGATACATTATAGAAAAGAGATGACCTCTTTCTCCACACCCTCGCCAGCATCTACTATCACCTGAGTTTTTAATCTTAGCCATTCTGACTGGTGTGAGATGGAATCTCAGGGTTGTTTTGATTTGCATTTCCCTGACGACTAAGGATGCTGAACATTTCTTTAGATGCTTCTCGGCCATTCGAGTTTCTTCCGTTGAAAATTCTTTGTTAAGCTCTGTACCCCATTTTTTAATAGGGTAATTTGGTTGTCTGGAGTCTAATTTCTTGAGTTCTTTGTATATATTGGATATTAGCCCTCTATCTGATGAAGGATTGGTAAAGATCTTTTCCCAATTTGTTGGTTGTCGTATTGTCCTATTGACAGTGTCCTTTGCCTTACAGAAACTTTGCAATTTTATGAAGTCCCATTTGTCAATTCTCGATCTCAGGTGATAGTAGATGCTGGCGAGGGTGTGGAGAAAGAGGAACACTCCTCCATTGTTGGTGGGACTGCAAGATGGTGCGACCACTTTGGAAATCAGTCTGGCAGTTCCTCAGAAAATTGGACATAGCATTACCCGAGGATCCAGCTATACCACTCCTAGGCATATACCCAGAAGATGCTCGAACATATAATAAGGACATATGCTCAACTATGTTCATAGCAGCCTTGTTTATAATAGCCAGGAGCTGGAAAGAACCCAGATGTCCTTCAACTGAGGAATGGATTCAAAAAATGTGGTATATTTACACAATGGAGTATTACTCAGCTATTAAAAACAATGAATTCGAGAGGTTCCTAGGTAAATGGATGGAACTAGAAATTATCATCCTGAGTGAGGTAAGCCAATCACAAAAGAACACACATGGTATTCACTCACTGATTATTGGATATTAGCCTAGAACCTTGAAATGCCCAAGATGCAACTCACAGGCCACATGAAGCCCATAAAGAAGGAAGACCAAGTGAGGGTGATTCGGTCCTTCTTAGAAGGAGCAACAAAATACTCAAGGGAGCAAATATGGAGACAAAGTGAGGGACAGAAACTGAAGGAGGGGCCGTCTCAAGATCACTCCACCTGAGTATCTATCCCATGTGCAATCACCAAAGGTAGATGCTGATGTGGAAGACAGGAAATGCATGCTGATAAGAGCCTGATATGGATATCTCCTCAGAGGCCTTCAAGAGTCAGACATATTCAGAGGCAGATGCTCACAACTAGCCATTGAACTGATCATGGGGTTCTCAATAGAGGAGTTAGAGTGAAGACTGAAGGAGCTGAAAGGGTTTGCGGCACCATGAGGAGAGCAACAATACCAACCAACCACAGCTCCCAGGGTCTAAGCCACCAGCCTGGGAGCACTTAGGGGGGGATCCAGGGCTTCAGCTGAATATGTAAAAGTGGAGGGCCCTGCTGGGCATAGGTGGAAGAAGAGAACCTTGACCTCATGAAGGCTGGATGCCCCAGGGGGTGGGAATTTTGAGGGTGGGGAGGTGGAAGTGGGGGGGGTAGATAGAGGTTACATCCACAGAGAAGAAGGAGGAGGGGCGAGGGGATTGGGGGTTCCGAGGGGGTGGTGGGGGATGGGGTAAGGGGACAACATAGGAAATGTAAATAAATCATCCAATAAAAAAAAAAAAAAGAAAGAAAGAAAATGGATGACCGAGGGAAATATGCAGAAAGAAATCAGACACATATCATGTGTTAGATGATTCCATTTAAATGAAATATCAGAGTTAAACAAACACTTGATAAATAAAGATTTGGTGACTGCTGGAGATTTGGGGAGGGGGAAGCAAGAAGTGAAGTGCATGGGGTTTCTCCTTGAGCAAAGCAAGTACTCTTAGTGAGGACTATTACCATGCCCTGTGAATACACTAAAATCAAAGCACATAATTTATGTAATTTTTAAAGTGAGTTTTATGACATCTCAGCTACATCTCCTATGTGTGCATGTGCGTGCCTGTTCGTGTGTGTATGCATGTGTGTGTGTGTGTGTGATTGCAAGGACCCTGTAAGTTTGCACTAGTGCAAATATAACCAGTGCTTTCAATCATTCCTCAGACCATTAATCCAAAGCCCTCCACAGCGGTGACTATTCTTCTACTTGACATACATAACATTAAGCTGAAGCAAATAGAGTGTATAGCATTGGTCTAATCACTGCGGAACTGCATGGGACTGATGTCTACAGCCTCAGACTCCATGTCTATTAACAAGCTGAAGACAGAGCCTTATAAATGCATCATGTTAACCCAGTAATTTTGCTACCATGTTAACTTTGAAGACACCTTTCATAGTTCATTGATTCTGAACCCTGTAAGAACGTATTTTAAAATATATGTGCAGGAGTTTTCTTTAGCCCTGTAGAGGTTTACACTTTTGCTTTTAGCCCACAATTTCAAGTTTTCTTGTCTTTCTTAGATTTCTATGTGTAGCAGTTCAGCCTGACAAGCCTGCACCCATTTTGAGTTGTAATCACCATGGATTCCCCATGCAATTTTAGCAGTGCAATTGTGTATGTGTATACGTACATGTTTGTGGGTATGTATACATGTGTGCTGGTATACATGCATGTATCACTCTGTATGTGTGTGTGTGTATGTTGTTTATTTGTTTTGTTTGTCTTTTTATTTTGTTGTTGTTGTTTAGAAGGAGAGAAAGAACCTGAGGTTGGGTTGTAGTGGAGTGTAAAGGATCTGAGAGATGCTGGAGAAGGGAAAGAATACGGTCAAAATATATTCCCTAAAAAATATTAACAAACTGTGATTCTACCAGGATGGGCACATTTATCACGTGTCCTACTCACATCCATCTGCGCCCGTGTGGCATTCCCTTCAGATCTCTCATACATGAACTTTTCCCAAGAACAATCCAACAAAGGTCTCATCACAGAATCTTAGAGTACCTTCAAATGCAAGTATGCACAGGGAAGAACGATAGCCCCATGAAGCTTTCAACTGATCTTGAAAAGACTTCCTAGTCACATATCATGAAGTGAGGAGGGCACCATGAGAAAAGTACCAATAGGTGATTTCAATACACAAAGATTATAGAGTGCACCTGAAGAAACCTAGAGGATATAAATGGCCTGTCATACCTAGGATAAATGGCAGATAGACTGCTAGATAAAATGCAGTCAGGTAGATAATAGATAGACAGCTATGTCATGTTGCATAGCTTCTTGATCCTAGAGCTGTGTTGAGCAAAGCAACTTGGAATAAAGTTAAGCTCAAGAGACCCGAGAAATAGCTGTGAAGGCTGCAACTAGCATGATAGGTTGTGTTGTTTTGTAGAAAAAAAAATAAGTAGAAGGAAGATCCTATAATAAAAAATAAAATACATTTAATGCATGAACTAGTACCATGTATAAGTTACTGGTATCCAGCACTAAATTCTGTATATAATTGAATGTACTCTAATTATATATGTGCTGGTAGCTATGTTTCAACAGCATCACCACAAACACATGAATAATAAGTTCCACTGTGATGTCACTAGGCAATAAACATTTGTCCTGCTCCAATATAATCTATGAGACCACCATAGCATATGTGGTCCCATGCTGAGCAAAATGCTATTATGTGGCCTACAACTGAAACACATTTTTATTACTACTATCTCTCTGGAAGTGCAGAGTAGCCAGCTTTGGAGTCAGGAGACAGTTGTGGGCGCTGCCTCTTATCCTTGGTTGACCTTGACAAAGTTATTTAACTGTTTCCTTATCTCTAAAATGGTTAAGAATAAAGCCTCCATTCTGCTTAGGTTCTAAGTAGAAAAATAAAATCTCCTTAAATGATCACCACACATGGACCTTAATACAAAAGATTATTCACTGTGGTGATCGAGACTCTGAGAGTGAAAAGGGATGGAGGCAAAGCAGATGTTTTTAGCAACAGAAAGTCATACTACCCCTCAAAAAGAAAGCAAAAAGGAAGAGGCTGCGGCACTAGATAATATGGGCGTAGGGTCTACAGGGTCAAGAGGTTAGCAATATGTAATGGCTACTCTTGGTTGTCAATTTATCTGGAATTAACAAACCCAAGTGGCTGGGTACACCTGTGAGAGGTTTTTCTTTATTAAATCTTTTGAAGTAGAAAGATCCATCTTTATTCTGTGTGACACCTTCTGGTGGCAGCCAACATAATAGGGCATGGGAGAAGGAAGCTTTTACTCTGTGTCTGCTTATCCTTACTCTTGCTAGTAGTAAAGCCTACTTCTTCAGGATGGTGGGAGATACTAAAGACCAGCTGAGACAGCCAAGCCTTGTGAACTGAACAACTATTGAACTCTTGGACTGAAGAACTACTATATTTTGCTTTCTATCTGCTCTCTGGTGTTGAAGCACAGGACAGAAGTCTCCCTGTGAAGCTTTGTTGCTCGAGGTCAAGTCCATCTCTGATTCATCTTCTTCATCCTCCTTGCTATACATTCTGTATCACTGTATCCAGTTGATATTGGGTAGAGGAAGGGAAACAACCAAGGAAAGAAAGGCTGTAGGGAAAGAGAAAGAATGAAAGAGGTGGGGGAAAGACATGGGCTCTCTTGCACTTAACCCAACATGTCATATAAAAACATGACTCCAGTCTTAAGCAATAAAGATAATTGAGAAGAAAATTCTTCTCCCTATGCGGTGAATTCAATTGTTCCATAATGTGGAGAGGCCCTGAACCTAACTTTTTTATGGACACCAGTTTCCTCTATTAGATAGGACACAGCCACTCATATTTCAAATTGCCAAGACGGTGGCTGGCATTCTCTCTCAGCTGAGGATGCTCAGATACTCCATTAGGCTAGCTTTAGGAAAAGCTTAGGCATTCCGTTCCGCAGGCCCCACCTATAACAATTTCTTTTGTTTTATGATGAACTTTTTTTGTCGTGTCTGTTTAGGAAAAGAATGGCTAAATAATGTCTAAATGTTCCCCATATTCATCACTGATATGCAATTCAAGAGACATAAATTGGTCGAAAGGAAATTAGAGGAGATGAACATTGTCATGAGGGAACCATTCACTTTGAATTTAAAAACAAACAAAAAAATTCCTTATTTCTACCAAGACAGAGCTCTCATCGATTCAGCCAGCAAACATATAGGCTAGTTACCACAGTGTTCATGTAGCTGTAGGTCTCTGTCTTTGTAGAGTTTGTGTTCTAATGGGGGATTCTGAGAAGTGACCAGTCTAGTCTAGTGAGGATTGGGACATACTATCCCACAATAGGTTAAGCTGGAAATTAAGAAAACCTCAGAGCTAGAGAGGTAACTGCTAATAGAGGCACTTGACATCAAGCCTGAGGAGCTTAGTTGGATCCTTGGGACTTGCATAATGGATGGCAAGAACCAACTCCCACAAGTTTTCTTCAGATTTCTCTTAATGTGAGTTAATGTCTCCTAAAAAATGTTAGGGAAGCTACCACACACCTATGAAGTCACACCAACATGGCTGTCTAGACAAGACCTGAACAATGCCGAAAGACATAATAACACGGAAGAGAGGAATTTCACAGGGCCAAAATCCTAGAACAAAATCACAGGCAACAAAGGAAGCATCAGAGGGGGAGAAAATAGTCTTCCAAGAGAAGAGTTCCCCTACTTGCTCTCCAATGCCAAGTTGTCAGCTCTGAAATTACATACATACAAGTAACATTATATATGGACTGAGCCTATTGTAATTACAACAATTAAAGAAAAAAAAAGGTCAAAGGACATGAATTTAAGAGAGAGCACATAACGGTGGTGGTAGCGGCGGTGGTTACCTGAGAGGGGTTAGGGAGGAAAGAAGAAATGATGTAATATTTTAGTTTCAAAAAATTAAAATGAAATAAATAAAATGTCAGAATCAGAATGGTCCCCTGCTACCTTCCTATCCTCCTTGTGAAAGTTGTCACAAGAACCTTCTGGGAGAGGTGACCTTCTTATCCCCCCAAGAAAATTACATCTGTACCTTCAAACACATAGAGACTTGAATACCTTAGACACACAGGTCTTGCTAACCACCTCCCTAGTGTATTATCACTTGGCCATACATTTTGTCCTCTTACATTCTCCATGACTCTCTACTCCACATCAAGCCTGCCATAAAAAAATATTTAGGTTTAACCAATTCTTTGAGTCCCTCTTTCCTTAGGGAGGCTCCTATGTCATATTAAACATCTAAATATGCTCCCTGGCCTTTTGTTAATCTGTCTTTCATTACAGGGGCCTCAGCCATGAGTCCAATCTACAAGAAAATATATTTTCTTTCTCTATAAAACAGGGAGCTTGGCCTGTATCTCAGTGATACAGCAGTTGCCTAGCATGTGCAAGGCCCCAAGTTTAATCTCCAGCACTGAAATGAAATGCAATGACACTGTAGTGTTAAAAGTTGATAGCAGTAAGACTCTTGGGAACATTCCTGAGTGTGTTTCCTTTCAATAACTATACTGGGACAGTCTGAAAAGTATGGGTGACAATTGGTCCATGACCTGGCCTTCTGGTGACTTCCCGTCACAGTTGAGGCAGGATTCCCCAGAAGGTGAAGATCCATGCCATGATGAGCTGGCAATGCTCTGAGAGATAACCACAGGCTTAGCTCAAGCCCTAAACCTGAGATGCCTACAGCTGCAGGCAGATGCTGCCAAGGTAAAATCCATTTAATGACTTCATAAGATGGTCCTTGTTTGTCTTCCTCACTAGACCAGCTGACCCATTAGCCTCTGCATGGCTCTAGTGGTGTTGTTATTTGTTGGTTTGTAATATCAAATGGATGTACAGGCATGTGTGCACAAGATATAAATGGCTTCTCCTGGTGAAATGGGTGAAGCAAACTCTTCCACTGAGTGAATTTACTTGTGTCACTGGACCCCTGATTTATTAAAGTACAGTGGGTCCAGGGAAGGAAACATGAGCCTTGGGAGGTGTATGGAAATGTGTACCATGTATTAGTTCCTTTAAAAGGAAAAGGCTGTGTAGTTAGAAGTAGTGAATTCTTTGTTTAGATTTCCTCCTGCTTGAGCTGAGGATGTTCAGTGGTGATTCATCAGAGCCTCGATTCTTGCTTAGGCTGTGGACATGCTGAGAAATTACCCAACCATCCCAGAGGAAGACAAGCCTATCCTTTCTCTGAATTTTCAGAAATCCAATATGTGTCTTCACTGAGACAAGACAACTGTAATATCTTGTCATGGTGGCCCCATGTCAGGAGCTTCCAGCCCAGGGCTCAGGATCAATACATGCTATACCAATGACCTTGTCTACGAATTGATCCTGGCCTTGTCTCTTTTGAAGCCTTAGGGAGCATCACAGAGCCGTATAAAGCAGAGCCACATGTACACATTGCAAACCTTCCAAGTGTAAACTGAAAAAGGAATTGCCTTTTAATGGAATAATAAGAACTTTGAAAACAGCTTGCAAAAACTATGAATAAAACAGACCAATGGCAGCTGTTAGCCATTTTGTTATTAGCATCCATTTTTTTTAATACTTTGATTGGGTCTAGAGAGACGGCTCTATGGACAGAGTACTTATTGCTGGTTTGATTCCCAGCACCCACATGATGGCTCACAACCGTTCATAAGTCCAGTTTCAATGGCTCTGATGACCTCTTCTGACCTCTTGGATCACCAGGCATACACGTAGTACACAGACATACATACAGTTAAAACATCCATGTAGATAAAATAAAATGAAAGGAATTATGAATCCTTGATGGTGGTGACCACTTATAACCCAGTGTGAAGAGGCAAAGGCCAGTGGAGCACTAGAAGTTTAAGTTCAGCCTGAGTGACCCAGTAAGGGCCAGACAAGCTAGGGCAATGGAGAGAGATCCTTTCTCAAATAGATGGAAAAAGAATTCTGATTGTTGCAGTTGATTATCATCAACATATAAACAGGGGAGACTTCACTATGGCAAGCTGCAAACTGAGTTCATTTTAGGACTATCTTTTTTAAACAGCTGTATTTAGGGGCCGGAGGGATGACTCAGTGATTTGGAGCACTTGTTGCACTTGCAACAAGTTAGGTTTGATTCCTAGCACACTCATGGTTGCTCCATGACCATCTATAATTCCAGATTCAAAGGACCTAAAACCCTTTTATGACTTTCTTCAGTACCAGTCATTCATGTGGTACACATACATACATGCAGGCAAAATATTCAAATACATAAAATAAACAAATCTAACATTTACAAATGCTATACTTGAGATTTTTAATATAGAAGAAAACTCCAAAGACTAGCAGGTGGTGCATGCTTGTTATCCCAATTCTCGGGAGGCAGAGGTAAGAGGATCAGTGTAAGTTTGAGACCAATCTGGTCTGTGTGGAGTAAGTTCTGGGACAGTCAGGAGTACATAGCAAGATTCTGACTCAAAACAATAACAGTAACGATAACATCATCCCGAGGACTTTTCCCTAAAGAGACAGAGAAAAGGTAAAGAAACTGGCAATTAGGGAGAGGTTGGGAGGGTAGGAACTCTGGATTTCAAAGATGAGATGACTTGAATGTAAAGCTTCATTGTGTAACACCAAATTATAAACTCCCCTTATTGATGCAAAGATGGTTCAGTGTACACAAATAAATAAACATGATCTAGCATATAGGAAAACTCAGAGACAAAAATCACATAATCAGCTCAATAGAAAGAAAAGATCTGTGACAAATCTCAATATCCATTCATGATAAAAATCTCTGAGGAAACAAAGACCATCATGAACGCTCCTTAGCATGATCCAAATAAACTCAGCATCGAAAATCAATAATTTTTATATTTGATTAAAAAGTCATACTGAGAAAGAAATCAAGAAAATAATCTCATCGAGTAATAAAGTGAGTAGGAAAATCTTAACCAAGAGGGAAATGGCCCACAGTGAAAATTCTATAGCACTGAAGAAAGGTGAAGACTCTAGAAGACAGAAAGACCTTTTGTGTTTATGCATTGGTGTGATAGTTTGAATAGGAATGACCACCACAGACCCATAGGGGGTTGGCACTATTAGGAGGTGTGGACTTGTTAAAGTAGGTATGGCCTGGGAGGAGGTGTGTCAGGGTGGGGACAGTCTTTCAGGTCTCCTATGCTCAAGCTATACCCAGTGTGATACACAACCTCCTTCTACTGCCTGAGGATCAAGATGTAGAACTCTCAGCACCATGCCTGTCTGCATGCTGCCACGTTCTTTATCATGATGATAATGGACTAAACCTCTGAACTGTAGGCCAGCCCCAGTGAAATATTTTCCTTTATAAGAATTGCTATGGTTATGGTGTCTCTGTACAGCAATAAAACCCGAAGACAAATGGCAAAAGTAACAATACAAAAATGGCTTTTGTACCAAAACATATCTATATAGTCAATGTAACCCTCACCCAAATTCTATGAGATTATACACAGAAATAAGGGGAAAAAAATCCTAAATTTTATATAGACACAAAAAAGGCCACAAAGAGACAAAGCTAAGGAGAAAAAGCAGTCTTGGCTGAATCAAAACACCTGACTTCAAATTGTAATACAGAGCCCAGGTTAAAAACAAAAACAAAATAACAATAACAAAAAACCAACCAGCCAAACAAACAAAACCAAGAAACAGGGCCACAGTATGAGGGCCCAGAAAGAAGCCTCTGGAATTTTTACAAAGATAATATCCTTAAACAGATATTAGAGAAAAGACAGCATCTTTAGCTAATGTTGCTAGGAAAACAGGATATTCATATGTAGAAGAATGAAACTACATCTCTACCTGCACAAAAATCAAAATAGCTAACAGCTTTAATGGAAGACCTGGAATTTTGAAACCACTAAATGGAAATGCTATAAAGTAAAGGCATTGAAAAGGACTTTTTAAGAAGGACCCCAGTAGCTTAGGGCATGGTACTAAGAAAACACACAGGAGATCACATGGAATTGAAAGCTTCTATTCAGCAAAGGAAACAAACTGAAGCCATAGCCTACAGGTAGAGAAAATCTTTACCATCTATACATTGGACAAGCGATCAAGAATTCATAGACAACTAAAAAATTAAAGACCTTAAGCTCTAATAAAAATAATTTAAATTCATATAGACACAGAAAAGACTACAAACAGACAAAGCTAAAGGGACAGATCAATGCTGATGGAATCAGAATGCCTGCCTTCAAACCTCCTTACAGAGCCCTGGTAACAAATGGGTAACAATATGATGAGGGAACAAATGTATAGAACAAATAGTTCTCAAAAGGAAAAATACAAGTGGCCAAAAGATATTTAGTATATATGTATATGCATAAACATATACATTATACATATACATGCATACTCATATACATATATGTTCAGCAAACTTAGCTATCAGGGAAATACAAATCAAAACTAAATTAAGATTCTACCTCATCTCCATTAGAAGGGCTATCATCAGAAAATCAAACAACAACAAATACTGGTACAACCTATTTGGAGATTTCTCAAAAACAAACAAACAAACAAACAGCAGAACTAATTATCCACTATTCTTGTGTATATATAGCTAAAAAAAAAACCAGTCAGGATATAATAATATACATAGCCATGTTCACTACAGTACTGCCCACAGCAGCTGTGCCGTAGAATCAACCCAAATGCCCATCAATGGATACAGATAATGTGACATATTGATACATCAAAGTTTTATTCAACTGTTAAGAACAAAACTTTAATATTTATATAAGGAAATAGATGTAACAAGAGATCAATATATTAAGCAAAATAAGCCAGACTTAGAAACATAAATGTTACATATATGCTCATAAACACCACAACAACACGTGTATATATAACATGGTAACAGAAGGGGATTGACTATCAATAACATGGTAACAGAAGGAGACGAACCATCAATGGAGAAAAGATCACAAGAGCATAGTAGAGACAAGAAGAGAGAGGCAAATAATGAATGATTCCCCTCATGCATAGACTCCGTTTAAACTTACGTGACATGAAAGCAGGCCTTAAAGCTGGACTCCATTTACTATAGCAAAATCCAGAGCGACTGAAGACTACAGAAAATGTAAAGACATCTTACTGTTAGGTACAAGGTAGTGTCCCCCAAAATAGCAGTGCAGTGGACAATATCCAAAAGAGAGGGAAATGGCTGAATAAACAGAAGCCTAAAGGTGGCTTTACCAAGAACCACCTTTAATCTTCCTTCAAATGTCAAGTACAACCCAGCAGAGGCACCTAGTTCCAGATAGCCAGTATCAGCTCAAAGAACCCCCCTACAACATCCCCTGTAGACTGTTGTATAAAATCTGTCCATTTGTCTATCATTGTGATGGTTTGTATATGCTTGGCCCAGGGGATGGCACTATTAGGAGATGTGGCCTTGTTGGAGTAGGTGTGTCACTGTGGGTGTTGGCTTAAGACCCTAGCTGCCTGGAAGCTAGCAGCCTGCAGATGAAGATTTATAACTCTTAGGTCTACCTGCACTATGCCTGACTGGATGCTGCCATGCCCCTGCCTTGATGATAATGGACTGAACCTTTGACTGAAGCCAGCCCGAAATAAATGTTGTCCTTATAAGAGCTTCCTTGGTCATGGTGTCTCTTCACTGCAGTAAAATCCTAACTAAAATAACCATTTTGCTTCTTCTCCCCACTACCCCTACCCCCAGAAGAGAAATAATCTTGGCAGTTTGATCCCCAATAAGTCTTTCTTTCTACCCACCAAGTGGTTTCAACTGAGCATTGGTTTACACTTACAAAGTTTCTTCTTACAGGACAAAAGTGATGGCAATGTTACATGCTCAACACTATTCATATGGTTCTCCTTGGTTGTTGTTGGACCCCATTTCAGCCCTGATTTGGCCCTTGTGGACAAACCTGAGCCTGGCTCAAGTTTCTGCAGCCTTGTGGGAAAGACTAAGCCTGGCTCAAGTTTTTAGACCTATCTCAGTCATTTCCGTACCAGGGTGACTCAACAAGACCCGTTTGGCCCTGCCTCTGCCCCACTGTTGCTGATGTAGAGCTTTGCCATTGGCCCTGTCAGTCACCCCATACCCTCCTTCACCCTTCCCCGCCCCCTACATCATCTCACCCCACCAAAACTTTTCCTCCCTATGCTCTGTTTATATAAGCGAGAGGCTGATGCATTAAAGTTGAGTTCCTGCTTCAACAAGACTCCCAGCACCCCCGTGTTTCTTTTTGACCACACTCACCATCTTGCTCAGCCCCCGTAGAGACCCCATGGGACCCTGTGGGACTAGGACCTCTCTCCTCTCCCCTGGACCTGCCAGCAAGGAGCTGACAGCTCATGGAACCACTCCCCATTATTTCTCAAGATGCTATGCTTATTTTCTTGTAAAAGAAACCTAGAGGTTAAGTCCCCTGAAGAAGATAAAATAATGAGTGAGAAGAGGCCCTACAATTTACAGTCTACAATTGAGTCCATGTGGTCTGAAGCCAATTGGTTTTTTGAATCTAAAACCATAGAGAACCCAGCTTACATGTGAGTTACAAATATGTCGTGATTAAGAGTTTTCAAACTAATGAACTGAGGTGGAGCTGAGCTCTGATGGCACTGTGAGTCCATATGAGTGTGTGCAAATCAGACAGTGGGTCAGTGCTCACACATCACGATCCACGAGTTTACAGAGCTAAGAGCCCATTGCCATGGCCCTGTGTGAAGAGCAAATATCGTGTTCCCATCTCTGAAAACCAGACTGGCATGGCTAGACCATAGAAGTCTGATAGGAAGTACAAGAATTGACCACACTCCATAAAAACGTAAGAGCCAGATCCAGAACACTCAAGAAGTTAGGTCAACTTTAGAACCTTGAAAGTTTAAAGGAGAATCTTTCAATGATAGGCTTGGCTTCCAGGAACTGGGAATGGCCAGTGGGGGTCTCTATGTGTATCTCAAGCACCGGGAGGCAAGCAAGAAACTATTTCAACTATTTGTGAGAGAGAGTGGAACAGTGGAACCATGATGGCAAAGCAAGGAGAACCAGAGGAAGGAAGATGAAAGCAAGAATCTTGGGGCAGGATTGACCAAGGAGGCAGAGGTTCAAATCGCTGCTTGTATTTGCCTGCCCATCCACTACACGGCTCAGAGCAGGGTGGAAACCATGGCCATTGGTCCTCAGTGTACTCAGGTAAGATGCCTGATTTAGATCAGTCAGCCAAAAGTCAGGTCTGCTTCTGAGTCATATAGAATTAGACAGACTCCCTGGTAGGCAGACAGATAGGGAGATGGGCCACAGCTAAGCAATAAAGGTAGTAATTTTCTAAGATGGTCAACTTTTTCCTCACCGTCTTAATTAAAAAGAAAAGCTAGCTTAAAACAAGGGCCTTGTAGACTTTTGTCTCCCACCAACAGGCCCCCTGGTGATGGAGTGGCTCAGCAAGTTCAAGGCTGAATCAGGATCTACTACACAACAGTTGGGGGCCAATCGGCCATCCTATCCTTTTTCAAACTCATCAACCTCAATAGGGGAGGAAAACTCTGCAGAAACTTTAAAACACCAGCCGTCAAGAGGAGATGAGGTTTTTATTGGCATCCTGAGTTCCCCTTCTGCTTTTCAGAGAGTCTTTTTCTCTGTGTCTGCTGCATGGGTGTATCCTCACCTCCAACAAATGACTCTCTTCAGTTGCTGATTCTGCCTGTTCCACTTTGTGGTATTTGAGATTTTTCTACTGCTAGCTGTTGTGCTTGAAAAATTTTTCCTGCTTTTTAATTCTTCAACTGGCAGAGAAAATGAACCCAATGTAGACCTCCTGTCACTTCCAGAGAAGGGGCTTCAATAAACAAAAGAACTTTTTCTTGAAACTTTAAGAAAACTGCAAGTTTGGGTAGTAGTTCTGTAGTGGAAACTCTTGCTTAGCAGTTACAAGGCCTGGATTGGATCTCCAGCAACACAGAAAAGCAGAGGAAGAGAGGAAGAAGATGGGTCAGGGAGAGGAGGAAGATCTCGATGGTCAACTTTACTACATTTGAGATTAATTAAAACCCCAAAATGGAGGAGACACCAGCGAGAGATTTTTGCTTAATTTGAACTGGAAAGATTCACTTCTAATCTGGATCTTTGAGGTAGGAAGACATACCTTTAATCCAGACCATTAGAGCTGGGGAAACCCACCTCTATAATCTAGGCCATACCTTTTGCTGGAAGCCTATATATAGACTATATATGCATATATATGTGTGTGTGTGTGTGTGTGTGTGTGTGTGTGTGTGTGTGTGTGTGTATGAAGGAAGAAGCCTTGGTCTTTGCCAGCTTGCTTTTACCTTGCTAGCAAGTCCACTCCTTCAGTGACATTAGAATCTACTTTTGGGGGATTCCAGCATATGCTGAAGACCAACGTCCAGCCTCCTGTACTGAGAAACTACTAAATTCTTTAACTTTCTGTTCACAGGCAACCACTATTGAATTAGATAGACCACAGCCTGTAAATCATTCTAATAAATTCCTTTCATTCATATATATATATATATATATATATATATAGAGAGAGAGAGAGAGAGAGAGAGAGAGAGAGAGAGATTAATTCTATAAATTTTTATTCTAGAGGACCCTAATACAAGAGGGAAATAGGGGGGAGGGGGAAGGGAGAAGGGAAGAGGAAAAGAAAAAGCATGAAGGAAGAGAAAATTATAGCAAACTAAGAATAACACTTGAGGCAGGAAGGTGACCAGTTGTTGCGGAATGTTTTTGTGCACTCTGTATTTAGACACTGATTTCTGCACCCAGTTCTGGGTGCAGTCCAGACTTGACATTGTTGTTATTAGGAAGCATTTCCTGACTCAGTGATTTATAAAACATCATTCTCCATCATCCTCTAATTGGTCAAATAAAGAGCTGATCAGCCTATAGTTGTGCAGGAGAGGATTAGGTGAGACTTCTATGCTCTAAGAGAGAAAAAAAGGATCTTGTGTGGACACAGGGGGAGTCACCATGAGGACACAGATGGAGGAGGTGGCCAGGGTGAGACCAGAATGGCAGGTAACACCACATAGCTAGGAAATGGCTGGGAAGCAGGCTAGGCCAGCATAGTTGGGTGAGAATAGATCAGAACCCAGTTTAGTGCCTGAAACTTTTAATAAATATACCAGGTCTCCCTGTCATTAGTCAGGGAAAAGGGTGGGCATAGAAAAGGCTGTACTTCTTTAACCAATAGCTTCACAAGGGCAAAACTTTGGGGGTTATGAAGGTACTGTGCTCCCAAATACTCCCCAGCTTACACACTTGTAACTGCAACAATGAATGATGTGTCTTCCCATCCCAACAGTCTCTGGATTCCAGCAGTTTTCTGGAGCACATCAGTTCCCAAGACTTGGACTAGTTCACTCAGCTCACTGGTTTCTCCAGATATAACTGGGATCCCTGGAGGGTCTCATGATTATTCAGCACTGGGAGAAGGGGGTGGGAAGGCAGACTTGGGGTAAGTTTCTCTCTCTCTCCCATCCTCACAGCATTTCCCATGCTGGCTAGCCATCCAATGCTATCAAATGAGCCGTAGAAACTAATATGGCTTTAACGAGATGAGGGCCTTGGACTGCCAGTACTTTATTTTAAGGACTCCCTGGGCTGAGGAAGCATAATTTATTCATATCCCGCTACTCCCCAGGAAGAGAAAGCAGATGGTTTGTCTATTTCCAAGTTGGAGGTTGAAGGACTAAGATCAATAGGTATGATCCCATGATGAACATGCTGCCTGGCTGTGCTCCAGTCACCCTCCTCCTGCTACAAGGACTGAAAGTGCTAGAGGCTCCTGTTCCTTTACAAGTGACAATGGAGTAACAGAAAGATGTTGTACACTTCCAGGATCTATCCTCCCTGATCAAAGAAGGGAGACACTTAACGAGAATTCTCTCATTAGGAAGCTAGACAGATGTCAGAGGGCTTGGAGGCCATTGGAATTGGACTCCACCTGCTGTTTCCTTGGAAACACTAGAGAAGAAAGACCCTCCTTAGTATTTAAATGAACATAGGACAAGTTAGAGGAATTGGGTTTCTGTGAGGCCCTTTAAGGCACAGCATTCTTCCTGCTAAGAAGAGCAAATCTAAAATTTACCTCTGGCCCTGGGTGTGGATCCGATATCCCAAGGTACCCCAAACATTTTTTCTCCTCTTAAAAGTACATGACAAATGAGGCCACCATTGCTCCTAGGAATGGTTGAGAAGATACATTGTAGCTGTGAGACATCTGGAAGAATCCAGCTTGAACTGGGCCAGCAGACTGAATTGGGCATAAAAGGAAAGGAATTAGGGGCAGGGGCAGGAAAGTGAGAGAACAGAGAGAGGGAGTGAGAAGGAGGGAGAGAGGGAGGGGAGGGGAGGGGGAAGGAGAGGGAGAGGGAGAGGGGGGAGAGGGAGGTGAGGAGGAGGGAGAGGGAGGCGAGGAGGAGGGAGAGGGAGGGGAGGGGAGGGAGAGGGAGGGGGGAGAGAGAGCGAATATGCAGGAGATAGGACCAGGAGCCAAGAGGCCAGAAGTAAGCCAGGAGACCAAAAGACTGCTTGGCCAAAATGGCTGACTCAGAGTCTGGAGGAAGGGAAGCCCAGTCACTTAGAGGGAGAGGTTTAGGGTAGAGGGCATAGAGAAATCTGGGAGGAGTCACAGGTACTGAGTGAGACTTGAACCTGGCTTCTCTGGGACGTGGCAACACATTGATTCAGTTTTGCCTGTCAATCATCTGGCTAGGATTCCAACTCTCCATACCTGCACCCTAGTAAATCTTATTCCCCTGAAGATGTGACATAGAGGAGGACTAATTACCTCCTAATAAAATAGTGCACTTCTTCCCAGAAGCCCTCCCTCAGTGCAGACACTTGTGGATATTTGTAGAACTTCCCATCAGGCAGAGCTGGAGAGCTTTCTCGATGGTCTGAATTCTCACTCAGAAACGTTACTGACTAAAGCCTAGACATGCTTTCCATTCTCTCACATGTGCCAAGAGTTTGCCTGCCCTGTTGTTTTCCTCTTACATTCTAGTAAAACTGTCCTCCAGTTTCTTTCAAATCAACATTTAAATACTTTTATCAATGATGTTAATAACCCAAAAAAAAGGGATCTTGAATTTCCTCTGTAACCAATGATGCCTGGTGCCATGCTCCCAAATATCCGTGGCAACATGTTTATATACTGTGGCCTTTTGTCTATGGACATGATTAAATGAAATACAGTGCTTATAGCGGTGGTAGCATTTTTATGGTCATAAGGAGTGCAGACAAGAATTCCTAAAAAAGAAGCTGTCTGCGTAGGCCAGTTGTACTGGCTAGTTTTATGTCAACAGAAGTTGGAGTCATTTGGGAAGAGGGAACCTCAATTGAGAAAATTCCCACCTACACACACACACACACACACACACACACACACACACAGATTGTGGGCAAGCTTCTGGTGCCTTTTCTTAATTGATGACTGCTGTGTGGGGAGCCAGTTCACAGTGGGTCATGCCACCTCTGGGCTGGTGGTCCTGGGTGCTATAGGAAAGCAAGATGAACAAGCCCTGAGGATCACACCAGTAAGCAGTACCCATCACGGCCTCTGCATCAGCTCCTGCCTCTAGATTCCTCCCTCCAGCTTAATTTTAACCTCCCTTCATGATGGACTGTGATCTGAATATGTAAGCTGGAATTTGATCAGAATGCTCTATCACAGCAATAGAAAGCCTAAGACACTGATCACCTGAAAACAAAACAAAACAAAAATGACTTCAGTGACCATGGAGACTATTACTGATCCAATAGCCTAATTATAATTTCTTTGGGACCATTTTTAGCTCCTTAAACAGCCATTCCTGGCCCCTCTCTGTATCAGACCTAACATCCTAATAAATGGATAAAAACCTCTGAATGTACTAACCTATTAAAAACCCTGTTTTCTACCACTGGAACGGTTGAATGTTATCAGATAGCATCTGAGGTCTATTGTTGAGATTCCTCTGCCTGATGTGACTGCCCACTTAATGTTTCCACTGATATATTTTTAAAAAGGCTTTGATTTACAACTTTCTTTGTTCTGTTACTATAAAAACTCCATGACAGTGCTTCCACATTGGAACGTGGGACCTGGGGAAACCTAGCTGTTTTCCTCTGACATGGTCACTCAAATTTGGCTCCAGAATAGACCATCTCATTCCCTTTGAAGTGAGACCTGTGGTTTACGCATCATTCTTTTGAGTTTAGTTGTGGTATACAGAACATTATTGACAATAAGAACTATGTGCCCAGGTGGCGGGGCAGAGGGCAATAAAGTTTCATTTGTTAAAAGGTCATGCACTCAGGAGGCAGAGGGGCTTGAATTTGAGACTAGCCTGGACTGTACAGCAAGGCCCTGGATCAAAAATGAAAGAAAAGTTCTAAGAAGACCTGAATATTATAGGTTTGCATGTTGGTATCATCTGCAGGATGGGTTGATTTGAGCAAGAGATTTATTTGAGAGACTTGCTTGTCATGCTTCCATGTTTAGGTCATGTGCCTCCTGAGGCTGTAGTATCAGAGAAAAAGCTGGAAAGTTTTGGAATGAATTGTGTGAGGGTTACTGTTTGCAAGCTCTGACAGTAACAGACAAACATGGGTCAGAGAAGTTCAAGGAAGGAGAGGGATTTTCCTGAAATATTTTGTAATTGAGAAAAACTTTCTATCCAAGATCACTTACCTTCCAAGGGACAACATTTACAAAGCTCCCACTTTGTAAAACTTTCATGTAAACACGTTAATCTCCCCGACCTAAAAGAAATGTACTTTCACAGCAAGACCTTGCTTCACTCTGAGAACTTTACGAACTGGAATGTCCACCTCTTCCCTCATTCTTTCATTTCCTTCAAGTAGTGATTCACAACCTTCCAAATGTTGCAACTCTTTAGTACAGTTCCTCATGGTGTGGTGACCCCCAACCATAAAATTATTTTGCTGCTACTTGGTAACTGTAATGTTACTACTGTTATAGACCATAAAGTAAATATCTGATAATACAGGATATCTTCAAGATGTGACCCTCCCAGAGGGTTGAAAGCCACTGCTTTATGGTGATTCTTCTAGAACCAGCCGATCATGAAAGACTGTGAAGTCAGACCCTAGCTAGTAGGGAAAAGACAGAGTTACTACCTGCATTAAAATAAAACCAAGTGAATTTCCTGTGCCCATCTGCTTTCTAGCTATTCTCCTGTTCTGGTGCATCTGTTTGCAAAAAAGAAATTGATTTGCTCAGCTACTTTGATTCTGTTCATATGTTCCTTTGTGTGACACCAAGGTTACTCTTTGTTTGATTCCAACACATTGATAGTTCAATGTCTGAGATGACTCAAACTTCTGGAGACTTGAAAGAGTCTTGAGCAGAGAAATGTAGACTTAGCAAGAAGAGATAAACCTGCCTACTAGAAACCACACTCCCATATTCCTCTGCTCAGCATTCATCCTCAGCAAAGCAGACTAGCCTGAGGGGAAAGGTTCATTGTGATGATGCAGGACTTTAGTTTGACAACCAGGAAATGCTCCACACAGATATCCTTTTAAGAATAAGCTTGTAGCCGGGTGGTGGTAGCGCACGCCTTTAATCCCAGCACTTGGGAGGCAGAGGCAGGTGGATTTCTGAGTTCGAGAGTTCGAGGCTAGCCTGGTCTACAGAGTGAGTTCCAGGACAGCCAGGGCTATACCGAGAAACCCTGTCTCTAAAAACCAAAAAAAAAAAAAAAAAAGAATGAACTTGTTACCAAGTGTGGGGGTACCCATGCCTTTAATTTGAGTACTTGAAACACAAAGATAAGAGGATCTCTGTGAGTTTGAGGTCAGTTTGGTCTACATAGTGAGTTCCAGGCCAGCCAGGGATACATAAAGAGATCCCATCTAAAAAGAAAGAACTGTGGTCTGGGGACTTAGCTTAGATAGTAGGGTGCTTATCTAATACAAAAGATCCCCTGATGGGATCCCTAGAACTGCATAAAACTAGGTGGCACATGCTTGTAATTCTAGCACAGGGGAGGTAGAGACAGAAAGGGTAGAGGCTTAAGGTTATCATCAGTCAGCTACACACCAAGTTGAAGGCCAGTCTGGGCTACTAGAATCTTCACTCTCTAAACAAACAAAACATACACACCACACACACACACCAAAAACAAAACAACAAAAACAAAAACAAACAACAACAAAACCAAAAACCAAAATAAAACTAACAGTTGGGAAGCTGAGGCAGAAGGATCATTAGTTCCAAGCCTGCCCAGGCTACAGAGTAAGTTTAGGCCCAGCCTGGACAACTAAGCTAAAATGCTATCTCAAAGTAAGTGTTGGGACTACAGTGCAAGGTCCTAGGCCTGAGCAACCTGCCTGACTCCATTTTGAAGGCAGCAGCCATTCCACTGTATTGTTAAAAGTTAAGTTTCTGCCTCTCTTTCCTGAAACCTGACCTCCTCCAACCTATGATCACGACTTGATTTTGGAAACACCCAAAGCCTCACCAATCACATGGCAAACACACGGCTGTCGGCTCTTGTTTTGCTTGGTTGGCTTTTGAGATTTTTCTGTACCATTTCAATGTCTTGTGAAAACCTGCTTTGAAACTCCTTCAAAAGGGCCCTAAGACATGGACTTGGGGCTGTTCTCTTTAACCCAACATTGGAGGCAATTGCTGGCCAGCTCTTGGGTACACTCCAATAAAAAAATCAAACTTGCTTCAAATTTGGCTCACAATCCTGTGGGATTAACAGGCCCAAGCACTTCAATGCCAGGGTGAGCAGGGTGATTTTGTGAGGAATGTGGTTCATTTCTGCTTTGAAGCTGAACCCACACTCTACCTGAGAAGACTCTGGTCACCAGGGAATTCATCTAGGGGCTGACTACATCCCTGAGGGAGGAGCTTGACTAATAAGCCTTTCGCCTGAAGGTCAGTAAACACTGTCCACTGTCATGTCCCTATCTGTGAGATCTGCCTTCCCCAAACCCCCTTTGCTTGCTCCTCTCTTCCCAGACAGGAAAGCTAATTCATACCTTTTACCTTCCAGCGCTTTCCCTCCTTCTTATCTTTAATATTACTCCTTGCTATCGTGTGGCTTTTGAATGTCCCTCAAAGCCACATGTGGTAGAGCTTTGTTCTCCAGATTGTGATGTCTATGAGAGGAGGTAGACTCGTTAGAAGTGGAGCCACGAGGAAGGAAGTTGTATCAGTTGGAGGAGATCTAGAGATCCTGGCTCCTCCTTCCTGCCTCTTTGCCTTCTCCACTGCATGCTTCCCTTGTGTTGTAGTATGCTTTACACCCCAAGAAACAGCTTCAGGTCATAACGAGTAGAAATCTCTGAAACCATGGACCAAAATAAAGCTGTATTGGTCATTTCTCTATTGCTATTGTAAAATGCCATAGTCAAGGCAACATGGAGAAGGAAGGATTTATTTGGGAATACGATTCCATCAAGATGAGTCCAGGATGGCCCAGAAGCCTGGCACCTGGAGCAAGAAGCAGAGGGCTCACATGTTAGATCACAAGCATGAAGCAGAGAGAGTGAACTAGGAATGGTGTGAGTCTTTAAACTCTCAAAGCCCTCCTCTGGTGACATACTTCCTCCAAGAAAATACCTCTTAAACTTCTGAAACAGTGCTATCAGTTGGGACCAACTGTTTAAACGCCTAAGACTGTGGGGAAACATCTCTTTCAAACCACCACAAAAACTTAACCCCTTTAAACTGATTATCTCAGAGAATTTGACAGAGTAACACAAAGATGACTAGCAGATTACTCACCCCATCCTACCCTCCAGATCCCACGGCATTCTGCTTTCCAAAGGACCAAACTCAATACCCTGAGGACAAGAGCTGACTGAAAGCCAAGATACAGAAAATTGACTATGATTTTGAGGCAACCGTATTATCAGAGAAAACCAAGATTTGGTAAATCCTGTTTAACTTGTAATATGGCATCAAGACCTCCCAAACCTGATGGAAAATGAAGTGACCTGGAAAGGCTTTGCAGCTTCTAGCGGCAGCTTCTTCCTTAATGTGGCAGGTGTACCATGGGGACAATAAGCAAAGAACATTTCTCTGAAGAACAGAGTCCTAAATGCCAGGCAGGCTAAGCAAGGAACCAAATCCCTCCTCCATTCTTCTTCAGAGCAACAGGATTAGGTTCATGTTAATGAGTCTACAGAGTTTCCTCTCATCCACTTCGCCAAGTGTGAGTCTTATGGAAAGGTGCCTTCCCTCTGCACGGCTGCACACGCAGTCAGAAGCCTGTCACTAGCTACAGACAGGCACGCCAGAGTCCAGACAGAAAATCACTCATTAGTGCAGGCTACAGACTAGATGAGCCTGTGCTCACACTCCTCCCTCAAACAATGGAAAAATCATCCTACCACAGGTGGTGGGGTGGGACGATGCCTGGAGCTGGTGGATAATCAAGGGGAAGGTTTCCAGCTAGTCCTTTGGCAAGTCCACCACAGACAGGCCCAACCTTGTTACAGTTTGTACTACTTCTTCAGTGGAGGGTGAAACAAATGCTTGGTCGACCTTCAGAGATGGGGGTGCTGGTAGGGCAGGTGGGTACCGGGAGTGGGCTGGCAAGGCTTCTAGGAAGGGGCTTGTCCTTCGGTAAATGGGGAGAGCTGAGCAGGGAAAGCTCTGATCCCACCACATCTGACACCTTGAGCCACAGGCTTTCCAAGCACTTGCTGGGTAAACAACTTTGGGCTTCAGTCATTGCTAAGTGGATTTCCAGCTGCCTGGGACAGTGTGGCTCAGTGATCGGATCGCCACTTCCCTGAAAGGGGATTCAGCTCCCACAGTTACCTGGTTTTCTATAGACAATCATTTAGATTTTTAAATATAAATATTTCAAGTAAAATATTTATGTGCAAATAACGATCCTAACATTGAGTACTTTCTTTTTTATGAAACTGAATAACCATTACTTAAGGAATTCCCAGAGTCTGTGTAGTCCTATGCTGTTAAGTCCCAAGTCACCAGTTCAGTTGGAAATGCAAGTGCGCTATCCACTTGAAATCCAAAATAGTGTGCTTGAGCCCCCTAAGTGATGGACATACAAGAGCTCTGTAGAAGGACTGAGTCCCTGGTACTGAGAAGGGACGACTGCCCACATGCTTGCCTTACAAGAAGAATGAAGCTTTACAGATGAAGAACTGGTCTACCACCTCTGTGTTATGCAGCTCCAGTCAATGGGGCCATGGGGAACCATCTGAAACAAGTTTCTAATACCAAATACTATCTTAACATCATCCAATCTAATGCCCTCGCTGTGCAGACAGTAAGTTGAGGTCCAGGGCTGTGGGTGAGCTGCTAACTCATGTTGTTGTTGTCGTGACAGATCAGAGTTGGGACAATAAACCCAAGTCTCCTGAGGTCAGTCAGGTCTCTGTGCTACTGAGCTCCTTCAGTGTGAGGAAGAGCAGTCATAGTCTCTCTTATCTAATATTGCTGCCCCCAATCATAACTATACCGAAAGAAAACCCAGCGAGCTTCTGAGGAATGAACACAAGCATGTACGTGCTGTGTAACAATGAAAGCATTGCTTTGTCAGTGACAATGTCAGACTTATTCCACCGAAATGGCGTTCTGTGTTGACACACTAGGGGCCTTGGACATCTCAGGCACTTAATTAACACTTGCTGAATGGAACTGAATGGAATCATTTTTATGGGGTCAGAAGCATCATAGTCTTATGTAGATTTAGATAAATGTCTTTGCAATTACATTATTAGCAGCAACATTGGGAATTATGTTTTCTACAAACACTACTGGAAATGTGATGAAGATTGCCATGCTTCTCAGAAATACATACAAAAATACCTTAAAATAGTGTGCACAATTTAACCAATACATTAACTCAGTATACTTTATCAATGTATCTCTTTTTAGCATATAACTAAGTTCATTTGAGGGCTCAAAGATGAAGTAGATCCCATGTCTTATGATCTCGGGATCATTTGCTCTCTAGAAATAAGGATCTATGTCTATATCAAATAACTATGCCATAGAGATCATAAGACACAGACATGTATGCGTGAACTCACGTGGAAGCAAGTACCCAGAGAAAAGGTAGTTCATGGACTTGGCAATGAGTCCTAGAAGAGGAGTGCCTTCAGCTCAGTGGCTCCTTCTTCATCCTCCTGAGACATTGATGCTGCTGGCTGTGGTCACACATTCAGCCTTTCTTGACTTGATAGATGTTCATCATTTTCCCAGTGCTGTGACAGAGCACCTGAGAAAGTCAACTTCAAGGAGGAAAACGGTTATTTTGGCTCTTGGTTTCAGCCATTACTGATATGCTGCATTGCTCTGGGTCTGAAGCAGGGAAGAACTTTAGGGTGGGGAATGAATGGTGGAGCAGAGGAGCTCTCTACTGTGTCCAGGAAACAGACAGTGAGAGACAAAGGGCCCTCAAAAGCCACATCCCTCAGTGTCCAAATCCCTTCATCTACCTTGATACCCAATAGCCCGTTTCTATAGAGTACACTGGTGATCCAATAACCTCTCAGCAGTGTCACCAGTTGGGATCCCAGGCTTCAACATATGTCCCTTGATGCATAGTCTATAACAAAATCATAATAGACATGTCTTTCTTATAGTCTTTCTTGTATTCAAGTATTCTCCTTGAAAATAATAGTTCTTTGCAAGCACAGAAGGATCCTGTACTAGCTTGGGGCTTGGGAGTGGGTCGTAGGGGAACAGTATGTAGTTTGTAAAGAGAAAATGGCCACTGAGGTGTCAAGGAGGGCGAGAAGGATGTGAGCTGGAGAACAGACAGTTTAGAATATGTAACTCCGAGGAGGTAGCAGAAGAGAAGCGTTATAGCTGAGAAAGGAGAGCAGTGGGGACGGGGAGCCTGAAGCAATACAAGCTGGACAGGAAAGCAGGTTCTCTACAGTGAAGCTCACGGTACTGGTCTTTATCAGGAGAGAGGCAGAAAGCCACTGAAGATGGACAGTTGAATGGTTTCCTTGGTGAGTATTTTAAAGCACTCATTCATGATTCAGGCCTGAGATGATTTATTTAACTACGTCAGCAAGTTAAGAATAGAATGAGATACTGCTGATAGAGTCTGAAAATTGGTCTCAGAAGAATTCTGGATTCAGCTCTGATGGCTGTGGAAAATTCCTCAACCCACCCTCCAGCCCCCACTTCCTTGCTCGCCATCAACACTCACCTGAGTGCTGTTGGGGACCTCGTTGTTTATCGGGGCTGGAGGAGTCTGGGGCTACATTTGTGGCATGATAGATTTAATATATGCCTGCTCACAGCATCAGTGCTTTATCTGAAGAATAAATGGAAAGTTATTCCGGGCTGAGAGGCTAAAGAGATGAGTTTATGGAGAAGAGAACCTCCCTGTGCAACACATTCTGTAAACTACAGATCAAAAGCCAGAAGAGGGATGCCAACCATGAATAATGAAATCACACAGCCAAAAGGTCTGTGTGGAGGCAGATTTCCTGATGATTTCTTTTTGAGGAAAAAAAAAAAAAACAGGCTTATGCCTCGTGCTGAATGCTTTGAAGATAAGCACCCCCAAGGCAGATCGAGATAACTATCACGTTCAGTAGAGATAGGTGCGCTTTTGAAATTGGGTTCATTTAAATAGCACGTCCTCGAGTGCCTTGCCAGATAACGAGGGTCAGAGGGCCTTTCAGGGAGTTTGAGGGACACTTTAATCTCCAATAAGTTGGTTGTTCCTTGATGTCAGGTGGCTAAGGACTGAGCAGATGTATCCTGAATACTATACTTTGGACTCAAATCACAAGTCTGAATCCTAAGAACTTCCCAACACGGCAAAATCATGAGGTGGGGAATGGAAGCCAGCATCAGAGCCACACCCATATCCCCGAAGGTTTCCTGCTTGATCATTCCCCAACTCATTAAGCTTCAGTTCCCCACCTTCAATAATAACCCAGCTGCTGCTGTCAGGGAGAGCCAGCATCCTTGCGTATGGGGAAACCCTGCTACTTAAGGCTGGAGTCTACCCTGTCCTCTGAGCTTTGCACAAAATGGAGGACTTCCTTTTCCAGCAGGATTTCCTCTTCTCTGACCTTGTCTGGGGATCCTGACCCCCCACAGCCTCTACCTGAGGAAGGTCATGTAGCCCTCGACCTACAAGTTAAACATCCAGTTTTCCTGATAAGAACCCACTAACACGTATGTATCATGTTTGGAATGCCTCTCACAGTTTCCCCATTAGTTGGTCTTTCTCACTTTTCCTCTCTCTCTCTCTCTCTCTCTCTCTCTCTCTCTCTCTCTCTCTCTCTGCTAACCCGAACAATTTCAAGGCTTCTTATCAATTTGTTTTTACTTCTTTCATTGACGGTGCTCAATCCCTTGGACTGAGTAGTGCCTCACCCCTGCATATCTCCCCAGAACATGACCTTACTGGCAATAGGGGTCTTGGTGAATACAATTAGTGAAGAAAAAGCCTTATATGTGTAACAGTGGCCCCTAAACCCAAGGTGATTGGTGTTTTTGTAAAAGGGTAGTGGACAACAGAAAGATGGGTACATGGGCTATGAAAACAGATGTAGATACAGCTGAAAGCCGAAGAGTGCTAAAGACGGTCCATAGCTAATAGAAGACAGAAAGGACAAGGGCAAAACTATCTTCATAGCCCTTGCAGGGAGCTCTTCTTACCTTAATCTGGATGTCTAGCCTCATGATGTAGGAGATTGGGTTGCTATTGCTTTTTACCATTCAGCCCGTGGTCATTTGTCATGATGGGCTTTGAAATCTATGAGTAATCGTTTTGTGTAAGGAGGTTATTCAGTCCTTGTGGTTACAATTCAATATACGTGCCTATACCACCCATTCTTATGGCCTACTCTAGCTCTCTGCTCTGGATTCCAGAATGTTTCCAAGTACTTCACAAAATAACACAAATACATGGTCAGAGTTCTGCATCCACTGTCTGTATAATATGTGCAAATGTGGGTTCATCCCTCCCACATGTCTGCTCACTCCTTAATCATTTTTTAAATTGAATACCTGTCTCCCAAACCTCAAATCTGATGTTACTTTTGATTCTTCCTGCTCCTCTACACTTCACTGGCCATTAACACTGGAAGGGTGCTGAGGTAGGAGGTGTGGCAAGCTCAAGTGATCTCCATGGTTCCTAATGGCCTGCATCTTGAGGGGGAAAGACACTTAGGGTCCATCCATGAGCCATTTTGGATAAGAGACTTGTGTGGATTCATGAGGATGAAGGCGGTGCCTTCCAGGTTTCATCAACCTACATTAAGAGACCGAGTTCATGCTAGATGACTCATCAGCTAGATGCTCATTCAGATGACTGAGACTGGAGGACTGCTGCAAATACATGCTCAGCCTGAACTACAGAGTGAGACCCTGTTTCAAAAAAAATGAAACAGACTAAACAAAAAGAAGGTCATAATTCCTTCTCTGTCTGCAGTCAAAACCCTTGTGGCAGGAGATCTGTTCAGATGCCTGCAGGATGTGAGTCTTCCTAAGAGTTCTTTTGTTATTTATTTCCTAAACTCCTTAGAGGGACATCTCTTCTTTGTTAACAAATTAAACTGGCATGAGAAAGGGCAGTAGGCGGGGTGTTTTGGCCATGAGTGTCAGAACCTATCAGAGATTCGCTGAGAACAGTAGCATAACCAGCTCCAGTTGTTGAAACGGATGCTGAGAGATAGCATCCTTTTCATCCAAGTAGCAATGGAGGAGGCCTGAGCGAGTAACTGGTACCTGCAGCATGCTTCTGTTCCCTTGTCCACATCGAACACAGCATGACTGACAGAAATTTCTTGCTTTACAAACCCAACAGGAAAGAAGAACTTCTTTCCAAAGCTTTGAATGAATCCCACAGCAGAGTGTGATGGACCATGGGTCTCATACTCAAGACTGGCCAACAGCCATGTCAGGGTAAAGGTCATGGTAATGGGCTAGACCTGAGTCAGGAGACATCTCCACAGAGAGGAGATAAAGTCTGTTAGTAGGAGACAGTAAGTAATGAAAAGCAGTGGATTACACAGCCACACCTATGTCCAATTTCATCTTCCCTTCTCGCTCTGATTTCTCTATATCCATATCTACTGCCTTAAAAGCTACACTGTAAAGTCTTGTTCCATCAGGAAATCCAGAATACATGCATCATTTAATCCTGTTACAACAGTGTCACCAGGGAGGAAAGAAGAGTGCTCGTCCATTGGAAAACACCTTGTCTGACATCTAAGGGTGCCCTTTCACCCCTGTGAAATCAGCAATGGGTATGGATGGCAAGCCAGGAGGAGGACAAAGAGTGTCTGAGCACAGAGAGTAGGTTATTACTATCAAGGAAGGAAGGAAGGAAGGAAGGAAGGAAGGAAGGAAGGAAGGAAGGAAGGAAGAAAGGAAAGAAGGAGTACTAGGGGCTGGGGAGATAGCTGGATGGCTCAGTGGATAAGCCCTGGCCACTTGAGCATGAGGACCAGGACCAGTGTTTGAATCCCTAGCACCCATAAAAAATGCTAGGTAGGCATGGCAACCCCTTCTGACTCCAGCATTGGGAAGGTGGATCAAGGTGACCCCCAAGGGAAGCTGGCTAGCTAGTCTAGCACTACTTGGGAACCTCTGGGCTTAACTGAGAGCTTTGCCTCATGAGTAAAGTAGAGACTGAATAAGGAAGACCCATGCTTCCATATGCACACACATGTACCTCAACACATGCAAACACGTGTATGTGTGTATGTACATGTGTTACAGAGAATGACCAGCTTTTTTTTGGGGGGGGGGTTTGAGACATGGTTTCTCTGTGTAGCCCTGGCTGTCCTGGAACTCACTCTGTAGACCAGGCTGGCCTCGAACTCAGAAATCTGCCTGCCTCTGCTTCCCAGCTGCTGAGATTAAAGGCGTGCGCCACCACTGCCTGGCAAGAATGATCAGCTTTAATAAACTCGTCTAATCTGACAGATTCAGATTCTATAAACATCAGAATTCCTGACTGGCTTTCTCAGTGCAGTCATGGAGATTTCTCTAGAATTCCATCATCATATGTGTTTGTTTTCCACCTCCAGGCCCTACTGTGGCTTCCCAAGGACATCTGCCCTGCATCACTACCTCTCAGCTGTGTCAGGGTCTGCAGAAAGCTGATGGGCTGGAAATGATGGCTTGTAAATAGAACTGGCTCCTGGAATGGGACCCCTGATCCACCTTTTGGTCTGAGACATTTGTCATAGGAGATGAGACTGGCAGTTCTGCTATGGGCCATCCTGGTCCAATACTGGTCCTGGATCTTGACTGTAGTAAGTCAGTAAAGCCAGAGTTACCAGCCAAGGCTGATGTAAAGGGACTGTTTAGCCCAGTGGTTCTCAACCTTCCTAATGCTAAGGCCCTTTAATATAGTTCATCATGTTGTGATAACTCCCAACAATAAGAATATTCTTGTTGCTACTTCCTTACTGTAATTTTGCTACTGTTATGAATCATAATGTAAATATCTATATTTTATGATGGTCTTAGGTTGAGAACCACTGGTTTAGAACTATCTTCATTTGCATAAAACACAAGTGTATGTGCTTACTGAGAGAGGCCTGGTGAATGGGAGTTTGTGGCTTGACAGAGAGTCGTTACACACTATCTACAGGAAGCTGAAGACTGATGGTGCAGCCCCACATGATGACTTCCAGAACACACACAGTAATTGTATCGTCCCATCCAAATGTACTGGGAGAAGTGTTTTGGGCAGGACAAAAATTTAGGCAGATTAGGAAGTGCTCATGGCAGATTGACAGGAGGTGGCAGGGGGCAAGAAGAAATGGGAAGGACTGAACAATGCACAACTGTACACAGAATATAAAGTGAAAGCAGAACAGGACTGTTGAAGGGTATTTGATCATAGGAGAACCCTGAGATTGGGTTATTTGCTGAAAAAAAAAAAAACGTTTCTAGTTGTGATGTGGCTCACCCCTTTGTACACACTTTTTATTCCTCCGACTGTAAGGTAGACATGTCCTTAGTACTTACCTTTAATCCCAAACAATGAAGGTAAAGTTAGTTTGTAGAAGGAAGCAGCCATGTTTGAAAGTGTTGTCTAATTGAGTGGCAGACAAAGTAACAAATCAGAGAAAGATTTGACAGAATAGGATATGCCTGACTCTCAAGAGAACAGAGAAAAAAAAGATTTTGGAGGGAGCAGTGCAGAGAAAGAGAGGCGGCAGTTGTACTGGGAGAGTTATATAGAGAGAGGTTGCAGAGGAGGTCGGGATGAGGAGGAAGTTTTTACCTGGACAATTTTACGGATACAGGTTGAAGAGAGAATGAGCCAGAGCATGAGAAGGAACTAGAAGATTAGAGCAGATTGCCAGAGTTAGCATGAAACCAAGCAGAGCAATTCAGGAGACACTGAGAGAGAGAAGACAGGTTGAACCGGTTTTCAAGGAGAGGAGCTTTGAGCCAGAACAGGTGAGTTAACCAGCCAACCAGAGTGCAGAAAGAAAAAGAAAGAGCAAGGCTATCCAGCAGGAGGTCTCAGAGGCTGAAAAGATTCTGGGTCTAAGGTAGATTGTATGGAGTCTAGAAGCTTCCAGGACTAGAACTAGGCCTAGGTTAGCAGACAGAGGCAGTAATCCTAGGAGACAATGATTACAATCAAGAGAATAAAAGTTACATTGACACATGATATGGAAAGTGCTCACACTATAATACAGAAAGAGTAGTAAAAGGGAAGAGATTGCATAACCCAGGACCCTATATGTCCGTGGTTTATGTGTGTTTGATTTGGGTTATTTCTAGAATTGTACAGAATCTCATCGTCATTATACTGAAGGAACACTAAAGGCTAGGAAGACTCTTCTCCAGCCAGGGGATTTCTTCTAACCATAATGCCTTCTCTCCCCTTCCCTGGCCTCAGTATCCTTGCCTGAGCTGTTGGCTCTTTTGCCCTTCCTGCCCCATTCATAGTTGGAACCACAAGGGGGCAGTCCAGGGCTCCAACCTTTGTGGGATGGTGTGACACAAACTCACATACATGCACACAAACAAGCCTCCAAAGTAAAGACAGCTGTCTCCCTAAAATTTGAAAAACCAGCTTAATAATGTTCTATAAACTAATTACGAAGTAAGCTAATGTATAAAAAAGGCAGTGTCACAAAGGATGCCCATCTACTGCAGAGATTTCCACATGTGGTGGGGGGTCAGCCAAGTTCCCCCTCAGTACCGGTCTAAATTTTAAGCCCTATTATATAAAGAGAGAGAGTCACAATAAAAAGAAATTACAGAAAGTAAAAGTCACACCAGGAAATATTCTGCTCTGCTGTGTCATGTATCCTGCCTGGGCCTCCTGGCTGGCACCGCTCAGCCTCAGGTTGCAGGTGTCCCTTTTATCATGTTCAAATACTCACCAGTGACTGAACTAATCTTGGTTGTCAATGTCACCATGTCTGGACTCAACTAAAACCCAAGTGGCTGGGCATGCTTATGAGGGATTTTCTTAATTGGATCATTTGAGGTGGGGAGACTCACCCTAGATCTGGGCCACACCTTCTGGTGGCAGACCACACCAAATGACACAGGATAAGGAAGCTTTTGGTTTTTGCCTGCTTGCCCTCGTCCTCATTGGCAAGTTCATCCACCTTGCTGATGAGGCAGGCACTCATTTCCTGGTGTTATAACTTTGAGATTCTAACATAGACTCAATACCAGCTGCTCTCTAGGAATCCTCTGGGATGCCAGCACCATCTATCTATCTATCTATCTATCTATCTATCTATCTATCTATCTATGTATAATTTATTAGAGCATATATAAATATGTATAATTATATATTAGAGTATATATACATATACACACATAATATATATATGTATATATATACATATATATATATTATGTACACACACACACACATACACACACACACACACACATATTTATATATGCTCTAATAAATTATACATAGATAGATAGATAG
>NW_021620757.1:132530-151904 GCF_004785775.1 Grammomys surdaster
ATATATATATATATATAATTACACCAGTTCTGTTTCTTTAGAGACCCCTATCACAGCACCTGCTTCTCTTTGAAGAGAACCTGATCTTCACAGTGTACTCATCTCCTTTCTGTTTTTACTTTGGATAGTTCTGGTGACAACCTTCCCCTTCTCACAACCACCAGAGCCTGAGATGTGGACAGCATCTTAATGGGCTTAATATCCAGGTGCCCAAATGAGAGTGCCTGTTCCATGAAGGGGGTCAACTCTTCTCCCTAACCATCAGGACAGAGCACCTGATGCTACGATGCGCCCAGGGAATGTCCTCAGGCCAGTGTACTAGAAAAGCATGTGGAGCCAGTGTATCTCAGGCTGCATAAATGTCTCGCCCAAGGTCACAAAGCCTGGAAGTGGCCAAGGAAGGGTTAAAAGCCACTTTGTCCATTCAAGATTTTCTTTGACTTACTAAAAACGAGACTTTGTTACAGTTTTTCCGGTTATATCATTTGGGAAACTATTCCTGAGTTATAAAGGTCACTTGCACCTTAACGGTGCTTCAGCTTAAAATTCTAGTTATGTGTGATTAAATTGTGTAATTTAGAATACGATGCTGCTGCTGTATTAGCAAGATAGACACACTTAGTGATGCTCACTTCTGAGCACAAAAGAGCCATTTAATTTAAACAAGATAATTCAAATGTCTTATGTGCCCAGAGCTCATAAGGCAGCCGTTTCATTAAATCATGTTTTCATTTATGTAAGATGATAGTCATAGCTTTTATTGTTATAGAAATGAGAAGAGTATGGTGCATTGTTATTAAATTATGGGCATATCAGGAAAACATACCTTTGGGAATGGAATAACTTTTGCTGCATTGATTTATTTAGCTGCTTCATAAATACACATTGAGTATCTGCCACATCCTGGTGTGACTCTGCACACCTAGGCTGCAGCAGCTGTCCTCCACTAGGAGTGGATAGAGGCGGGAAACACGGGAGGTTGGGTAGTGGCCCCTAAAGATGTCAATTTCAAACTGCTAAAGCCCCGTCATCAATGTTACCGTACATTGAAAGGGGGCTCTTGCAGATGGGATTAAACAAAGAGGCAAGACTAGGGCGGTGCAGAGCAGCAATGCTGGAGGCTTACCCAGTGTATTCTCTCATTGCAGAAGCTCCTCTTCTGAATGGTATTTTAATCAACATTGACTCTATTTCCTCAATGATAGAGGGTAATAAATCAGGCAACAAACCAGGCAACCCTTTTTCCTTTCCTATTTCCCACTACCTGCCCCCCTTCTATCGTACATCACCAGCAGAATGGTAAAAGCACCATTCTCACCTCCCTGTAGGATTTGGGGACTTGAGGTAACAACAACAAAGTGCTATGAACAGAGGATGCCGCTAGTGACCAATAAACCATCCTCTTCGCCTACACTGTCTTCTTGATCTTTGTCTTTCATTCTCATTTCCATCCTGGCTGGTCTTCCCTCTTCCCACCTTTTTAACCCCTCACCCAACTGTGGCAGATCTAGTCTTCCAAAGGAGCTGTTGGTCATTTTGCTATTCTCAGATGCTCAGTCACTGTAGCATTCCCTCCCATGAGTGCAGCGTGAACACCACATGCTGGCTCCTAGCTTGTCTCCTTTCCCAGTCCTCTCCTGCCCCTACTTATCTCCCACACCATAGTCAAATGGTGGCTCTCTGTTTTCCTGCACACCCGTGCACATGCACACTCATGTGTGTGTGCATGCACGTGCACGCACTCGAGTGCTCGCGCTCAGACACACACACACACACACACACAGCTATCTTGCCTTTTTATCTCACTTGGATCTCCCCAGTGTACAATTCCCACCCCCAGCATCTCCTCAGGTGTTTTGTCTGGTGCTGTTAGTGTGGCTTTTCCATCTCTGAACCCTTCCAAAGCATTTCACACTTGTCACAGGGTCCTTCCTCTTCCCAGGTCTGAAATAAACTCATCCATCCATCTCTTTATTGGACTGGCCAAAACCCTTTATCTTGCCTGTCTTTATAGGAATACCTAGATCAAAACAATTTAATCTGATGCAGTGTCCCGAGACAGTTCTCTGTGATGGCCTTAAAAGGCAGGATGAAGGTTGTGGGGAGGAACAGTCTGGGGTGGAACAGAGGCAGAGATTTTGCTGAGAGTTGTAAATAGAGACAAGACGCAAAACAGGCAAGTGGTGAATCTTTCCTCCATAGAAGACCCTAGAGGTCTGACCTAATGAAGTGATGAACCTACCAGCAGCTCCCTAGTCCACAGTCAAGGGCTGCCAGCCTTTGCCTGTGCAGCAGCCATGATGGCTGAGCAGAAACCATCACTGCACATGCCCAGTGGCTCTCCATTTTAGGATTCCTAAATGAAAATGTCAAACCTCCATGGTCCATGCACAGAGAGACCTGGGATGTGGCTGCACAGGAGGTGACCAGAAGGAGGAAACTCAAGGACAGAGCTTGCTGGACTGCCGAAGGGACTCAGAGGTTGGGAGAAGGAAATGGTATACTATTTCCTCTAAGTGTTCATGTTGGAAAGGATTCTTGAAGGTTCAGTTTCATCATGTGTGAGGTTCTCTTCTCACTGCCAGTGTGTTCTCTGCTGTGTTCCCACCTGATGTACATATTCATTTGCATGGAAGGAAGATTTTATTCCAATGTTTCAAAGAAGTATAAGAATGCATACTGTGGCTTCTGCATCACTCTCTCTTCACTTTCCTTAGAGGAGAGGAAAACCATGATACAAGAGAAGCAGGAAATTCTGGCATCTTACCCTGTATACTAGTAGGGAAGAGACTTGCCTTAAGTAAGACAGCACAGCTCAATGCTCAGGCTCAGCACCTCTCTATGATCAGGCTCAGCACCTCTCTATGCTCAGGCTCAGTGCCACTCTATGCTCAGGTTCAGTGGATCCTTTGCTGTCTTTGATCCATACTGCATTGTCAACCACACACATATTCTAGAAGGCCATGACAGGCTTTTGATTCCAAGCCTCTAGTGACTAGCCTCATCAAGCTCACTTCTGAGAGGGAGTAAAATATCTTCTGTTCCCAAGGACTCCACAGAACTGCAGTACACTGCCCTACTCTTGAAGTGTCTGGGTCCTTGTTCATCCCACAGTAAAATGGATCCCACTAGAGGTTTACACTGGAGACATTAGAATCTAACCTTCCAGGAAAGAACTCCACGTGACTACATAATGGTTTGAGCTATGAAGATAGCTGGTAAAGATAAGAGGTGCCTGAGTCAGGGTCTTTAGAATAACAGAACCAAGGGGAAATGTGTGTGTGTGTACGTTTTAAAATAGTAACAAGAGACTCACACCTGAGAAGCTGAAAGTTTGATCCTTGAGGTTGGATGTCTCAATGGCCAGAGTAGGTCCTCAATAGCTGCCTCTTACTGAGACAGGGGATGAGGGGTAGTTACTCAGTCCCGCAAGGCCAGTGCCTCAGTAGTCCCTACCTAGTGCCAGAAGAGAGCCACTGGTCCCTGTTCTACAGTGAAAGCTTGGAAACACTGATTCTGTTAGCACAACAGGATCAGTCAAGACAAGCAGGACAGGTTTTCAGGTGATGCTCTCAGCTCAGGTGATTCTAATAGGTGGGGTCTAAAGCAAGGGGTGTCAAGGGGAAATTAGCTGGCCCTGTCTGTGGGGTGTGACTTCTGAGATCACATGTGGAATCAATTGTACAGGAGAGAGAAGTTTTAGGACCAAGAGACACCAGAAAAGAATTCCTTCAGATTGCACTCTAAGGATTGACAAAGTTCACACTGAAGGGCAAAAATACAAGCACCCCGATCCATAGCTCTTATCTCCTGCCAAGTTACAGACTCTTCATAAGCTGAAGTTATGTGGGACTTACCTTTATGCTGAACTGTTAAACTCTGGGCCTGGCAAAACCCACTCAGATTGATTGAGTCTGAATTAAAGCTAGACAGAACATGACTTGCTTGTGTAGATTTCCCATGAGGTTGAAGGGCATAGCCTGACAAGGTTAAAGAGAGCCACCCACCTCCAGCCAACCATCACTTGTCAGCTCCTTTGAATGCCAAGTAAATGGTACCCACCAAACAAAACAAATGCTTTTAGATACAGAGAATAAAAGGTTGTAAAGAGAGTCAAAGCTATTAAAGAAACTGAAGGTCTCTCTGGTTTTCGGGTTCTCTTTGTTATCGCCTAGGTATTAAATTACATATCCTCCAATGCTTATATTTCACTTTTCATCATCTTTGTTAGTCTGGGCTCATGTGTAAATATGTGTGAGTGCACACACACATGTACACATTCACACATGCACGCATACACACAGAGATGCATAAATATGCATGCATGCACACACACACATCCGAACTTCATTTGCTCCTCTCAACAGTGCATGCTCTAAACGACCATTCGGAAAGGAATCCATGAAGAAATAAATACCCATTGGGATTATTATCATCACAAGTCTTTTTCAGAGCACAGGGACCCTCTTGTCATGGCCTCTTTTAGGGAATGGCAGTGTTCCAGCCTCTTCCTGGTGACTAAGCCCAGGTAGGTAAAATTGATGACCTGAGAATCTGCCTTGGGGCATTTGCTTCAGTCAATTATTGAAGTTACTGCTAGTTTTGAAATAGTGTTTGCTTTAAATCTCAAATAATGTAAATCTCACCTGCAGGAACAGTCCCTTAGCAGCCATTCCAGCTCCAGTGGAAAACCTAGAGAGGATGCTGAGCAGCAGTGAAGCTATAGAGACCAGGGCTCACCATCTAGCTAGTGAAACAACCATTTCTAATGTGCAGGGAGAAGACAGAACCTTCTGCTTTGCCTCATGTGCAGTACAGAAAGACGTCAGCAGCTCGAGTATCAAATTATGCCCATAATAGCTCATTTACACAAATCATAAAATGAGATTATAGAATGTTGCTATGAGTAAAATACGTGCACCAATATAGGGAGGAATTTCTCCCTTGTTAATTCTTATATTTTGTTTGTATTTAATACACCATTAAGATCGGAAGCCCTAAAATTTGTTCATTCAACCAAAATTTACTGGCATGCTCCGTGTCCTGTGCTAGGCTCAGGGGACTCTTTAGAACTAGAGTCTATTGAGTGAGAGCAGATATATTCACTACAAAATGCAATTACAGTGGTACTGGAGGGGCCATCGGAGGGTGCATTAGTTTCCTAGGGTAGTGTAACAGAGTACCAAACTGGGTGGCTTCAGACTACAGGAGTCTATTCTGTTCATATAAGCCAGAACTCTACAATCATGACATAGGCAGACTATGCTCCCACAGCAGACTCTGGGGAAGATGCCTCCTTGTCTCTTCCCACTGTTTGCTGTCAGTCAGTAATCCTTGCCTTCCTTTGGCTCTGCCCTCACCATCAGGCATTTTCTCATGTGTCTCCTTGTACCCATATCCTTCCTGTATGATTTCCAGTCATGCTGAACTAAGGGCCTGCCTTACTACAATAGGATCTTATTCTACAACAGAATCTTATTGTAACCGACTTAAGCTGTAATAACCCCGTTTCCAACAAAAGGCACATGCAGGTATCAGGGCTGAGTCTTCAATCTCTCTTTGAGGGATACACAATTTAATACATAATCAAAGGATCTTTATAGAGTGACGAGGGGGGTGGGGTGGGGAAATGTCTCAACAGTTAAGACAACTTGCTGCTCTTGGGAAGGATCTGGAGTTGATTCCTAGCACCCACATCAAGCAACTCACAACCATCTGCAATTTGAGTTTTGGGGGTTACAGCCCGCTGGCCCCCACAGGCACTAGGCATGTATCTGGTTGGTGTACAGACATACATCCAAGCAAAACATTCATGCATACATATGTATCTCTGTGTATATATGTATGTTTATATGTATATATGTATGCATGTTTTGAGGTGATATATTATGAATGAGAGCAAACCATCTTGCCTTCTGTGTGGGACTTAGGGTTGGCTCATTTGATTAAGAGGTTGTCATTTAATACTGGACTCACTCATGTGCTATTCTCTGAGTGACAGGACAATGCTTTTAGAACCTCTGAGAAGAGGTGCCCCTCTCTGCTTTTCCTTCCTTTATCCAGAGTGCTTGAAAGTTCTAGAAGGTTTCCTCCCAGTTATCTGTTTACAGTGAACAACAACAACAAATAGAGGTCCATGTCATGATTAGTCTTACTTGTACCAAGGTGAGTTAACAAGTCATATGGACATGGCCACCTAAGGCACTGTTCCCTGACCATAGGCAGGCTTGAAACTGTACAGCTTCCAGGAAGGAAGAGTGTTTGTGAGGCCAAGAAGGAGGCTTCAGGTAAGATATCAGTCATATCCTACATCTGCTAAGAATGATCCAGCATGGAACCCAGCAAATTATTCACCTCAGACTTGTTATCACACCACTCCACTATATAACCTCATACACGTCTACCTGTTAGTAATCTGTTAAACTCCACCTCCACAGTCACTTGGCAACAGCCAGGTATGCTCCTCCCCACAGTTACCTGGCAACAGCCAGGTAGCCCTACCCACTATAAAAGGGGCTGCTTGGCCCCTCCTCTCTCTCTCTTGGCCCCTCAATCCCGCACCTGCAGGTTGCCTTCTCCCCTCCCCCTTTCCATTCCCCCTCTCTCCACGTGGTCATGGCCGGCCTCTACTTCCCTCCACTTCTCTACTCCTCTCTCTCTCCTCCTGCTCTCCCACTCTCTTAATAAACCTCCCTTCGTGGAACCGTCTAGTCTGCTGTGATCTGTTACAAGCTGCACGTGACCTTTTATTGGTGCATTGGCCAGGAAACGAAGACTTCGGGGACCTCAGCTGCTGTGACCGTACAGGACGGACACAACGCCAACGCTGCCATTGCTACACCATGCGGACTTCATCTGCTGCTACCCGCCATCTACAACCTCCATCCCACGCCTCTGCTTCCACCATGTGAGCTGAGCCGCTGCAGCCAGCCACGTGGTACTCTGCCATGTGGGGCTAGGTAACAGGACAGGCATGTAGCACCCCCCTTCCACATTTCCTGATATCAGACTGCACAAACTCACAAACAGACATCGACATAATTGGTAAGGAGTTTTTGTTCGGCTTAAGGGACCCTGAACGCCGGTTAGCACCTGGCCAGCACTTCCTGGACTAAAGGTTTGGCTTTTCATAGTCCTAGTCCATATGGCCTCTAGCTGATCCGGGACTTACGACCTTGGCCCATTGGATGGTTTCCCCTCTAAAGTAGCTCCCAGCCCCTCCCCAGCTCTCGCAGCTCCGCCAGAAATCCTGGTACCAGGTGAGAGCTACTTTCTGCTCCAGGAGCCCAGCTGAGGCCCCCAGATATTTGCGTGACGGCCTGATTATCTGGCTTGAGCCTGTTCTTTGTTATCAGTTTTTCATTTGGGACGCTAAATGAAAAATTGGTAATACAATCACCCAATAGGCACGTTGCCCTCGTCTGCACACACTGACACATACTGCCAGCAGTCTGATAACTGGAAATTCCCTATACCCCTTGCATGTGTTCTGCCTGCTCTCCACCCAAGGTTCTACCCTCTTTCTAATCTTTATTTTTTTAATTAATTAAACCAAAATGGGGAATTGCTGTGACTCTAGCGGATGTCTGCAGGTTCCACGCACACTAGCCTAGAACTGGTAAGCTTCCCCATCCCCCACTGGCCAGAGTCCACATGGTCCCAGGGAAGATTCCTTGAGTTAGAGTGAACCCTGTCCTTCCCTGAACCTCTCTAGGATGGCTCCCCTTAGATGAGACACTTCCCCTCTTCCTCTCGAGACAGTTTCTCGCCGCTGAATACCCCAGGCCAGGCCTGGACAGACTGTTCTCTCTGCCTCAGGAGCACTGGCTCCGACCATAGCCCCCAGGTGTCTCTTCCAAGGGCCAGTCTTTCTCGACCTTTCCCCTTCGTCTCCTTCGTCATTTGCAGCCGCCTGGACATACTTAGTTCCGTCAATTTGTCTGGAAAGCCAGACAGTTTAATACCCGGCTACCCGGCTTGCTCCCTCCCCCTTCATCTCTGCGACCTCCCTTCCCTCTATGGTTCTTAGCTCTGCTCTGGGTTTTCCCCTTACATCCTGCCGCCTGGGACCTGTCCTTCTTCCACAAAAACTAACGTTGGGGTGATACAGGACATGCTTACTTTTCCTAAATGCAGCCACCAGAGTCACTGGGCAACAACTTCCAGCAGCTAACAGGAAGTTCCGCCCTACAGCTGTGCTGCTGCCTGCAGACCTGATCCGCCTGCGGCAACTGGCTCATAGTCCAACCTGCCAGCTGTACGATCCAGCTTAGCCAAATTGTTTTTGTCCTAATATAAAAATGTGCTTTTCTCTTCCTATACAACCTGCCAAACTTACTTAAGACAGGATAGGATTGTCTTGATAGATTTTTACTACTGCTATTATTCTATTCAGTTACAACCAATCCTTATGGCTCTCAATCTTGTCAGAAGTCTGCTGATAGTATTTTTAAGCTTATGGCCGACAGAATTCCCAAAGCCTCTAACAGTTAACCCAAGATGGTTTCAGAAGACGGACACTGGACTCCTAGAACATACAGCCTGGATTGTATGTGGACAAACACAACGGGATACCCTGAGTCAAATGACTTGGCTAAAAAAAGGTAAGTCATTTCTCACGTCACACGTATCCATTCCACAGAAAAAGCCCTGCAGCTTCTGTGCTTAAAAGCCAAACTGACTTCACCCAAGAGACTATGGAAACCACGAGAACTATTGGCTAGTGGACTCTGTCATTTTTAAAAAATAATATATAACTGGTAGATTGTTGTTCTCTCTTTATCAGACTTCTGACTACATTGACAGCTAAGTTTTCACAGATATTATCTGTTACCTCATTACCTAAACTCATTTGAAAGACTGCTTGTATTAACTCATGCTGTTAATCTGTTTTGTAAACTTTTAAGCTACAGGAAACCCACTCAGATCTACCGCTCATGGATGCCATCCAGATAAGTACATCTGCCTAAAATTCCCACTTACTACCTATAACAAAGGGTGGGATCCCTCTGGGTTTCAAATGTACATCTTAGAAAAAATTCTTTCTCCAAGTGTTCTTAATCTTATTTCCCTCATTTTGTCAAGTCCAGGTGCATCCAATACAGCTCCAGAGAAGCAACCTTCAGATGCTCCATCTCCTGTCACACACACTTCTACTGGAACCTGTTCCTTCTGACTTATTCTCAGATGGCTCACTCCATAGACCCTGGACAGCAGGAAACAGCCAAGTCTCTTAAGATTGGACAAATATCCTCCACACCCATTCTTCTAGGTTCCCCCTAAAGACATGTCACCCCCAATGCCAGCAGGAAATAGCCAGATTTCACGACGACCCTATTCCTGCTTCGCCATCACCTCTTTCTAATTTTTCTTTTTAATTAAACCAAAACATGGAAATGTTAGTAATCTGTTAAACTCCACCTCCACAGTCACTTGGCAACAGCCAGGTATGCTCCTTCCCACAGTTACCTGGCAACAGCCAGGTAGCCCTACCCACTATAAAAGGGGTTGCTTGGCCCCTCCTCTCCCTCTTGGCCCCTCAACCCTGCACCTGCAGGTTGCCGTCTCCCCTCCCCCTTTCCATTCCCCCTCTCTCCACATGGTCATGGCCGGCCTCTACTTCCCTCCACTTCTCTACTCCTCTCTCTCTCCTCCTGCTCTCCCACTCTCTTAATAAACCTCCCCTCGTGGAACCGTCTAGTCTGCTGTGATCTGTTACAAGCTGTGCGTGACCTTTTACTACCTACCTGTGCCATCTTGGCCAGCCTGCTTCCAACCTAGACTGAAACACAAGGATCAAAGAAATGTTCCTTGCTGCTGAGATGAACTTCCCTTTCCCCTTTGAGACAGTAATAAACTTCCCTTTCATATCTAAGATCACCCCCTTCTCCTATCACCTCAGTTTTAGTCCAGAAGCTGCTTCGTGAAGTGTTTTCCTTGTTTTTTCCACTCCCCCCCCCCCCCGCCCACCATTCCCCTTTTCTCTGGGCTTTGTCTACTTGGTATAGTGTCTCATTGGTCCTGAGCCTCTGAGAAGAGAAACAGACCCTTTTGGAGGTCAACACTGATGTTGGTAGTAGAAGGCTAATTATTGAAGGGCCAGGGACAGCTTGAAGTAGCATCATGGGCTTAGCCCTATGTGGATTTAGCCACCAGATCTCATAAATGGCCTTGAGTGTCAAAAAGTACTTTCTGTAGTGTCAACTTCCCCTGCCACCTTGCAGCAAACTCCTCTAGGTGACCCAGCCTCTATTCTCCTAAGGCAATTAATTCTGTTTGCTTCTCCCTGTAGGAGTTTCTGCACAGAAGTTACTTTTCTGGTTGTAAGCTTGAATAGCCAGACAGTACCCAGGTGCTAAGGAGGGATTCAACCCTGCTGATAACAGAAAAATGAGGCCTGGTATTCTTTTCTCTAGAATGGAGGAGAGGAGGTTCTGAATACCACCTGGGGGCAAAGAGAAGGAACCTCAGCCCTACCTACACCTACTGAACCAAAGCACCCACTTTTAATACAATCTTTCCCCTACGGTGAGACATGTGCTCATTAGCATCTGAAACACTCTTCTCTCTCAGTAGTAATCAGAAAGGTACAGTTGTTTTCTGGTGACATTCCTATGCTGATGTCATTGACATTAGCAGAGAAGCACAGGGCTAGACACCACTTCCTACATCCCATCTGCTGTTTATGAGCCTCGAGATTCAAAATAGTTCCTAACCTTTTTGGTTAATTCTTTGGGTGGTATTTTCTTAAAAAGTTATCTGATGAGTTATACATAATTTTAAAAATTAGTTTCTAAAGGTTCTGCGTTCATCTTCTCTCATCTGTTTTCAGTAGAGCATATGGTTGAAACAGATCGAGTCCCTGGCAGGGAGAACCCATATGATCTCAGCTGGCTTTGGAAACCTATTCTCCAGCAAGGCAGTCAGATGCCACATGGACAGTGTCCTCTCAGGCACAGGCCTCTGTGTGAAACAGGTTGTAAGAATTTTCAGGAAACAGTGGTGCCTGAAAGCACTAGAAAATCACAGGGACAAGGTCTCACTCTGTAGACAAGACTGGCCTCGAACTTAGAGAGATCTGTCTGCCTCTGCCTCCCAAGTGCTGGGATTAAAGGTATGTGCTACCGTGCTTTTACCTCAATTTACTATGAAAATTGAAAATCCTGATGAGAAGTCTCTTCAGCATTCCCAGAGATTATCTTTTGTAGACTGTACCTAGTTTAAAATGTGAAAGGAGACCTTGGAAAGAAGATGGAACATTCTCCAAAACTCAAAATGTCAACAAAATATCAATTGGATTTTAATTTTTGGAGTTTTTTTTTTTCTTTTTCTTCAGTTTCTGTTCACAAAGCTTTCAAGACAAGAATTCAACACACTACTATATTTCTTCAGCATTTGTTTCAACACTTTATTTTCAAACTTTTGTAGGACCTCTTCCCTAGCAAGGTACAGCACTCCATCAACTTCTTAGCCACCAAGCTTCAAAACCTTGTAAAGAAAGGAAAACAAAACATACCCACAAACCTCATGCAAGACACAGCCATTCCAGAACACCAGGGTAATCCGTTCTCTTGTTCACAAAATGGCTCCCAGCAAAATGCATGCTCAGACATAACAAGGTCATTTTCCCCCCTCTGATCTGATTTGCAAGTCCAGCCCAAGAAACCTACACATTTGCATGAAATACTCTTAACAAGTGCTTCCCATGTGTGGAATTTTAAATGAATGTTTTTGTTTTGTTTTGGCCAGAGGAGTCAGAAAAATGGCTGCAGCTGGTCAAGGATTATATTTCTTACAGCCAGGAGATTCCAATCTATTTTTTACTCCATGGGATCAATAAACAGCCAGGCTGATATACATAAAACTGCTTTGGTCTTGACAGTATATACTCTCGTGAATGTGTATGTGGGCATGGACTCGGGCACTGGCAGGTGCATGTGTATTCGAGCACACACGCAAACACACACACACACACACACACACACACACACACACACACACAGGATTTCTTGGCTCCCCTTAAGGTAGAGCCATTCCAAATCCTGACATCATTGAAATATGTACAGTAACAGAAGCAATAAAGGGAGGAACACAAGAGAGAGAAACTCAGCTCTGGATGTGCCCTCGAGACAGTTGTTCCAACAGTGCAGGCTTTGTTCTTGTGCGAGTGAAACACAGACCAAATTCAACTCTGTCAGCAAGGACACTGGCATAGTCACCTGAGATGAGACTGGTAAGAAAAACGACCTGTGTGCGAACTGATGAGGCAGGCAATCATGGTTAGTCATAAACCCCCCTCCAAAGGCCCAAGATTTGCAGAACACAAGGATTGAAGCAGCTTAAATGCTATAATCTCCATTTATAGACTTCCCCAGACTCCACGTAGGCCTCAGTAGGCCTCACAGCTATGCCTGTCCCTGTATGTCAGCCAAAGCTTCAACACTTATTCATAAAGAGGAAGGCACAGCATGTGATGACACAGGATCCCACACTTCTTCCTGGAAGTAGGATCCTGTGAAACCGCCCTGTCTACTTCCAAGAAGTGGTTCCTGGACCACGTGTTCTTCTCTGCTGTAGGATAACTTCCCTAAGAAGCTTGGGTTAGGCTGGGCGGTGGTGGCTCACGCCTTTAATTCCAGCACTTGGGAGGCAGAGGCAGGCGGATTTCTGAGTTCGAGGCCAGCCTGGTCTACACAGTGTTCCAGGACAGCCCAGGCTACACAGAGAAACCCTGTCTTGAAAACAAAACAAAACAAACAAACAAAAAACAAACAAACAAAAAAAAGAAGCTTGGGTGAGAAGGTAAGGAGGGACCGTTCTGCCATCTCTCACACTCTTGTTAGTTTCTTTTTTCTTCTCTCCCAGACTCAGTGAAAAAGAGAACTATGAATAGTAAAGTTGAATATCCCTAATCTGAAGTCTGAACTGCACCCCAATCTAAAACGTTCCAAGCACTCACACTATCATTCTGTGCATTCAAAGATTCTAAGTCTTTTTTGTTTTTTCCAGAGCTGAGGCCCCAAGCATTGTAGATAAGGGATCTTCAGGCTGCTTTCAGTGGCGGGTGTTTGTGATTTGCTGTGAGCTGTGGAGTGTTACTGAAGTTGGTCAGGCAAATGCTTGGTAGAAAAGAGCTTTGGCTCTGCTCTTCAGGACCTAGTGGGCTGAGGAGGACACAGAAAAATGAATGCTGTTGTTTTTTCTGTCACACAGGGAGATGTGCTATAGCTCAGAAGGGAAGGAAAATATCTGCAAGGGAGGTACTTCCCAGAACTACTTCCTCAAAGACAGTCCATCCCTTGTGAGTTCTAAAGGACAAGTTAGGGTGACAACCTAGTACTCACTGCAGTAGATTTGGTTCCCTGGGCAGACAATAGTGCCCTGGGTTTGAAAGCTGGCTCTGAACACCTCATGGCCTGAGAGGACCTCTGCCTAAATTTGTAACTTGAGACTAGTTCGTAGTGTAGAAATCCACCTCAAAACATACACAGTGCTCACAGTAACGCCCCTTCCAGTAAGGCGTGACCTCTATTGGTTTGCAGACCGAGAGCTAGATTCTAAGCTGCATACAACGAACCAGATATTTAAAAACAATCCCAGTGTGGGGAAGGGTGAAGTGGCCCTGCTTGGCATTTTAAAAGAAAAAGCAATCCAGCTCTCCAAGGAATGGCATTAAGGAAAGGAAAAGTCTTACTGTTTTCCTTTTGTGTCCTCAGTCTTTGAGGGGAACTTAAAGAGACCCTCAACTCCTATGAGAAGAGAAAAAGTCTGGTGCAGCATACTGTCACTGTGTAAACAATACTGCTGGGGTCCTTGTTAAACTTCCAGCCCATCTCACATAGATTGCCTCTTACCCTCTTAGCCTCGCACTGCTGCTGCCATTCTGGTCCCCAAAACTCTGGACTCCAGACTGTTTTAGGCTTCAGAACAGCAGATTCAGTGAGATATAGACCAGGGCCATCAGAGAGTTAGGCTGCCTAGGAAAGTCTCCCTGGTGGCAAGCTGGCTAGTGCCTGTGTTTGCAGCATCCGTGAACTGCCAGAGTTAGCAAGCCAAACTATGTGATGTCAAATTAAATTTGAATTTTACAGATACTTCTTTTTCCTAGAGTACAACTATGTCCCGGGAGTTATGTGGAACATGATTAGATTAATATCTTGTTTTGTGTTTTGAGACAGGGAGGGTCTTGCTATGTAGCAAAGCTGCCCTTTTGAATGTCCACCCCACCCCCAATCCTCCTGCCCTGCCTTCGGAGTGCTGGATTGCATGTGTACATTGTGATTCTGGCTCTATGGATTACATGTATGTTTCATGATTCTGGCTCTGTGGGTTACATGCATGTTTCATGATTCTGGCTCTCTGGGTTACATGCGTGCTGCATGATTCTGGCTCTGTTCTACTACAGCTTATCTGAAATTCAGAAGTATGTTTGCATCCTGCATTTGTGCCTCAATCCTTTCATTTGAGGCTTGTTGTTTGTTTCTTGAGGCAGAGTCTCAGATTGTAACCCAAACTGGCCAGAAACTCTGTATGTGACTCAGAATGGCCTTGTACTTCCAACAAAACCTCAGCCTCCCAAAGGCTAAGACCACTCAACTGCAAGTTACCTCCTGGATCATCTGACATTCTTTAAAAATAATTGTGTGTGTGTGTGTGTGTGTGTGTGTGTTCACTGTAAATATGTAAAGCTGTGGTGGGGCTTTACATATACATGTGAGCACATGCCTGTGGAGGCCAGAGATCACCAGTGTCTTCTTAGATGGGCTCCCCTTTATCTTTTAAGACACAGTCTCTCACTGAACCTTGAACTTGCTAATTGCCTTGGTTGGCTGCTCATTGAGAGCCAGGGACTCTGTTTTCATCCCTATACAGGGTGGTGGGCTTCTCCATGTGTGCTGTCACACCTGCATGCTGAGAACCAGAACTGAGGTCCTTATGCTTTTGTGGAAGACAATCGGCTGATGAGCCATCCACCAACCCTTATCCAGTATTCTTATCCAGTATTCTTACTCTATTCAAGTCATGCAGTCTATTCACTATGCACACTTGACTGGGCCAGAACTCCCTTTGTAGACCAGGTTATGCTAGAACTCACAGGGATCCACTTGCCTCTGCCTCCACAGTGTTGGGATTAAAAAAAAAAAGAAAAGAAAAGAAAAAGAAAAGAAAAAAGAAAAGAAAGTCACACCCAGCTGGACATTGTTATACTAAAAGATGACTATTGTTTACTGAAACCTACATTTAACAGGCTTCCCACATAGTCTCTCTAACAAGCTACCATACATACATACACATATGCTTGATCAAACTGGCATGGCTGTCTCCTTCTACCCTGCCATTCAAACCACAGAACCAACTTCAGCCAAAGTCTCAACATCTCAGGCCACCTCCTACAAGACCAGGACTTCCACAATCTGTCCCCTTCTTGCTGGCTTTCCCCTTACTCAACTCTGAACATGGACCACAGTGGCATGGTAGAGGCAAGTGCTTATATAGTTCTCGTGATTGTTCACAGACCCACATCTCATCTGTGTTCCACACACTTAACCCTTCTGTCAATACCCAATGGTTTCTTTTAGTCTCAAGGTGAAGTACCCTGGGGAAGCTGGGATTAGTTTGTTCTCACTCATTTGCCCTGGCATTGTGTTGTCAGGGGCTTTTCATGATTCTTGTTAAGCATGAACTGACAGCTTTCTGGTTTTGTAAGAAGTGATAGTTAGATTTTTGCATCTGTTCTGAGCACCTCAGCCATGAGGTTGGTTGAATGAAACAGTCTCTGTCATTGCTTGGACTTTGTTGACGGAAACTACAAGTCTTGTAAACTCCACACCGGCAGCTTGTACAGCGTACGTAAGTAGGATGAGAGCAGAGGCTAGCTCACCTTCCCTGTTCCTGTAGCTTCAAAAGGCACCTGTTTTCAGGAACGGACAGATGTCACTTGGCCTTTGATTTTCAAAGGCCATAGCTTTGATAACACCTTTTTCTAACTCCTTCAATATTAGTGGACACCCAAAGCCCCAGAAAGGTCTTCGAAAGGCAGGAGGCTGCCCCCGCCATGTCTGCCATTGCTCCTCTTTGCCCCCTATGTCCCAACAGCACTGTACGGCAAATACACCACGCACCAAGCAGGCCACCTCCTCAAGGCCATGGCTGCTCCGTCTGTCCTCTGTCATCCAGGTGCTTGCTGAAATGACGCCTACATCGAGGTCTTCCCTGAGTATCTTCTCTCAGGCTAAATTTCTCCTGGAAACTTCTACCCTGCTTCCTCTCTTTTTCCCTCTAACTTTTCTGTGTACTGTTCGACCTCTTCCCACTGGACTGTGGACTCCAAAGATCAGGGATTTTAAAATTTGTTCTCTCCAGTGTCTCCAGCTTCCAAGAATACAATTAGCAGCCTATACATGTTTGAGCAAGTACATTTTTTTTCTTGTATATTTTCACAAAAAAAGAAAGAAAGAAAGAAAGAAAGAGAGAGAGAGAGAGAGAGAGAGAGAGAGAGGGGGAGGGGGGGGGGGAGGGGGGGAGGGGGGGGGGGGGAGGGAGGGAAAGGAAAGGAAGGAAGGAAGGAAGGGAAGGAAGAAAGGAAGGAAGGAAGGAAGGAAGGAAGGAAGGAAGGAAGGAAGGAAGGAAGGAAGGAAGGAAATGGGTAACTACCACCTATTTATTCTCTGGTATCAATGGACAGGTCCTCTCCGAAGATTACCTGTTCTATGATTGAAAACCAATACCTCAAGAGAGTTTAGGCAGCAGTGAGCCCTGGTCCTTCAAACACAATAAGTGCTTGGTAAACTTAAGTGACTGGATGCAAAGGCACATTTGAAAAGCATGCATACCTTCAGACTGAATAACAAGCCCTGGGATGAATGTTGCTGCCCTTTGTCTTCCTCCGCAGAGGTGGTCTGCATGTTGAACTGCGAATGCCCTTCCTTGCACTCCCCCAAGGCCCTATTGGCCTGTGAAACACAGGCCACGTTCTGTCCAGAGCTGTGTGAGTGCAGCCCCGGATTACTGCATAAAGAAGCTAACTGGCTCCCTCGGGGATGGAGCTCAGAATTTGGTTTATTTGCACCAGCTGCAACTAACCAATCACATAACAGACTTCGCACACTAATAGCTGAATGGCTGAGCCAGGCGTCTGATTCGACCAGCACACCTGTAAATAATGAAATACTCACAGGAAGCAGAGGGTTTAGCAAGACCGAGAGGAGGCCATACTGAGGAGAGAAGGTTGGCTGTCCTCTTGGTCAAGGTAGGGTGTCCTGATGTTTTTAGGTAGGTATGAGCCCTCTCCCACTCCAACTACATGGACATTTGTGACTTGGAATACAAATTATTTAAATAAATTGTATTCATCTCAAGCAAGAATGAATGCAAGTGTCTTAGACGTAGGTGGCTTCTTTTTCTTTTCTCTTTCTTTCTTTCTTTCTTTCTTTCTTTCTTTCTTTCTTTCTTTTTTACTACTTTGGGTTTTTTTTTTTCAATTAAGAAAGAAGGCCCATATGAATGTAATGGCTTTCACCTGTAACCTAACCATTAAGAGAATGAAACAGGGGGACTGTGAATTCAAGGTCAGTATGGGATACATGGGGAGATCCTGGCCCAAAACAAGAACAACAGAAAAGACAGATTCACCACTTCTCAAAAGCAACTGAGGGCTGGGGATGCTTGCCTAACAAGCACGGAGCCCCGGATTCAGTCCTCCCTTTGTGTACACGAGGAGTAATAGCAGCCTGAAAACCTAGCACTTAGGAGGTAGGGGAGGGAGATAGAGGAGGAGATGCAGGGATTCAAAGTCATCCTTGGTTACTCAGACGTGTTGTGAGGCCAGCCTAGGCTATAGGAGAACCTAGCTCTTTCTCATAAAAGATTTTTAGATGTCCATATTCAGGTTGGGTGGGAATGGTGGTTCATGGCTGTAATCCCAGCAGAGGCAGGATGACTAAATTTAAGGTCAGTCTCTGCTACATGGTCACTTGAGGTTCAGCCTGGGAGACACAAATCCAGACCCCACCTCAGGGGAAGAAGATGTGTGCACGTGCATGCGCTTGCGTGTGTGTGTGTGTGTGTGTGTGTGTGTGTGTGTTTTAGGGTGGTATTAAACAATCTGTCAACTCCCAGCTTTAAGGAAATCTGAAGCTTTCACTGCTGGCTCTAAAATCAGAGATCATTAAGCAAACAAAGAGGAATGGACAAGCTTCTGAGAGAGAAAAGGCCCTTGCTCTTCACCATCTGTTCCTTTCTACGAAGCTGCTTCAAGTATGCTGCTCAGAAGCCCCTTGGAGAAGAGCCCCAGAGGGGGACTGACCTGGGTAGTTTTCTTGCTCATCCTCCATACAGAGCCAGAGGCAAGAATTATAGTTCGGCTGTGTACTAGGAATCCACACCCAGGAGGTGGTGTGAGGAAGGAGTGAGAAAGGAAAGCTTTCAAAAATAAACCCTGGAGCCAGTGAGCTGGGCAAAGGGCTTGCAGCATAGGCCTGTTGAACTGAGCTTGACCTCTGGAGCCCTTGTAAAGTTGGAGAGGATGGACTCCACAAGGTTGTCTTCTGACGGCTGCATATCATTGGTCCACTGTTCATTCACCTGCATCTTCACATCCATCCATGGTATGTACACACACACATACACACACACACACACACACACACACACACACACACACACACTTCCACAGCTTGGCTGCCCTGTACACTGCTTGATGGTCAGGAATATTCCCAGGCTGCCCCTGGGTATGTCTCCTCAGTTTGTAAAAGTCAGCAAATTTTCTGCCAGGGAGAAACCATAGGTCAGCTCTCTCCCTGAGGTTCACACTCAGTTCCAGGCCACACTTCCTTTGTCTTCAGTTGTTTCTCCAGGCAGGCAACTGATGGTGGCTAGGGCATTTTATCAAGACCAGGAGTAGAAGAGCAATTTGGACTGATTGTGTTCAGTGATGGGCTTGTGTGTCACATACTCAGAGGTATGGCTTTGATTATGGGATCCGGGTGCTCCAAAGCTTGGCAGACCCAGTGATGGTGTTGGTAGGCAGGACAGAGGTGATGGATAGGCAGAGAAGGGAGTCTGTGGAGTCCCTCAAGGTTTGTGTCCTATACAGTGAGGAGGCTCACAGACTTCTTCCAGCTCTAAAACTTAATATAAAAGTGGCTCACAAAACTTATTTTGAAAACCAGTGGCCATGCCTTCTAGTTACTGTGTTAAATCCAAACCAGGTCAGGGATTTCTCTGAAAGAGTTTGGTTTGACCGCCCTACCCACACTTACACGGAAGCATCATAGAAGAATTGATCTTGTTTTCTTTGTGTGCTGGGGATAGATCATATTACAGCGCTTCTCTCTCTCTCTCTCTCTCTCTCTCTCTCTCTCTCTCTCTCTCTCT
>NW_021620757.1:151914-221831 GCF_004785775.1 Grammomys surdaster
TCTCTCTCTCTCTCTCTCTCTCTCTCTCTCTCTCTCTCTCTCTCTCTCTCTCTCTCTCTCTGTGAGTGTGTGTGTGTGTGTGAATGTCCTGTTCCTGGAATGTTGTCCAGGTGACACCTCTTTTCTACCCAGCCTTCTGCGTCCACAGAGGACTAAAATTCTCAGTGTTTGTGGCTAACAACTTAAGACTGTGGCCTTGACTGATTCAGAAGCCCCAGAGAAGATCACTCAGCGTTCCAAGGCAGCAGGTGTAATGAAATTGGCTCCAGTAAGAAACGGATCTGACGTGGGGAAGAGGCCAGAGCACGGCTGGGCTGACAGTGGCCTAGTCAGCTTTACAGGCCAGGCTTCCTCAGCCCTGTCTCCATCCTGCATCCTAGGGAACCAGTGCTACACTGTGTCCTTGATCACTCTGGTTGGAACTGGATGCTTTCCGATGATGCCAGCTTTGAAAACTGGGGCCACAGCGTTGCACAGTTGGTGGAGCTGGGGAGACGCTTCAGCGAGCAACATTTCCTGTCACTGATGCCTGCAGTTCCACCAAGCATTTGATGTATGACAGGAGGTGGTTTGGGGTCCATTTAACGATTTCTTTAAAAGGTGATAGAATATGCATAAAAGATGGTAGAATATGCATAGGAAAATATGCTTGTTACTATAGATGGTCCTGCGCACCTGAGAGCACTGATAAGGAGTGTGTGTGTGTGTGTGTGTGTATGTGTGTGTGTGTGTTAGTAGTTGTAAGGTCAAAAAACGAGGCCAGAATAATATCTGAGAAACATTTCTCAGTGATCTCTTGCTCTCCCACCACACACCCATTACAGCACAAAGCGAATCAATGCAGCAGGCTATTGCAGAGGCAGTCAATGAATAGAAATCTCCTTGCCGTTGCCCCGTGTGCAGAAGAGACAGGGGCTCTTCCTGCCCTTTAATTGTTCTGCCTACAAGATACATTGCAATGCCTTTTCTTTCTTTTTTTTTTTCAGGAGGAATTCAAAATTAATTCGGCTTCCCAGCATCCTGTCCTATTTTTATGTAGCTGCTAACAGTTCATTCAAAAATAAAAATAAAAAGATTGTAGAAGATGCATGCAGCTGCCTTTTATCCTTAAGGATGAAAAACTGGTTATGAAGGAGGTTAATGTTGTTATTCCAGAGAGATAACCCTGGTTGCTATGGTGAGGAATCTTCTGTCAATCATCGCAATGAAGTTGGCTCCTTTTACAAGAACGGCCTATATTAGAGCCACAGTTGGAATCTATTTGCCACTGAGCTTTGACTCAAATGTTTAACTTAGAGGACAGGTCTGTGTTTTATCAATTTGGGAAACCGTAGCCTTTAAATGCAGTGCCTAGGAAGTGCAGCTGGGCTTTCAGAACACACTCAGAAGGGGTCAATTTGACAACTCTTTCTGGGTAGCAACTAATGTCTGAATAAGTACAGAGGGGATTTTTTTTGAAACAATAACTAGTCATAACCAAGAAAGGAATAGCCATAAGGAATTCAACAACATAGACGGTGTGACTCACTCTCAGATGGGCTTCCTTTGATGAATTTGTTGATTGATTTTTAAAAAATGCAATGGTTTTGATCTGTGGTGTCCACAGCTTAATGATCAGCCTTTCTGTCTGAAATTTATTAAGGCAATAATCCACAAGAAATGGGCTGTTTTCTGCACTTTATGACTTGTTATTTAACATTTAACAGAATGGCTATTTATTTTGGAAACAGCCAATTCTGAGAGGTTTATTGTCACTGTGAACCGTAATCACCCGCTTGCATCATCACGAGTTCTGCAACAGATAAAATGGGCAGCTGTAATGGGGAAATTGTCGAGTATTTGCATTCTTGATTGCACAGGGGGTAACTCTACCTTGGAGCCCAACTGCATTCACAGCAGACTTGCCTCCCCCATGAAATGGCTGCAGTTCCCAGTTACAATGGGTTCCAAATACAATAATGCTCCTAAAAGTCTCTGCATTTACCCACAAGTTACTTACGTGGAAAAAGAAGATAAGGCCTGGATGAACACAGCAATGTTGTAGATTATATTTTGTTTATCCCAGTATCAGAGCAGGAATTAAGTTCCCTTGCTTTGTGGAAACCTATGCTTGAGTAATATATTCCCGCGTGCCCTCAGAGAATTCCTTTTGTCACAGTGTTTCTGTTTCTACACTTGTGCAGCTGGAAGATTCACGGCTGGGACTGAGTCCTGGGCCCTGATTAGATCTCTGAGCTGCTCCTCCGCTGGGTGACCTGGAGCACAGGTGATTTATAAAGGACACCATGTGTCTCAGAGACACGTAGGTACTCTTGGATACCTTTAATCTGAGATGTTAGCGATTTGTACTGGGAATCAGTCCTAGCATTGACAAGGACACCGAAGGACTGGTAGATTCAGAGAAGGTGTATCTTGGGCATAGCATTGAAACCCCTCATGAAAGAGAGCAGGTCTTTGAATCGTTCTGAACTCCTATTTTCATGTCAAAAATGCAGATAACAATCTCACAATCTCTCCTAATATACAAAGGTTATGCTAATGAGTGAGTTGGATGAAGTATGGGGAAGCCAGCTGGGAAAGGGCTAGTTCTGTTATCAGTCCTTACCCTCGGTTCCTCAGCATCTCTGTGTGGAGAATGGATCAGTCCAACACCTACAGAGACATAGCTTCCTACACTTGGTATTTGAAAGGATTTGTAAGAATTGAGACATGAGTTCCTCCTCCAGAAGTATTGCAGGTGGGTCCCCTTAGAAGAGTCTCCATAAACAGCATCTTCTGTTTATAGAGAATGTTGTTGTCTGAGCCCTCCTCTGCAGCAGGTGGGTTACTGGGCAGATTGGGGCTGGAGTACCTATCCTCAACACAAAGGCTCTGTAGTTGCATTGAGGGGGTGGTGATCCTGGAGTCACATGATTTTATTTTAATTTAAATAAAAACCTCAGTGTATTTCCAAGTCACTTTAAATAATAATAATAATAATAATAATAATAATAATAATAATAATAAATGTATATGTACACACACACATTTTCAGAACTTGTTTTAGCTGTTTACTCACCATGAACCTGCTCAATTTAGCAACAAACTTTATTTGTGGCCAAACTTTCTGACTATAAAATGGGGTTAAATAGTCATATGCCTCCAGTCTCCTTGTGACTACAGGGTGGTGGTAGCACAAAAATTGATTTTTCTGTGCTCTGAAATGAATAAATTGGTGGACACTATGGAGATCTTGTGAAGTTCTGTTGTCTCAGTCTCTTCGGCAACTTCGTTTTGTTTTAGAATTCTGGTGATGTCTACCAGTCCCACGACATTCGTGGGTATATTTTCCACATAGATATCATGGGTTTCTTAGGAAATGGGCACCATAGTAAACTGTGTTTCAATCCAAGAGCTTGATATTTTTTCTATAAGAAGTTAGGATAAAATACAATCCTAATAAGATTATAAGAAAAATGAGACATGAAATATATAATTCTGAAAATAAAAATACTGCAGAAAGCTGTTAATGTAACATAGAGGGGTGAGTGCACAGGTGCAAGTGGAGGTCAGAGGTCAACCTTGAATGTGTTTACTCAGGCATCATTCATCTTGTTTTCACCTGGTGTGTGTGTGTGTGTGTGTGTGTGTGTGTGTCTGTCTGTCTGTCTGTCTGTCTGCCCACCTCCTTTTGCCTCCTGGCTGCTGGGATTACAAGCATGAACCACATGCTCTGGGGCTCAAGCTCAGGTCTTCATGTGTGCACAGCAAAGCCCGTTACTGACAGTTACCTCCGAAGCCTCACAGTGCAAACACAGTTTTAAATTATGGGCTTAAGGGATACAATGAATGTGCACGAGGGAGATAAAGTATAAGAAGACAGAGGAACAGAATCAGATGATACACATACACACACACACACACACACACACACACACACACACACACACACGGGGCGGTGGGGGGAGGGAGACGGAGATAGGGAGATGATAAGTATCCAGCAGTAGTATCAAGTCATCAAGAAACAGGAAGATTCTAGAGGAGTGAGGAAAGTGGGAAGAAAGGGGAGGGGAGGGAAGGGGAGGGGAGGGGAGGGGGAAAGAGAGGGGAGGGGAAGGGAGGGGAGGAAAAGAGAGGGGAGGAGAGAGAGGGAGGACAGAGAGAGGAGCGGTAGAGAGAGGAAGGAGAGGGAGAGACAGAGAGGAAGGGAAAGGGAGAGGTAGAGAGAGAGAACAGTCAGTGACTGTAAGTTTCCTGTCCTCCCAGGAAGCTGACCAAGGCCTCATTAACAGCTGAGGACTTCTTAATGGCAGGAACGGAAACATCAGAAAGAGAACTGGAGAAGGCCCTGTTTTCCGAAGATCTGGCTCAAAGGGCAAGCTCATTTGCAATATGACAGGCCTAGAATTACAGTGAAAAATAAAGTTTTCCAAATCCTCATAGTTTCCGAAACCAAGTATGAAGAAACAGTAGAGGCCTGCTGTGTCCTCTCCCTGGGCGCTGACAGGGTGGGTGTGGCCTGGCTGTTCTGTTGGGAGAGGGCGGGGTGATAGGTCTCAGAATTCTGCCCTTGGGGCATAGAATCTTCCTCTTCTCGCCTGTGGGAATGCTGAGTCCTGTCATTTTGTCACCCACCTATTTCAAGGGCAATAATAATTGGGATTTTATACTTAGCATTTATCCTTCACCAAAGATCATTCTAAACGTTCTTATACATCTCTTCACTTCCTGTTGCCTGTGGATCAAGATGAAGAACTCTCAACGCCTTCTGCAGCACCATGTCTGCCTGCCACATTTCCTGCCATGATGATAATGGATTAAACCTCTGAATTGTAAGACAGCTGTCTTAGCTTTTTATTGCTCTGAAAAGACACCTTGACCAAGGCAACTCTTAGGAAGGAAAACATTTAATTGAGCCTGGCTTACAGGTTCAGAGCTTCAGTCCATTATCATCATGGTGGGAAGCATGGCAGCGTCCAGGCAGACATGGGTTCTGGAGAAAGCTGTATCTTGATTCAAAGGCAGCAGAAACAGACTATATCATACTAGATGTAGCTTGAACATAGATCTCAAAGCCTGCCCCCAACACTTTCTTCAACAAGGCCACACCTACCCCAACAAGACCACACCCACTATTAGTCCCACTCCCTGAGCCAAGCATTCAAACACATGAGTTTATGGGAGTCATACCTATTCAAACCCACCACACCAGCCCCAATAATCTTTTTCTTTATAAGAGTTGCCATGGTCATAGTGTCTCTCCACAGCAATAAAACCCTAACTAAGACATATGGGTAACAATATTTTTGGAATGTTTCAGATTAAATATACACACAATTCCACATAGCCTCATGTGTGACCTACTTTTGCACAATTCTATTTATGATTGAATCTTCTATATTTTATTAACACCTTTTTTGTCCTCATTTGTTACCACTCTATTTGGCAGCGTGACCCTGGGAGAGTGGAGCCTAAAACTGAGGTGGACTAAGTCTCATGCAATAGACAACTTTATTCTGAGCACCAGACAGTTTATATTATGAGGGCATTCTGAGGGTTAAGCAAGGTCATGTGAGCAAAGTTCACTTGAGTACAAGTTGTATACAGTCACACGGGCAAGGTCACATGGGTTTAGGCTGTGTACAGTCTAGAGAGCAATGTCACATTAGTTCTATATACAATCATGAGGGCAACATGTGCTTAGAAACATCATCTGAATGATAGTGATGGGTCATCTAAACCCACTCCTGTGTACTATACCCGGGAGGGGCACAAAAGCACATTGCAAAAAGAATCCATGTTTTGGAGAAATAGATCACATGACTCTTGTCTTGTTGACTTGAAGTTTTCTCACGAGCTCGCAGAAATCCCACACAGCTTCATCAACAGACTATGCTCTGACATTCATTAACATAACAGCAGTTTCTTCAAGCTCTAAGAAAGTCATTTGTCAGAAATTGTTTCATTGTCCTACACCTGGCCCTTTGAGTCTATGCTAGACCCAAGCTGCCCCAATGAATATGTACTTGGAGCTTTGATGCAGCAAGCAGGAGGCTAGCATGCTGTGCAAAGACCCTGCTCGGGTTGAATCTCAGGGAAATGGAGTGTAATATACAGCATGTTGATAAGTTGTCACTGTTGTTGAAATCTGACTCTAGGAGCAAGGAGGCCCTCCCTTGCCTCAAATTTAAGCACGTTTATCTCAAGTGTTCTTCAAACCTCCCTGTCTAGGGTCAGACTGGTCCCCAAACCCTGTGACACAGAGAAAAAGAGGACAGCAAACAACTAAGGCATTAGGAAAAAACATTGTGCCCCTGAGAACAGATCAAGTGAGCCATTTCCAACAAAGGCTACTGCTGTTTATCCATGGTATAAAAATGCCTGTGTTGTGGAGATGCTCTGCCCAGAAGCCTCTCTGTCAGAAGTTCCAGCATGACTGTTTTCAGCATGGCTTCCCTAGTCACTTGATGCTGCTTTCTTTGTTCTCTCTACTGGGATGCTCCAGTCATTTCTGCAGCATGTTATAAGTGTTATTTATTGTATTTGCTATCTAGCTAGCTACAATCTATGATCTATCTATAATCTATCTATCTATCTATCTATCTATCTATCTATCTATCTATCCATTCATATATCCACCCACCCACCCACCTATCTCTATCTATCTATCTATCTATCTATCTATCTATCTATCTTCTATTTGCTATTTTTGGTTTTCTTTTTGTGGTATGCTATGCACTTAATAAGTTCACTCATTTGATATTGAAAGCCTGGCTATTATAGATCATTCTCCATCCAGAACACAGGAGATATAAATAATATTTCCCTAGTACCATGCTTTGACTGTTCCCTCCAGAATTAATGTTGGAAATTAATTTTCAAACTTGTATGTAGACAGTATTTAATGATAGAGTCTTTGAGAAATAATTGTGGTTAGGTAAGGTCTTCAGACATAAGGAGAGAGAGAGAGAGAGGGAGAGGGGGAGGGAGAGGGAGAGGGAGAGGGAGAGAGAGAGAGAGAGAGAGAGAGAGAGAGAGAGAGAGAGAGCAAAAGCGAGAGAGTGAGAGAGCCCTGGGCTGGCCTATGCTCATTTTGACTTACCGAGCGTTGCCTTTTGTCATGTTAGGATGCAAAATATAATCTTGACCAAATGCTAGGCGGATGTGCTGCCATGCTCTTAAACTGGGAATCAGACAGAAAACTATCTCTATTAATGACTCAGGCTTGGGTACTTTGTTCTAGCATCAGAAAATGGACTAAGATGACCACACACTGAGATAGCTTCTATATTAGCCCAGGCTGCAGAGCCTGGTCTAGGCCCAGAGCTGATGACCATGATGGTGGGGGGCTATATTCAAGGTTGTTTTTTACTTTTGTTCTCCTGAAGTATCCTGCCAGATACAAGAGGACATAAGAAGAGGCTGCAACGGGGTAAATGGGGCTCTTCCATCTGTCCCCAAAGACTCCCAAAGTGTCACAGTCCTGACAGCTCATGTAGACTTGGGGTCCATGAGGATGGAGGAGGTAGGATTACTGTCTGTTTTTGTGCTCCCACCACGGTTAGCTGCCAGAAATGTTGGCTATAACCCACAAAGCAGTAAGCAGGCCACTGTTGCCCAGTGGAGCTTCCTGCAATAACTAAAACATTAGATGTCTGTGCTCACAAAATGGTAGTTGTTTGGTGAGTGTCACTGAGTGTTTACTGTACGGCTAGTGTGCCTATGAAATTAAATTTAATTATATTTAGTGTTGACTGATTTAAATTAAACAGACACCTGTGATTACTGCTGCCACATTGGACAATATCATCCCAGGCTCTGAGATTCCAGGCCTGCCAGTTCTGAGTCAGCTCTCTGTCTGGGCTTGTGCTTCAGGGTCTGTGTGTTTTGGTCTGTGCATCTTAGGGACTGTGTAGGCAGGTCTGGCTTACGTCCTGTATCTGTACACATCCTTTGTTTTCCCAGTAGTTTGACTAGCCTACATTCTGGATGTAGGTGGACAGGAGGCAGAAACATACTGCTGAATGCATTAGGCAGTCTCTAGCATGTGACTAGAGCCAACTCAGGCTGATCTAAAAACATACAAACTCATTAGAAGGATATTTAGAAGCACCAGGAGGGCAGGACATGGGTCAGGGCTTCTGCTTCATGAATAGGGGCTTGGGTCAAGTGAGGAGGTCACAATTTATGTCATCAATATGACATTCCTGTCTCTGGATGTCACCAGGCAGGATGGCTGCTAGTGTCTGCAGCCACCACCAATGTCCTCATCACTCTGATTGGTGGTACCTGGGCCATCTGTCCACTTGCTACTTGCAAGGAAGGCTACAAAAGGAAATAGCTGCTACCTTCAGCTGCAGCACAGGAGGTGAGATCTGTGTTAGTTTAAGGTAGTGGTTCTTAACCTGTGGGTTGTGATCCTTTGGGGAGAACAAAGGACCCTTTCACAGAAGTCAAATACCCTGCATATCAGATATTTGTGTTGTGATTCATAACAGTAGCAAAATTATGGTTATAAAGTAGAAACAAAAATAATTTTATAGTTGGGGGTCACCATGAGGAGCTGTATTAAAAGAGTCACAACTTTAGGAAGGTTGAGAACCACTAGTTTAAGGAATTCCATAAAGCCAGTAAAAGGACTCATATTATTCATAGTATTCATGATTACTATAGGACACTTAACTAAATTTTCATCGAAGCAAGCAACTATCATCCCATTAGATCCAGAAAAGGTTATTGATGAACCTAGCAAGCTAACAAAAAGCCATATGACTAGCTCTTACTGGACTCCTGTGGTGTAACGCCATAGATAGAAAGGTTGTATGTGCCACTGCCACCTAAAATGTCCATCCTAACATCGTTAGATGGAATGGAAGACATTGCTCATGGTCCCTTACAAGTTCCTCTTTATGTGAAACCATGGGAGAGTTTTGTCTTCAGTCTTGATAAACAGAGAAGCAAGCCTCCTCTGACCACGTGGGATCAGTGTGAATCAAGGACACAAGAGCGCTAATTTCAACCGGATCCTGGAAGGCTTAAGGACAAAGCTGCTAGCCACCTGCAGCCCAGGCAAAGCCCATGAGCATGTATTTCACACATGCTGGCTTTCCTTTTCTTCCACTTTGTCCGTGTTGAGGATTGAACAAAGGATCCCACACATACAAAGCACACACCCTCTGCCCAGCTGAACTCCCAGCTTTACTTAACTTTTTCTATTCTCTGGGTTTTTTGCCTTCATTTTGTCACCAAGTTTAAAGTAAACACTTTGTCTTTTACCTGTTTTTGTGATCCGCCTTAACTCCCTTTTGTAGCAGGTTAAATGAAATAAACAGTGTTAGCCAAAATTAGTTTAGAAGTTCCAAGGGCTTCCAGTGACCTAGGAATACAAGCAGGCAGGGGCTCTTCCTGAGGAGGGTCCGAGGGACAGGGCTCTGGACATGGTCTTCAAAGGACAGTCAGGCATATCTCCATTTGTGAAAAGGATGAGTCAAAGGGTACTCCTCCCCACCCCACCATGTAAACAAAACCAACACTGATTCTAGTTTCCAGCAATATTGCTCTACAGTTTGGAGGAGAGCCTATAAATGCCCACACTCTTAGAAGACTGTGGGTCATATTTCTGCCTTCTGTGCTTTGCTAGTTTCTAGGCAGACCACAGCTGCCAGGAGAGGACAATGGAGCTAACTTAAGGAGCTCTCTGCTGGTTCTCTTTCCATGCCTTCTGCCCACTTTGGCTCTTGTCTCCTCTGACAGGTGGTCCGGGGATGGTGGCCAGACCCTTCAGTTCACCGTGGGCAGTTCTGAAGTCTGTTCATTCACTCTTGAAAAAAAAATCACCCAAATCAATCCATTCTCTTTGGTGGATTTTGCAGCCAACATAGCTTTCTGGAGAGCAAATGGTGCCAGAGAGTTTCACTTCCTTGTCAGATGGAAAGCAGGCATGTATAGGCATATATAGCTAAGGAAACAAGGGCCAGATGCAGTCTCTCAGGCTGTAGGCAGGGGCCTCACTCTGCATGGTGACTGACTCATGAGTTCTGTAGGATTGCAGGTCAGAGGGGATCGAGAGATAGGGTTCAAGTGGCCTTGGACCATCTACGTGCTGAGCCCTGACTAGAACCAGCCTCTGTCATTAGGGATCCAACTAGACTATTGCAAAGATTCTGCGGAGAACTGAGGGCCCTTTACTTGATGATTCACTGTCTTCCTGATGGGCCCTAAGCAGGATGATTTGAAATTTCCTGCAGGAGGGAGGGAGTGTTGTGGCCATGGGAGCCCTTGGTGGTGGGAAGCTCTTTTGGCCTAAGGAGTGGGAAGTCCTCTTCCCTGAGCCTAGCATTGAGAGAGGGAAAGGAAGCCTTGGCTTGTGTTTTAAAGAGCCTAGCTTTGGGTTTCTTGTATGAGACAGGTATTTTGGTTTAGATATCAGTGTTGACGTTAGACCTCTCTCCAGGCCTCAGTTCCTTTATCTGTGCAGTAGAAGATGATTCTATATTCTATATTCTATATACTTTGCATTACAGTTGGCATTGAGAAATCAGAATGGGGGCTGGAGAGATGGCTCAGTGGTTAAAAGCATGGACTGCTCTTCCAGAGGTCCTGAGTTCGATTTCCAGGAACCACATGGTGGCTCACAAACATCTGTAATGGGATCGGATGCCCTCTTCTGGTGTGTCTAAAGACAGCTACAGTGTACTCATATGATTAAAATAAATAAGTAAATTTGAGAGAGGGGGGAGGGTGTCAGAGGATAGTCCTTCTTCCAGAGGACCAGAGTTTGATTTCCAGGACTCATGTTGGGCAGTTGACCTCCTTAGGTACCTGCACACATAGGCTCATGCATAGAATTAAGATTAATAAATAACTCTTTAAAAATCAAGTCAGAATGAATGTAACATGCACAGTACTCTCCTGTTTTTCCTTCTCATCTAAGCTCAGGACTTCCTGCCTCCCAGGAATTTACATCCAGGAACCAACACTGAGTACTGGGATAGATATACCGTCACTGCAGTCACTGCAAGGGAGGGGCTATGCAGTAACACACGTTTCTCAGGACTTCAGAGTTCCAGGACAACAGATGTGTACCTCTGTCCCCTCTGCCACCTTCTTGACTCTAGAAGATGTAGAAGTCATTCAACCCTCCCCCTCCACTTGGATTTCGCAGGAGCATATACATCTGTATGGCAGCCAGATGCCAGTGTCCTTCTCACCAGCTCTGATTAGAGGGATTCTTAGGGCTGGGGTGGAGCTTAGTGGTCCACTGTTTTTTGCTCTGCATGTGTGAGAACCTCAGGTTGGACCTTAGCACTGCTAAAAAGAGACCTTCAGTGGAAAGCCTCCTTCCCTTCTCTGGCTCTGCAAGTCCTCCAACAACTCTCATTCATTTAATAGGACTTGAATTAAACACACACACACACACACACACACACACACACACACAATGCCTCCAGGAAAAAAACACTGCACAGTGTAAATTTTGATATTGATTACACACTACCTTCAAGAAGCCTTTGGCCAGACTTAGAACAAAGCAAGACACGCAATGGTGAAGACAATCAGGGTTCTGCTATTGCATCTCTGCCAAGTGTTAGGCACATCTGACTGCATTTAATCATCGCAAAAACTTACAAAGCAAGAAGGGTTTCTTTGGTACCCTGAGTCTATGGATCATGTTTTAGAATAATGTTTTTAAATGCATACCCACAATAATAACAATTGCAAAGGAAACCAATTAGTTTAAAATACAATTTCATAAAATTAAAAAGCTTCCCACGCCTCATTATTAATGCATTAAATATCAAGAGCTAGCAGCAGGTCTGAAGAATGGTGCTAAGTCTGAAGCACTGGAATGCAGATGCTACTTAGAGACCTCTACAAACAACATTCAGGTAGCATGGAAACAGCTGTTCTGTGGCGACAAAGACACCAGGTGCTAACAAATGCTGCTAACATTCAGAATCAACAGGGATGCTAAGTTTCAGTTAAGAGACAAGTAAAAAATAAAAGTGATTTCCCCTTACACCAAACAATAGGTTCCTCTGTTTCATCCACAATGGTCCATTATCAAGGTAAATTGCTTTGTCCCTACTTTACACATGAAGAAACTACTTCAGAGAGATTGAGTTACCTTTCATAGATCAGGCAGTTCTCTGCCCCTCCAGCTTGTTCCATTTCCACTGGCTGTGCTTAGCAGTTTTTAATGAGCATGCTGCCAATCACGTGGAAACCATCTTGCAGTGTGTAAGCCTGGTTCAGCTAGAGATCATCTCAGTAAGTCTGCTTACTTGGGAGTGTTTGGTTATGAAATTCTGCATTTTTGACTAGCCCACTGTGATCCTACGCTACTGGGCCAGGGCCCTACTATATCCTCTGATAGTGATGTAGGGAACCCCAGTGCAAAGAGCTGACCACTTTGAGGATGTGTACTGAGTGAAGCTGCCTGTGTAGTTGCATCTACAGGGTAGGCTTTGTACCCATCCTCTTCGAATATCTCCTTCTCTCTTCATCTTTGGTAGGACACTGCTTTAGGCCCCCATCTCATTGTATTTTAAACTGTTCTTGCTTGGGGTAAAATATTGGAGAAGGGAAAGCCCCAGAGTGATTAATCTGTTAGGTCTTGGAGATACCTCTGTCTGGACTGTCCAAGATAGTCGAGGGCTCCCTGTCACACTCCACATCAACCTGAAGCCCAGCTACCTTGGAAGCCAAGCCGCTAAGAAGCCCATGCAGAGAGGCTTGCCCTGGGCTCAAATCTAGTCTAATGATACTTAACCTAGGCTGGGCAGGGAAACAATAAAGCTTTGATTGATGCTTGTGCCTGGCTCCACCCCAGAAAGCTGGCCAGTCTGCCTTGGCGTTAGGATTTTTAAACCAGATGGTTCTAAGAAACAGCCAAGAATTGCTTGTTCAGTGAACGAGAATCAGCTGTGGAGGGCCAGTCCCATGCCAGACACTATTTGATGGGTCACATGTAGCATGTCCCCCATCCTCACAGAAATCCCTAGTTGGGGATCTTAGGTCTACTTTATAAATAAGGAGTCTGAGCTTAGATCATAAGTAACTTGTCCCAAGTCACACAACAAGCATATGAGCAGGACTCGAAATCCTTGTCAGTGTGTTTCCTGAGCCTAAATGAACAGAATTCTGTCTATTCCAAAGAGAAATGACATAAAAGTGGTACTTTTTTTTTTTAACCCAAGATCTGAAGTTTTCGTTTTCATTGAGTGATAATCATTTTTGGGGTGATCAAGCATATGAGAGATGCTACAAACCTGGAAACCCATCAGGCCGCACCCCATGGATGGTTTCAAAGCTAGTGTCTTCTTCCAGTTACAGCTCAGGTTTCTGTGACAGAGGTGACTCCTGTCTGTCTCAGCAGATGCCTTCTTGGTATCTTAAATGTAACATGACAGGTGACAAATGCTGTGCGAAGCAGGGAGGTCCTTGACTGTGCTCAGGCTGGAACAAATGACTACCTTGAGTAGGCTTAATAAATTACCAGCTTCCAATTTAAGTGAGAGTGAGGATCTCAGGAACAGGCTGAAAGGCACAGAGGTGAGTTTGGCACTGGCCTGGGAAACAACAAAAGGAGAGACTTTGGGGTTAGACTCTGGGAACAGAGCCCACTCTTCCTTTAGTGATTGTGTGACTTGTGAAAGGTAGTTTGGCCCTTGAGCCCCACTTTGTATAAAATGAGGTTAAAAATAGCTAACAGTCCTGTTATGATAAAAGCGAGAAGAACATGGACAATGGTGGCCACGTTAGGTGCTCAATGACTGCTCGCCAGGACTGTTTCCTTCCGCTGGTTGTTATAAACCGGCTTTTGGCGTTCAGCTAGTAAGCAGGCATTCTCTGCTGGCCATTCGCACTGGCAAATGTTATTTTAGAAAAGATGACTGTTTCTTTGCAATGTTGTCGTCGCTTCAGATATGGAGATCAACATCTTTGTTTCCAGATATTCCCCAAGGCCCTGTATCTTTATATGTACTAAAGGAATCTATCACTTCTTCCCTAAATATGAGATGGTTATGAAATGGATGTTGGAGTTACTCATTGGTTACATTATTCTTTTAAAATTTACTTATTGCTGTTGTACTATGTGAACAGTATCTGAAATGTAAAATAAGACAAACAGGGATACCCGAAAGAATGACAGGGAACAGGAGTAATTTTGGAAAAGCAACTGTGCACAGGTGGGAAACCCATCTCCTTAATGTCTAGACAATTACCTAAGGTCCATGTCATTATGTCAGGGATCCAAAAGCCAGCTGACAGAATTGCCACAAGATCGCTGTTAGCAGAGAGTGACCAGGGATTTACATAGGTCCAGTGACTCAGAAGGACACGCTTCTCATGACTGTCTAAACAAGAGCATCTAATTCAAACAGTTTAGGCTTTGTCTTGCCCAACTGCACAGCTCCAGAGACAGAAGACCAGAACTCAAGTTTTTTAAGTCTTGGTTAAGACTCAGGTATGTTCTTTGAGAAAAGTTGCCATCATACAGATTTTACAAAACGGAACACAAAATCCTGAGATAATCTTTATTGGGTCACTGGGCCTACATGGGTTCAAGCTAGAGTCCTAGAACTGAGAGGGGAAAGTGGGTATAATCTCCCATCTGTAACCAAGAAGCTCTCTCCAACTGATAAGCTATTGCAAAGGAAAAATTAGTTTTCTCAATGGAGTCTTACTGGGTATACAGACCACACTTAAGGGCAGGTCCATGTTCAGCAGTGGATGGCCAACACAAAATAGCCTCACTGGTGCTCTGCAGATTTTTTTTTTTTTAAATCTCATATTGCCTTGTTTGTTTTTAATCTCCCCAGTGTTTTGGTTTCTGATTTGTATTTTAATGGGCTTTGTTTGTGCATGTTTTTCTTGTACCTTTTCACTGTTTTCTTGTGGTTTGTTTGCCCATTTTTTGTTTGTTTTATAGAGAAAAAGAGAGTGTGCAATTGGATGAGTGGGGAGGGGGATCTGGGAGAGGTCAGGGAGGAGAAACCATGTACAAATTTTCAATTACGTTAGACCTCCAAATTTTCAGAAAGGGCCTGAATGAGAACATAAAGGGCGTTCTCTCTGGACTCCCAAAGCACCTTGGCTGGAAGCATTTATCAAGAGGTATCATCATAAACATTAGCAATATGAAGAAAAGATTAGATACCCCCCAACCCCAAAGTGGCAATACACATGGTCATGTCTGCCTAATGGAATGCTGGGTAAGCATGACCAAAGAGAGTTATGTTAAGTGAAAAACACCTTCCTGGAGAGCTGAACTTGAGCAGATACCACCACAGTGAGCCAAGGCATCTACAGATGCTACCCAGCTGCTCCTACCTGGCTCAGAGAAAACTCTGTAATTGGCTTCAAGGTACAGTCAGACAATTGACTGGCTGGCTTGCAAAGAAAACCTCATTCCATCAGTGTGGAAGGATTGCAGCATGGCACCCACACAGCTCTCTACACACCGTGGACCATCTGTTTGGCATTGCCTAATTCATCGAAGATGCTCCAAATAGCAACCCTACAATGTTTCAGTCGTACCCAGGGTAGACTTAAACAGACAGATTTCTCAGCCACCTGCAAAATGGAGAAACACTGGCTAGAAATAAAAAATCTAAACCCAAATTACAACTGAAAATTCCCAAACCAGAATTCTGTAGTAGGCTCTGTGTGAGTTGCTTCCCCATGGACCCAAGACCTTGTCAGGTGTGATGGGGTAAGGACATGCCTGTAATCTCAGCATGTTAAAAGCTTTGGCAGAAAGCCCAAAAGCTATAGGGCCATTTCGACTATACAGTCAAACAGAACCAGAGAATATACATAAGGAGAGAATGCCTCCACACCAGTAGTTCTGCAGATGCAGAAGCCAACTCTACCGTGCCTCACAAGGATGCACATAGTGCACCTCCCCATGCAGGCTAGCTGTATGTCAACTTGACCCAGGCCAGAATCACTTGGGAATAGGAAACCTCAATAGAAAAAATGCCCCCACCAGAATGGCCTGTGATACACTGTGACTGTGCCACTCTGGATTGGTGGTCCTGGGTGCTATCAGAAAGCAGGCTGAGCAAGCCATGAGGAGCAAGCCAGTTAGGAGCTCCTCCCTGGTATCTGCATTAGTTCCTGCCTGGTTCGAGTTCCTGCCCTGACTTTCCTTTGCAATGGAGTGTAACTTGAGTGTTGTAAGCTGAAATAAACTCTTTCCTCCCCAAGTTATTTATGGTTATGGTATTTTTTATCACAACAACCAGAAACCCTCACTAGATACCACTTTTCAAGGAGTCCAGAACATGGTATGTATCTCCCTAATTATTCCCAAGAGGCCTTTCCCGTCAGGCTGACTCACTCTTGGCAGGCAGGTCAATGGTACTCGAGAAAGTGAAATAAAGCACCCATGTGAGCTGGGTGGAGAATGCAACACATGAGTGGGTCATCAGGAACCATCACCAGTGTGTGTGTGTGTGTGTGCGTGTATGTACCTATGTCCTGTGCCTATCCATGGATGCAGGGGAAACTAGTACAACACAATGAAGAAGGCCAAGAGTTGTATAGGAAAAAAAAACCAGGGACTTCTTAGAAGGAAAGATTTTCCTGCCATTATGGATTCATTATGTCCCTGAGGCTAGACTGTCTCAGGAGGAGACCGGAGATGGGGGGAGACACAAACTCTAATGGGAAGTGAGTGTAATGGAAAGCTGCATTGCATTTCAACCAGTCCAGGAAGTCAGCACCCTTGTCAGTAACTGGAACACTGAAAATCTACAAAACCTCCTTAGGTTGATCAATTTGTCCCCTAGGTCAATTTATACCACAGCAATTCCCACTGCCCCTGTGAGTGAAGCTTGAAACAATTACCATCTGACCTACTGCTGACCTCTAACTTACTAGGTGTTCAGAGCCAGATATTTCTGGTCAGGAAAGGTAAAGGACAAATTTGTCACCCGGACTGTTCATTCCCTAGGAGTAACTGTCCACCAGGCTGTAAAAGAAGATCTCCTACTCCCATGACCTCGTTAAATCCCAAAGGCCCTTGGACCTGCTGGCCCTACTCAGAAGCCTTGATGGTGAAGCTGGAATGGGCTGAGGGCATTTCTGAGCCACACAGCAGATCTGAGCATCTGCCCTTAGCTATCTTTGCCTTAGCTATCTTTTTTTTTTTTGTTAAAAAAAAAAAGTCAGTATAAAAAGGAACAGAGTAACACTCAGTGTCTATGGATCCCTGTTAGTACATGCAAGAAGATGTTGCTTTACATACCTTTTGAACAAAAAATTCAAATGAATAATATCATCACTTCTTATCAGCAAGTCTGATTTTCCTCATCATTAATGATTAACATCTCCCATGCCAGATTGGCACATGGTTTCATATCATGGTAATATGTGTACAGAAAACTGATGCTCCTTACACAAATCCCATGAATGGTCAGATAAAAGATGCTCGCCGTGTAGTTCTGTGCTTGGCTTTGAATTCATCAGGCAGCCGTGAGTAACACAGTCTTCCTGTTAAAGCAAATCAAGCTCCTACTTTATCCCTCCATGTCCTGTTAGCCCAACAATGTCCATCCCCCTTCTTTGATGGATGTGAACACACGTGCTCATAATGGCACCAAGGAGACCTTCCCAGGCTATGTAAAGCATAGCAACACAGATAGTGCCCGATGTGGGTCTAACTGTCCATGGTGAATGTGACTGTATGGATGTGTGTGTGTTTGAGAGGCAAAGTACATATACAAGCAAAGGCATGTTTCCATGCACACAAGCATGAGAAGTGAGATGGGGAGGCCAAAGAAGAGAAACAGCTGTGTATAGACTCCCCTCAGCTGAGAGCTGAGCAGTTGCCCTTGTCTTCTCTTTGCAAGACCTACTTGTGTAGACATAGTTATTAATACATTCTGGGGGTGACAACTCAGTTGTGTCAGCATTTCTGTTACCACACGCCTATTTGTGAAATTTTGTCTGTAGTCAGAAGTGCTGAGGGCTAACAACTGGTAAAAATACCGGAGACTATGAACAAGAAAACAGACTAAGGGACCAGACATTTTACTTTGGTTGCACTACATTGTAAGAGAGTTAAGAAAATAAATTTTAAAGTATTTTAGGGCTGATTTCTATTCCCTGCCCCCCCCACCCCGATTATTGACATGAAAAGAAAAAAACTCAGGTTTTAATAATAGCTTCTAAAAATCCCCATGTTTTGGATTCATTGCCCCTCCAGGTAGGGTCTTGCTATGTAGCCTAGGCTGGTTAAAAACTCTCCATCTTCATAAGTATCCTGAGTGCTGGGATACAGAGTACAGTACACTGCCTGGCTTCAATAGCTGTCTTTAGAACGAACCAGTCAATATCTTGTCTGCAGGGGCACCTGTTCTGAGCAGCTCAAGAAATTTGGAAAAGTTCAAATAGATAAACGCCTCAGTCTTTTAATAAAGAGCACACAATGTAGATGGGATTATGTAATACACAAGATATTTTTCCAGAGTTCTACAACAGAAAAATTGAGTGTAAATTCAATTTTGGCAAGTAAGATTTTATTTTAACTGTATTGGGAAAAAACATATAGATAGATGCATCATACAGTTTATCCTTTATGATGTTTAAAGGAAAGCAAATATAAGAGCATTCAATTTCAGTTCTTTATAGTTTAGTATTAAAAAAAATAAGTTTTGTTATTCAGAAAGAAATAGTACAAATTTTTACACTTATTTTTACACCCCTACTTTTAAGGTGTGTATGTGTGGTGGAGGGCAGGAATATAGTCTATAAGTAAGCAAGAAGTGGACTAGAGAAGACAGTCTGACTAGCTAAGTATCAGGAAGCCAGTGGACAGAGTAGACTTCAGATCCATGTGGGGTTAATTAGGGAAGGCTGTTTCTGCGTGTACATGGTGCTCTTCGGCAACACTGCCCTGTACAACATCTCAGAACAGCCCAAGACAGCCAACAATGCCCAGAATCTCCTAGCTCACCACCAAGAACGAACATTAGGTCATCTCATTCTGTCCTAGAGGCATGGAAACAAAAATATAAACACCTACAAGCTCAACTCTGGAACATCCATATTCACAGAGCCAAAGAGCAAAGACACCAGCAATGCGGATGCCATGACTAAGTCAATGAGTAGCGGTGGATACACTCTCTGAGCAGAAGTGTGGTGGTCTGAATAAGAATGGCTCCCATAGGCTCGTAGATATGGATGCTTGGTCACCAGGGAGTGGTGCTGTTTGGAAGGATTAGGAAGTGTGGCCCTGCTAAAGCAAGTGTGTCACTAGGGGTGGGCTTTGCAGTTTCAAAAGCCAAGGCCAATCCCAGTGTCACTCTCATACTGCTGTCTGTGGATCTGGATGTAAAGACCTCAGCTCTTTCTTCAGCACTATGTCTGCCTGCAGGCCACCATGCTTGTCACCATGATAATGGACTAAACCCATGAACTGTAAGCCAGCCCCAATGAAATGTTTTATGAGTTGCAATGGTCATGGTGTTTCTTCACAGCAAGAGAACGGTGACTAAGACATTAAGTGCACCTAACACTCAAGAGCTCACGTTTTTGCTATGAATACTGAAATCATTTCATCCCTTGGTTATAACTGCTGCAGACATTTAAGGGGTAATCTCAAGCCAGTCTCCTGCTCGTGGCTGATGCTTCTGTAGACTCTACCAGAAAACTTCCGTAGTGTGCAAATGCAACTTCAACTTTGGAATAAAAGCATGGCATGGGCATATAATTCAGTTATAAAAACACATTGTAACTATTTTTTGTGTTTGTAGTGTTGATTGGACCCAGGACCTTCCACATGGCTAGGGAGGGGCTCTAGCACCAAGGTATATCTGGACCCCAAACCACGTTTTAAAGTTCTCTACAAAAGCATCCAGCTGCCCTAGTTCTCTTCTGGTTTCAGCTCTCTCTCTAACCTGTCTGTTCCTTGCTTCTCTGCTCCTTTCAATAAATTCAGTCTGGTTTTGTTAATTTACTGAACTACCTTTATCCCCCAAAGCCAGGTTTTCCTTTTGTGACATGCCTTTTATTCTGAGTCCTGAACATTCTCATTTGCTTTCAACAGAATGCTTCAAATGAAATCTCATCAGGGATTCCCCCAGCCCAGAGCTGGAGAAAACTCACACTGTTCAACCTTACAGCCGAGACTGCTAAGTGCAATTAGAAGATTACAGGCTTTTGGGCAGTTACCCATTGCTTCTGATGTTCGAAACTAGATTCTTCCACACATAAGCCTATTTCACACTCATGATCCAGGTCACAAGAACAAGCCAGAATGATGTAAACTCCATCATCTGACTCCTTCCAACATTCCTGGTGCATTGCTTCAGGATTGAGACAAACTACATTGAGACCCTACTCTCACCTTTTAAGAAAGAAATTGCCAATTTGAAAGGGATTTTAAACTCCTATTGAGCCTGTTTCTTCACCTGTAGTATGAGAAAAAAAAAAGTCACACCCATGTCTAAGGTTAGCTCTGAAAATTAAAAGATAAAGTAGTAGAATGCTTGCATAGGTGTTTAGCAAATGAGGTGGAATTATAATATTAGCTTGTGGAACTGGAGCGATAGTTCAGGGGTTAATAGCACTTGTAGAAGACCCAAGTTTGGTTCCCATTACCTTCATGGTAGCTCACAATCATCTAGAACTCCAGCCCAGTCTTATCTCCTTGGGCACTAGACATGCATATACATTTGTGCAGACAAAATATTCATAGGTAAAGAAATTAATCTAAAACCAAATAAATAAATGGTTGTAAAAAGGAAGTGGTTTCTTAGGAGATGGCAGCTCAGATTTCAGTGTCTAAGGCGAAGGTTCTGCTTGGCCCTGCTGACCAGAGCATGGGGGATGGGTTATCATGGCAGGAAGTGAATTGAATATGACTTAATGAACTTTCATTTCGATTGAGCAACATTTTTATTTATATAAAAAACTTTTTTTATAAGTTCTTTTGCTCAGCAGCAATAAAAGGAAGCAAGAAGCACTCAGTTGGAAGCAATAGCTGCTCAGCTCCTAAGGCAGCATTAGAAGGAATGTCCTTGTCTACAATGCCTAGCCATTTTGCTTGGAGGCTACGATCCAGATCACTTAGAGTTTACCTATAAAAACGAGGCCAGGGAACCTTCTCAAAACTTCAGCTAATAAATTACACTGACAGAGATTTTAATTTCCTAATGTATGTAACTACCCATTAATAAAATTTTGGCTGATAACTCACAAAATGTTTTTGATAACTGGATGATACTGACTTAGTGCTAATTGCATATGCTGTTTGGTAGTGTTCCTTAGAAGCAAGGGAGGATGCTGACACTCAGAGACTCCCACAGTCAGAGGTCAGAGCCGGGAAGGAGCTGGGGAAGTGACGGGGACGGCAGCACACGTCCCACTGTGGAATGGAGCAGCCTCCCTGGAGACAGTTCTCTGGGAGAGGGGTCTCTGCAGTTCACCCTAAGCACACCAAGCCCCAGACATTTTTGACATTAAGGATCTGGATGAATCATCTGTTCCCACAAATGCCATTAAACTATTTTAAGCTAATTTTGAAGGGTGTTGAAGATCAATCACAGAAAGCTCTTGTCTGTATTCAAGGTTTTCCATGACAACCAAAATTTTTCCTCACATAGATATTCAATCTTTAATGGCCTTGCTGGGTAATCATAAGTAACACAACTCTTGAATTTTCTTGTTAATAGAAAAGTAGTAGGCAAAAGTCACCTGTGTTTAAAAGTATTTTTTTCTATTTAGTTTGAGCATTTGCATTTTAAGAATGAATGTATTGTGCACCCTTACCACAGTGGTAAAACTCAGTACCAGCCAAGTAAAACTGTTTAAGTGTTGTTCAAAGTGCAAGGGCATGCTCTGAAGACTGAACACACCAATGCTGCTACGGTCACTAGTCTTTCCTCTGCACCACACCGTTCACCTGTCACACTGCATTGCAAACTGGCACCGATGACTATGATCTAATTGTCCCCACATATCCCCCGTTAGCTGTTCATCAAAAGTGCACATTCTCTGTCCAGTAATTGTGTTTTTAAAAGGTCTTTCTTATTCTCAGACTTTAGCTCTTAGGGTAAACAGAAACTGCAATATCAACAAAGCCTAATTGAGCAGAATAGGCTGTGACAGGAAACATAGAGAAGCAGTTTGTACTGAAGTTAGGTAACCATTCAAATAAGCTTTTTACAGTCGAGGATTGAGGGTAAGTAGTTGGTCAAAATCCAATTTTAAAGCTGTACCCCCATTCAGAGAATGACTACTGATCTATGTTTGCCCCGAATGGCAGTTACATGAACTGACACTCTGTCACAGACTCTGTGCTCTCTCAGAGCTCTAGCTCATCTTAACTTATTTGTTTTGTGTCACTTCCTCATTCTCCAGTCTTTCTAATTTCCCAGGCTGGCTTGGAACTTGCAATCCTCTTACCTAACCTGCCCAGGTAAGGTGTGTCCCACCGCATCTGCCCCTTCTCCATGACTGATTTTTTTTTCTTTTTTTAAATAATGCCTAAAGCTGATAGGATAAAGGGGTCAAAGTCCTCTGACAGAGGCACAAAGGGCTCCCATGAATCTGGCAGGCTCTACAACTCTTAGCTAACTGAGTCTATAGAAATGGTGCCTTGACAGACTCCGGACAAGTGCACAGCGTCTATTTCCTGTTTCCTGGACCACTGTCTCCTGCTGTGGGTGAGCATGGTCTCAAAGCTCTGTGGAGAAGCCCATAGAAAGAGGACTTAGGGTTCAGCCAACAACCAGCTCCACCTTGCAACCCCATGAAGTGGTTGCTCTAGCCACAGTGATGCTGCAGAGGACGGTGATGAGCATGCCCACTGCATCAGACCCAAGTCAGAGTCAAAGGTAGAATAAAGAACTACTGGGATGTCTACAGAAGCTTAAGCTGAGGTTTCCTAAGAGATAAAATAAAATGAGGGCAGTAAAAGAATATATTTTAAGCACTTGCTACATGCTGAATTACTTAGATACCTTTATTCTCTACAACCTCCGGCCTAGACATGATTATTTTCTTTATTTTGCAGATGAGGGTTAGAGACTCACAAACTAAGTAACTGTTCTACATTACATGACTGGAAGAGAAATTTCAAAAGGAAATCTGACCTCGAGGCCATGAGTAGGTGAGGAGACATGAAGAAGACGCCAAGCTCTTGCCGAGGCGACTCAACGCACTCTCCATCACACACAGGGCTTGCTTTCATTACCACTCCGTGCATCATTTACCTTTGAGTATCTGTGCTCCAGTCACAGCAACTGACATGTCTATTTCTGGTAATTCTGATTTCAGGAGAAACAATGCGGACTCACTGATTACACAGTGTTTTGTAGCTTTTTTTTTTAAGCCCAGAGTTCTACCATTTGTTTCAGGAAGACCCTCTCAAGTCCTGACATCTACAACACACTTCTCTTACTGCACTTCATTAGCAATGACCTGTCCCTGTCTGGTAGTGTTCATTACTTACATAATTCATCTCTTCTCTATATAAAACTTCTTCTGACTTCATAACTGGTTTATACACGTGATTCTCAGAGAACCAGCTACATTATCTTATGCATCATAGCTGGGTCAATAGATATTCATGGGATGAATTACTGAATACACATACAGCATAGGAAGAAGACCATAATCAAATGCAAACCTCCTTAGATTTTCACAGCTTTCCCAGCCTTTCGTCATAGGCTAGTTGTGTAAATCCTGAGTCACGTTAGTGGCTCTCCACATCCTCACACTTCAGCTGCAGGATCAGAGAGCAGAGTCCCCCTAAAGTTCCAAACACTCACTACACGTTATCACTTAGTAAATGACATACATTTGGGATCTTTTCTCCATGATGGAGTGGCCACTATTTGATTTCAAAACACTTAAAGGCCTTGGCATTGGCAGAGTCCCAAATTCTTCTAAAGCAAGAGACAGGGCAGAAGCATCGAGAAGGAAGCTTTAGCTCTGCCCAGAAATCCCAATCCCACCATGAAGGTCAGACCTTTCTGTGTGTGTGAGGGACAGAGAGAGTTAAACTACCATCACCAAGGTCTTTACAAGTACCACGTCACATAGGAAATGATGTGGAAAAGCACCAGCTACAGAACGTATGAAGTCCCTTCCAGAGGAAACTTCCAGAGCAAGGCTGCAAGGCTTTTATTGCTGCACACTTAATGACAGAGAACAGACTTGGTCAATATGAGACACGACCATGTTCCACATTCTTCTGAAGGACTTGAAGGCTTGCCTTTCATTTCCCTCGGTATGGACCTTCAGCATCAGTTAGCTTTGCTGGATGCTTCGAGCAAATCTTTTGCTTCATTTATTTTGGATGCTAAGTAAGGAGATCCACCTGGGAGGACAAAGAGAAATGAATGATTAAGATTTATGTCATTACTGACATTTTTAAAAGTCAATACTGGAAAAAACAACAATTCAGGTATTTTCTCACACATATTTTTCCAGAGAAACTATACTATAGAATTACCAGAAATCAAAACAGCACAAATTAAACTTATTTAGTAAAGTATTAGAGGTGCCCAACAATCAAAATACATTTTATGAGAAAAAATTAAGTTATAAACACTTGAAAAACACTCACTGGTTGTATAGTTACCATATAGATGTTTGGCCAGAATATTTCCTAAAATTAAGTATATTATTAAGTAAACAAAATACCAGTTTCTCCATAGCTACATTTTAAAAGCAATAAATATTCATTACCTTTAAGAAAGAGGTAAATCCACCTAAGGGGGTCTTTTCATGTCTTATCATAATTTCAAAAAAATAAATGCATGCATAAAAGGCAAATGCATAATATCTAGTGGTATGATAAATGAACTAACAATAATCACAGTGATAATAAAAATAATGCTAGAAGAAATTCTCCCTGTTCTCTGAAATGATTCTAGTACAACATTTATAATGGATTCTTAGATTTACAATGTCCTCAAATAAAATAAAATCAGTTCTTTTTTAGAGTTCTTTGCAATGAATTCTTTCTAATGCAAACAGCAAACTGGGGTGAATTTCAATACAGAGTTGTCATAACCATAAACAATGCGTATCTGACATTCAAAAAACTACAAACTGTCAGGTCAAAGCTACTCCACAGCCCTAACTTCTGTTCTACAACACTGCCATTGCTTAATGCTTGAGCTAATGACCACATTGCAGTTCCCAGTCTCTGCTTCTATTTTGTAATATTCCCTTAAGTACAAACGATCTATGGCTGTTGAAAACATGGTAAAGTCTCAATAACTTCTAAGAAATCAAAAGCATTTAGACAGTATAGGTATAAACTATCCTGGCCTTAGGTCTTCTACTGTTACTACTCCACCACTTTACAAAGGAAAAGGCAAGCAGAGAAACAGATCAACACACAGGCTGCAGTAGAGCTGGAGAAGGCTATATTTAGCATTTGCCCTTGAGGATACCACTGACATTTTCATACTAAGATCTGACACACGAAAAACATTTAAGGAATATACCACACAGTGAGTACACAATGAGAATTACAAAGGAAGGTCATAACCCTTGTGGCTGTAAGCTGATTTCATGATTATCTCTAATAATGACCTTGGAACATTCAAGGCTCGTCTTTATCAGCTGCTTAAATGTTTGACTTAGCAAGGAGTTGCCAGGCATTTTGTGTGTTCTAAAAATATTAAAATATTAAGTGATCTTAGCTATAATCTTTAATTGAGCAATATGCGTTCTGATTATTTAAATTATAAGTCATTATAGGCTCATAATAGAAAACAGATAAACAAATCAAAAAAAGGGCCCATAAGAGTAAAAGTCTTATTAAACATTATATTTATTGATGGTAATTAATGTCATATAAAACAGTTTATTCAGAATACTCCTGAGTTCTCTGCTACTCCTCTGAAGTATGGAGACACCAGGCTTGAAACTTATGTACTAGGTAGAAAATTCACACTGGCTCTCATGACTCTTTTACCTGGAAGAGTCCCTAAGCCAACAGCTATAATTCCTATGTCCCCATCTAAGGTAGTTTAATTCAGAATGAGTTTTTATCAACTAGAGGCACTCTTATGTGGCCTATATAAAATATCTGCTTCTTGCCCCAAGTCCTGACTGATAGCAAGATATAGGATGCATAGCCTATAACTAACAGAAAAAAATACACTCTTTACCTTCCCAGTCCCTTTCAGTTTGGGGGGATGAGTCAGTCCCCTTGATTCTACTAATTAGGCACCTCTCCTTTCCTGATAATCTGTGTATGTTTGTACCTCCACTAAATATTGGTATTATTAGCTCTCTTGTTTAAGATGAACCCCTCTTCTGAAAACAAATAAGCAAGCTGAGAAAAGTACAACTACATCAATATAAAAGTACCAGACGGTTTCTAAGTCAGGCAGTTCTTCACTATAGACATCTTTTTTTTTTTTTTTTTTTTTTTTTTTTTTTTAATAATTTATTTATTTTTGAACATGAAATGCTTTTTTATAGCATGTTTCACAAGGGGAGGGGGTAAGAGGGGCCAGATGGTGGAAAAGTACAAAATCTTCTTGGCCTGTGCCTTGAAACATGTCATGGTCTATACGGTACACTGCCTTGAATTATGATCTACCTGCTGTTCTTCAGAAGATATGGTACACTGCTTGAGTTATGGTCTCCCTGCTATTCTTAAGATGATATGGTACACTGCTTTGAGTCTATCTGCAGTTGCTAAGCAGGATCTTGCAGTTGCCAAGCTTCAGAGGACATTGTGCAGGTGGGGAAAGGTAGGGGGTGAGGGTAAGGGCGAGGGTCCTGGCTTCTGGCATCTCCCCCTTCTCTGTTTAGTTAGAGAAGGCATCTTATGATCAATCCCAACTATGTGAATTTTGAATTTGGATGTCTAATTATGGGGGGTCTTAGACAAGTTCACAACCCCAAAACACTGCTGTGAGACGAGTCACATCGATGGTCGAAGGTTTTAGGCTGTCGACGATGGGCAACGTCAAGGGACTCCGATGTGGGTGAAAGGAGGGTGAGGGCCCTGTCTTAGGCCATGTAGGCTGCACCCACTCCCAGCACCACGCACTCCTTTTCGGCTGCATTGGGTGGGCCCCTGGGAAGTGGACCTACAATAATCCCGTCATTGGGCTAACTCACAGCCATCCTAGTCCCTTGTAAATGTTCAATTTACCAACCATTTGTCAGTTTGGGGTGTAATATTGTCATAAAGGAAGGCTCCCCAATGTTAGCGGCCATATCAAGGGGGGCCTTGGTTTAGGAAAAAGCCAATTTTTGTTGTGGTGATCAAGAGGCCAAGCTCTCTATCGAGAGAAACGGGGGCAAAGCCAGGCATACCAGGAACCCTTCTGGAGGGCGTGGAAGTCTAGCGGTCGACCGTAGGGGGGAGGCAGGGGAGCTGGCAGCTGTGTCAGTCTCCTGCAGAGTCACTTCTGGATCCTCTTCAATTTTCGGCTGATGGTAATGAACTTCAACCGTCTTCTTGATGGCAGCATCAACCTGGTTCCATGGATGACAGGTCGCGGGTTTTGATCTCTGTCTCGCTTAATCTTGATGTCCTGCGCACATCCTCTCAATGAGGGTCCGTCCAGAGGGGTCCGTGCCTCGAGCCCCACGTCTGGGTGCCACTTGACCCGACTGGCAGGCCCTAGTTATTCGTGGGGGCGAGGAGGACTGCAACCTGCTATTCTTCAGAAGATATGGTACACTGCTTGAGTTATGGTCTCCTTGCTATTCTTCAGATGATATGGTACACTGCTTTGAGTCTATCTGCAGTTTCCAAGCAGGATCTTGCAGTTGCCAAGCTTCAGGGAACCTTGTGCAGCTGGGAAAAGGTAGGGGGTGAGGGTAAGGGCGAGGATCCTGACTTCTGGCCCATCTGGATTAGAACTTCTAATGGCAGGCATCACGGGTGATTCATTTTTGCCTGGAAAGAAAAAAAGAAGGGGATTCTCAGGGAGATTTCTCTTCCCTGGATGTAAATTATTATTCATCGTATTTATGGTTGGGCCTGGCTTTGTGAGTGTATCTATTTTTTTCATTAATATTTATGGTAGCCGGTTAGCTGTGCCTTCTGTGGTATTGGACAGGCATATCAGTCCTCGGCTCCATAAGGGAACTGGGTCTGGGGCATTCCCTTTACGGGTATGAGGGTCCTTCCCCATATCTGTGGCAAAGTTTTGTTGGTCTTGGTGGTGCCCGAGGTCACCAACATGGTCAGCAAGAGATTTGCCATGAGCTTTCAGCTTAAGAGAGAGAAAAGTGAACAAGGCATGATGGAGAGTATTTCAGGGGGGCTCCTTCTGAGGGGGTACCGTTCCCCCTCTTTTATTTTTAAAGCCAATTTTTCAGAGTTCTTGTAAAATCAGGGCTGAAGCGCCAACAGTAGCTCCTTCTACACTCAGAGAGTCATGAAGACCTTATTTAAGGATATATAAATCTATATTTATAATCTTTTGTCAAAGGACTTTTATAGCACCACTGACAATTAATCAGACTATATGATATATCGATTGGAAATAGCTTTTTCAACTTTTTGTGAGATTACCTCTCTTCTGTCAATTAACTGTTGAGGAAGTTAGGGTTTACCTCTCTCTTGAGAATATTGATCAGAGATTTAAGTTCTTTTGTGGAGAGCTTAAAATAGGATCTTAGCCAATTTGCAACTCCTAGAAACTTTTGAAATTAATTTAAGATAAGTAAACTCCCTTTTTTAAAAAAATCCTTTATCTGTGTGGGTTTTTTATTGGGTATTATACGTATTTACCTTTCAATGTTATCTCCTTTCTCATTCTCCCCCAAGATCCTTTATCCCATACCCACTCCTCCTAATTTTTGTGATGGTGTGCTCCAAACATCCTCCCAGTCCCATCTCCCTGCTCTCGAATTCCCACAGAGTAGGGAATCCAAACTTTCGGGGACCTTGGCCCTCCACTTTCACTGAAGTCTAACAAGGACACCCTCAATTCCCTATACAGGTGTGTGAGTCCCTCCCTTTGTGTTCTCTGGTTTAGACTTTGGGAGTTCTGGTTGAAACTTTTGATACTCCTTCTAGAAAGGACCAACGAATTCATACTTTGGTCTTCCTTCTTCTATGTGAGTTTTATGTGGTCTGTATGTAGGTTCTTAGACATTGTGAGCTTTTGGTCTAATATCCACTTATCAATGAGTGCATACCAAGTATGTTCTTTTGAGATTGGGTCATCTCACTCAAGATGATATTTTCCAGCTCCATCCATTTGCCTAGGAATTTTGTGAACTGATTGTTCTTAATAGCTGAGTAGTATTCCATTGTATAAATGTACCACATTTTCTGCATCCATTCTTCTGTCGAAGGGCATCTGGGTTCTTTCCAACTTCTGGCTATTATAAATAAGGCTGCTATGAACATGGTGGAGCATGTGTCCCTGTTGTATGGTGAACACTATAGACATCTGATTGGGAAAGCGCACAGTGTAAATCTATCAGTTTGCTTTGCTTTTTCTATACAGACCAGACACTCATTATGCAACTCCACTCTCCTCAAATTCTGGAAAAGACATGTTTAATCTACGGTGATGAAAGCAGAGCTGTCATTGCTTCCTGGAAGGCTTGTAATGGATAGGAACAATACAGGCTGACCCTTTAGAGTGACGGATCTATGGCCTGCTAGGTCAAGGATTACATGGGTGGAAGTCTTTACCCAAACTCATCAAACTGCACATTTAAATGTCATATAGTACCATATATTACACTCGTATTTGATGTAGATGATCTGATATGGTTTATTTATTAAAAACATTAGCCCAGGAGATGTTGGCTAAAGGAAATATTGTTTTCAAATAATATATTTACATCAATAGAAAAAGAAAAGTGAGCTATGCTTTGCTAATTATCACAGGAAAACTGCTTTAAGGCAAATGAAGTAATAGAGATTTCCCCGTGTTTAAAATTTGTCAATAGGATAAAACAATGAGATCTAGACTTTGTACATGCCGAACACCTCAGGATCAGAGCATATAAAGAAAACCCTGACAGCACCAAAAGGGAAAACACATGCTTGTAATCACTGGGAAGTTTAAGGCACTTCTCTCAATAATTCATTGAATAATTAGAGAAAGAGAAAGAACATCAAAATAAATAACAGGATGAGCAAATGTGATTGAACTGATATACATAAAACATTCCACCTTACAAAGCACATTCAACTTTTAATCTGCAAAGTTGTAACACTTTCTGAAATTCGCCGAAGACTCAGCAAACTCAAAAAGTAAATAAATAAAAATCAGCAGTGTGAGTCACCCACTGTCTGCTCTGAGGATGAAGTGGAACTGGGACAAACAGGTTCCACCGGTCTCTGTCAGGCAGAAAAAGCCAGAGTGTTACCATTCTTAGTTCTTGTAAGAGAAGAGAGGTGGTTTGGGTCCACTACCTGCTGCCTATGCCGGGTGGGTCCAAGGTCCAGTAATGAATGCTTCAGGAGAGAGAACTCTTCCTCAAATGTTACAGCGCAATAAAACAGTCACTCGCAGATGATCCTCGGTGAAATAACTGTGCTTTATTCCATGTGGACAGGGACTATAGAAATATTGTGAAGTAGGGTGGGATTTAGGGATAGATGTTTCCCATTGGCTTACTTTGAGACATAAGTGATGCTCTATTTGAGTGGGAAGAACTCCAGGTGTTTTCCCTACATGACTGACTGTCATGGTCCTCTCTGTAGGGTGTCATGGTTATGTGTTCCAGAGCAGGTAGAAGTAGGCAGGGATGGCTCCACTCCTACTTTTCTCAATTCTGAAATTCATGGGGTCTGAGCTCACTCAACCTTACCATTTCTTCCTTCTGCTGGCATAGTCCACTTGCTCCACAAATGTGTTCTGCTGATAGTGACCAGCTAAGTTTAGAAACCAAGAATGTTTTCAAAATGTTATAGATCATGTCTGGTATATATTTCAATTTTCTAGTCAATTCATTTGTTGTATTTTACAAAAGACACTAGGGCTAGAGAGAGAGCTCAGAGATGAAGAACACTGTTGCCCTTCCTGAGCTTAGGTCCGGAAGCCTACATCCCTAGCTGTCTGATAGCCTGTCAGCTCGGGCTCCACGAGCTCTAATGCCTCTGGGTGCTCTGTAGACCTCTCACTCACATGCACATACCTATATGCAGACTCAAGCACCTGCACACAGTTACAAAAATAAAACACTTTTAAAAATCACCAGAGGTCAAGGGAAAAATGCAAGTCATGTACAATACAGTGTTGGGACTGACACACAAATCTACATTAGTAGAATTATGATAGAAACCAACAACACACATAGAGGATCTTAATGTTTAGAAATAATTCACATATAATATAAAATGACACAAAATAAGTTAGCATTCAAGAGAGATTCAACAAATTCAAAGTTCAGTTTCTTTTAAAACAAGAAGGAAGAAGAAGAGGAGGAGGAGGAGGAGGAGGAAGAAGAGGAAGAGGAAAAGGAAGAAGAGGAGGAGGAGGAGGAGGAGGAAAGGACCTGTGACATAGCACAGCAGGCAAAGGCACTTGCCCAGAGCTTGTGCTCTATCCTCAGGACACAGATGGTAGAAAGAGAAACTTGATTTCCACACATGTGCCACATCAACAGTGACCCATGCTTAGTCCTCCCCCTAACCCCCCCCCACTCACATGCTAACAAAAAAAACAAAAAAAAAAAACCAAATTACTTTCGTGTTAAAGTGAAAAATTTACTGAAATTTTTAAAAGAAAAAATAAAATAAAAAAAATGAAAAATGTGGCTTATCACAATCAATTAAAAGAAAATCTGAAAAATCAAAAGTATCATATTTACTTAAGGAACTGAATCTGTAATTAAATTACCAGCTAGAATTTTATCAACAAATCCCAGCTCCAGCAAAAAACCAACCAAAGTAAACAAAATGACAAACAGGAGAACATATTTCATCATTTTCTATGCCTAGAATGACTGCTGATAAGAAACTATGATGGAGATATCACAAGAAAGGAAACTATAGCCCAGTATCTCTCACCAATGTAGATTAAAAACACCATGCTCACTTCTCCAGTCAGACTGAATATCACAACCTAGCTTGGATCAGAAGAGCAACGTTGGCTTTCATGGACATTCACAATTTAAACAATGTAATTCAATGCATTAACAGATAAAAAAAAAAAAGCACACATCTCACATATACATCACAGAAGACACAGACAATTCAAAACTTTTAATTAATTAAGAATAGAGGAGAGTGTGTTTGTGTGCTGAGGCCATTAGAAACACAGCCCGTAGTGAAATCCTGAGAACTCGGTCTCTGAGGTGAGGACAAGAAAAGGGACAGTAGCCATCTCTGCTGTCATCTAACACCACATGAGAGACTCTTGCCATTGTAGCCTTTTTCTCCCTGACAGAGAAGGAATAAAGACTAGGAAGAAAGGTCACTGTTTACAAATGACACCACTTATTCTGCAGATCATTGATCTAAGTACAGATCACTGAAGTCATAAATAAATCCAACCAGTTGATGGACAGAATATAAAAATATTTAAAAGTCAATATTTCTGTATCTTAGCAATAAATAACCTTATAATAATTTCTGAAACGATTTATAGCAGGAAAAAAAACCCTGCAATACTAGGATGGAGAGATGGCTCATAAGTTAAGAGCACGTGTTGCTTTTCGAGAAGACCCAAGTTCAGGTTCTAGCACGACAGAAAGGCGTTCACAGCCCTCTATAACTGCAGACTCATGTGCATATAGCCTCACGCAGACATAAACACCTACACATACTTAAAAACAATAAACATCCATCTTTACCCAGGGCCTAGGGCTGTAGTTCAGTGGGACAGGACCAATGCACATGCAAAGCCATGGGCTCAATCTCAACACCTTAAAAAAAACCAAGTAACAAGCAAAGCAAACCCAATACCTGGCAATAAGTATGGTAAATCACATATGACTAAAACACAGGCACTGTAAAACTGAAACAAAGATGATCTAAACAATGTTCCTGCTAAGTCAATGATAACGAAGCTACAGTCCGTCAAACCACAGAGAATAGGTATAGAGAAAAGACTAGAGCAGTGGTTCTCAACCAGAGGGTCATAACCCCTTCAATGGCCCTTTCACAGGAGTCACTTAAAACCATCTATAAAACACAGATATTTACATTATGATTCAGAACAGTAGTAAAGTTATAACTATGATGTAGCAATGAAAGTAATTTTGTGTGTTTTATAGGTGACTCCTATGAAAGTAATGTTGAGGTCACCACAACCTGAGGAACTGTATTAGAGAGTCACAGTGTTAGGAAGGTTGGGAACTGGACTAGAGGGAAGAAATAGATCTCATTAGGAAAGAGAAATAGAAGAGATAGATATGGACGTCGGGGGGGTCGGGGCTGGAATGGGAGGCTCAAGTGGGGGGGCAGTGGGAGAGTCATTAAAATTAAGGGACATTGGTGGGGTAGTTCGGAAGAAACTTCACATACATATATGAAGGAAGTCTAACTGAAACAGCCAAATCAATCACTAATGGGGAGACCAAGCCCCAGCCGGCTATCTCTTGCCACCAAATGAAGCTTCAAGTACCAGGATTGGGTTACATCTAATTGAGTAGTTGGCCAAGCTGACCTCATCAAGAATCCACAAGAAGCTGGGCAGTGGTGGTGCATGTCTTTAATCCCAGCACTTGGGAGGCAGAGGCAGGCGGATTTCTGAGTTCAAGGCCAGCCTGGTCTACAGAGTGAGTTCCAGAACAGCCAGGGCTACACAGAAAAATCCTGTCTCAGAAAAAAAAAAAAGAAAAAAAAAAGAAGAAGGAAGGAAGGAAGGAAGGAAGGAAGGAAGGACGGAAGGAAGGAAGGAAGGAAGGAAGGAAGGAAGGAAGGAAGGAAGGAACAAAGAAGGATCCAAAAGCAACCTAGGCTATTGCTAAGACTATAGGCTGCTCTCTACAAATTGACAGAAAGGCCCCACTACAGTTTGGTGCTTTGTTTTCTTTTTGAGTGTTGGTTTATTTTGTTTTGTTTTTGTTTTGGGTTTTTGATTCTTGAGGAAGAACTTAAAGTTAGGTGGGTATGGAAGGGGAGGGAAGGAATATGATCAAAACATATGTAAATTTAATACTTATTTTTAATAATAATAATAATAATAATAATAATAATAATAATAATGATAGAAATGGTCTACCTTGTTAATGAACAGAAAAAAAATCAATACTGGAAAGACACCAATTCTCCCCAAACATAATGTTCATTTGGAGACTTTTAACCTCCAAGCTAGAAGATTTGTGTGTGAATAAACACCCATGCAAACTGCTGATTTGTTTTGCTTTGTGTTTTTGTTCTCTGGTTTTGGTTGTTTTGTGGTTTAGAACAGGATGGCCTTAAGAACCTAACAGTGATCCTCTTGACTACCTTGGGAGTTCAGTGATTCATGACAAGCACCAGCATGTCTGGATTTGGTAATTCTTAAATGTTAAAACAAAAAATGGACAAAATAGCCCAAGACATTAAATAAGAAAACTCATGAAATACTTTCACTATTAGAATAAAAGCTCTTTATAAGTTGTAGCTACACAGTCAACATAGTATGGCACAGTGTAAAACCAACTGGTGAAAGGAGACAAAGTGCACATGTATCTGATTATTTATTTATTACAGTCTACACTACAGGTCAATGGAGAAATAGTACCTTTTTAATAAGCAGTACTGTGGTACTTGGGTCAGAGGCAACAAGCTGCAGGATATTTGATCACACTGAGATTGTGTTGTTTAATGAAAAAAAAAAAAAACCCTGTTTCTAGTTGTGGTATGGCTTAGCCCTAACACACACCTTTAATCTAAGAGTTTTCTGGTTATTGTAAACAGGATTAAATAAAATCAATTATAGGTCGAAAGGTGCAGCAAGCAACCAGTTGACAGGGAGTGAAGACAGGAAAAAAAATCACAGTAAGAGAAAGTCAGGAGGATGGATAGAGAGATGGACAGGAAATAGAAGGGAGGGACATTCAGTTTTTGAGATCACATGGTGAAAGAGAACTTCCTTTTGGGATGTCAGCTGTAGAGGAAGGTCAGCTGGGTGCTTCTCTGTCTCTCTGAGCAGAGACAGAGACGCTTGTAGCAGGCTTGTATCCTAGCATTTGGCTCCCTAGTCTTTATTGGCAAAATAGAACATTTGAGATTTTGTTAAAAACAGCATCATAGCCTTGGGATTTTCATGACCTTGAAAGAGGCAAACGTTTCTTTTTTCTTTTTTTCTTCTTTTTTCTTTTTTTTTGGTTTTTCGAGACAGGGTTTCTCTGTATAGCCCTGGCTGTCCTGGAACTCATTCTGTAGACCAGGCTGGCCTCGAACTCAGAAATCCGCCTGCCTCTGCCTCCCAAGTGCTGGGATTAAAGGCGTGCACCACCACTGGCCAGCTTAAGGCAAACATTTCTTAAAACAAAAAGTAACCCATTGAAAATGAAACCTTCAAACTGGGCCATTTTAAAACTAAAGATTTCTTTTCGTGAATGAACATCACTGAGAGTATAGAAAAGCAAGCTGCAGAGAAGAGATGTTTGCAATCCAAGGACTCTTACCTGGAACATTCATATGTTGTTCCCAAATGTCAATGGTCAAAGATAAGCAGGGTGTGCACAGTGGTGCACGCCTGTGATCCTGGCACTGGGAGGAGGACCAAGAGGTCATCCTCGGGTACATAAGGAGTTTGAGGCCATTTCTTAATCGAGGTATTGATTACATTGCTGGGTCCACTCTAATAACTTACTGATTTATATACTTTCATGGATGTGTACTTCGTTTTAAAATTTATGTTGACACTGTGTGGTCTGATGACATTTCAGACTAATTTCCTCCCATAATAATACTGGTTACTTTTTTCTTATTTTATTCAAATCCATAATCTGATCCCTGCTCTTCTTTCTTACTGAGAACACTGAAATCATTTCCTTCTGACTAATCTTGTAAAGCTTGAGCCTGGCTACCATTAGAAAATAAATTCCTTGGGAAGTAACCATGTCTATTTTTTTTTCATTTTTTGTTTTAATGGGGTATTTATTTACATTTTAAATGTTATCCCCTTTTCCCGGTTTCCCCCTAAAACCCCCTATCTTATCCCCTTTCCCCCTGCATCTATGAGGGTGTTCACCCACCCACCCACCCAATCCTGCCTCCCTTCCCTGGCATTCCCCTACACTGGGGCATGGAGCCTTCATAGGACCAAGGGCGTCTCCTGCCATTGATGCCCAACAAGGCCATTATCAGCTACATATGCAGCTGGAGCCGTGGGTCCCTCCATGTGTACTCTTTGGTCGATGGTTTAGTCCCTGGGAGCTCTGGGGGGTGGGGGTGGGGTTAGTTGGTTGATATTGTTGGGAAGTAACCATGTCTTAGGTCTCTCTGTGTTACTCATACCACTGGGTGAAGGGACAACTCTTTGCTGGAAGGAATGAAAGCAGAGATACTATCATTACTTGTGTTACACAGAAACCCCTCCCCCAGACACAAAAGGTAGGTGAAAAGTGTGTAATGTAATGCAATTCTCATGATAAGTGCAGCCAACGAAGTAGAAATGATGAAAAGAGTGCAGTTTTGGCACATGGTTCCCTGATCTGATAAGGGATACCCCCAAAATGCAGAGCTGATACCATACCCAATGGCGAAAGACTAGAGTTTTTCCCTAAGATCAAATTAAAAACAAGTATGTCCATTTTTTAAAAATCAATTGTATTTAACATTTTACTGGGGCATTTGGTAAGCAAAAGAAACAAAAGACACCAGAGAAGAAAGAGTTCAAAATCTCTATAAAGGGATGATATGATCTTATATATGAATAACCATGAGGACAACACTCAAAAAGTATTAGAATTAATGACTTCAAGGTTGTAGAATATATGCCCAACACACAAAAATCATTGCATTTCTATACATTTTGCACTGAATAACCCCCAAAACAAAACCAAGACAATAACCCCATTTGCAACATCAAAGAGAATAGGAAATTAGAATCACAAAACATAGACGTGATTGCAGAATATTTAAATGTACGAGAAAACACCCCACACCATGATCAGACCACTTAACACTATTACAACAGCAACACTCCTCAAATTGCTCTACAGATTCAGATAATTCCCATCAAAACTCCTTTGTAGAAACTGAAAAGCTGATAGTATGACTCACCCAGAATTGAAAGGTACCCAGAATAGCCCAAACAATCCTGCAACATAAGAATAAGTCGGCTAACACTGCACAACGTGAACCTCTTTCAAAGCAATTACAATCAAGGCTTAGTTGTACTGGCACAAGGACATGATCAATGGAATAAAACTGAAAAGTTGGAAGTGTGGGTCTGTTTGGTCTGCTTTCTACTGCTGGGATAAAACACCATGGCGGAAGCAATGCAGGGAGAAACAGGTTTATTTACTTTAAACATCACATCACATTCATAGTTCAAGATAGGGACTCCAGCAAAGCAGGAACCTGGAGACAAGAGGTGGAGCAAGCCAGAGAGCACCTTTGCTTACTGGCTTGCCCAGCTTGTTTCTATAGCACCTAAAACTCACTCAGGAGAGCAGGCTGGCCTGGCCTGCCTCTGTGTCTGCTGGGATTAAAGGTGTGTGCCACCACAGCTGACACAGATTCCCATGTGTGTGTCTGGGTCCTAAACTGAAGTACTCAGTTTAGCTGGTTTTCTTAAATGTCTTCCTGACTCAGCTTCCACTACACTATTTTCTCCAACCATCTCTTACTGATCTTTCCTTTTCTAATTTATAAACATTCTTGAATTCAGAGCTAAACCAGAAAAAGTGTATTTCCAGCATCAACTGAGAGTAATTGACTATCTCAGATTCATCTGCTCCTCTCCTTCCTCAAGTAGCTCATTGTAAGTATTTCCATGTAGATTTCTAAACCAGCCTTCCAAACTACTAGTCAATTCACCTGCCTGTCAGATGCTTCAAAAGTGAATTCTTTAACTTCTGCTTTCAGTAACGATGGAACAGCTTGTTAGAGACTATTGTTCACATTGAAATAAGACAAAATTAAAGACAAAATGAACCCCCCCCCAATAAAAATCAAAACAATAAACTCCTTCCTGTTTCTTAACACGAGTCTCCGTGCCCAAAGGTTCTGGAAGAGACACGAGGAAGTTGAAGAGATTATGATGGTATTGTGACATTTACTGTCTCCTCTCTTGGGCTATTTGCTTGTTCTTGGTGTGGGAAAGAGGTTAAAACACAGGCAAATGTTCAAGAACAGGACTTCTCACTACCCCAGGGTATAGAAAGACAAAAGCTAACTGCAGTATAATATTAAGGCCTTAGGAGCCAATGGGGTGAGGAGGGGGGCAGGGTTGAAACAGAAATCTCATGACTTAAGTTTTCTCTCCAAATATGACTAACTTTTGAACTTGAACATGACAGAGGACAAAGGAACAAAAGAGAAAGATTTAGAAAGAAACAAGGAGCTTTAGTTTCTAAACATTTCAGATGACCAGAGGAACAAACAGTGACAGAGGTCAGAACCAGTTCTAATGAACACTCTTCAACCTGGGTTGGAAACTTTAGAGTGGGTCTCAGACAGCATTCAGCACCAGACTCTCTAGAGAGCTTGGTAAAACAGATTGCTGGCCCTGTCCAGTTTCTGATTCTGTAGGTCTAAGGGAAACCTAAATATTTGCTGCTAAGTCCCCAGACTCCATCTTGAGAAATAACCCACAATGAAATACATAATCACTTGCCTCATCTGGAATGCTCACTGAGCAGTACTTTCCAAAGACCAGCAAATGATGTTACAAAATCATACTTGAGCATAAAAATCCATTCAGAGTTCATGATAGTCCAGTACATTTTATATAATGAACTTTGAAAATTCATTGATATTGTATTAGATCCAAATGCTACTGGTCTTAAAAGCCCACCACTGCTGAATTCTGGTACAGCAGTAACAGAGAGTCTCCTCGGGCATCCTTTTCCAAATACCTGTGTGTAAAGTCATATTTTCTTTGCATACTTAAACAAAACTGCATATCATACCAGAATGAATACAGAGGCTGGTGCAAGTATGTAGGGTTTTTTCCACAAGCATGTACATTTTTCCACTATGTTGTGGAAAAAAAATAAAAACAACATTTTATAAGAATTATATTACTTCTATTAGTACCCATTTAAAAATAATTAAATACATAAGTTGAGACTGAAGAGAAACTAATTTCATGAGTGGTTCTGTAAAGCACTAAAACACCTGGGTTTCACAGCAAGCATCACAAAACCAAATGGGGCGTCTCCTATAGAGCCTACAATGTTTACATACCTTTACCTCATTTTCTTTCACCGTCTCAAGAACACTATTTTTTCTCCCCATATCTTCTCCTGAGAAACTCAAACGGAAGGACAAACCCACTCTAACAGAAGCAAAAACAGTACAAGAAAATACAAGGCACATGACACAAACACCACCATGCCAAGCCCAACCGACCAACTCCCTATTAAGGACCCTGAAACTAAAGACATAGTGAAAATGCCTGAGAAAAAAAATCCAGAAGCTCACTTTTAAAAGAATTAACGATCATATAGAAGAATAAATGGTGAAAAAATTAAGAAAATTTATCCAATATCTTGACAAGTCTATAAAGTGAACAAAACGGTAAGTAAAAACTTAGCAGAGTGAACTGCTGAAAAGGAGCCAAACAACTATTTGAACTGAATGAAGAGGAAGGTTAGGTCTTAAGAAACCCAGGACAAGCTCGGTGCCTATTTAACATATCAAAGCAGACTCTGGCACCTGGCTCTCTCAGCACAGCCAATACCTACCTGGTACACAGCCTTGGCTCCCCTCAGCACTTCTCAGTCCACCCTCTACCCTGAACCTCTTCGCTGCCCTTCCCCAGCTTTTCTGAGTCCTGTAATATCATCACCTCAGCCATCTGACTACATGTCTTCTCAGTCTCTTGGTCTCCTGGCTCACTCCTAGCCTCTTGGCTCCTGGTCTCTTCTCTTCCCTCTCTCACCTCTCTTTTTCTTCCTTTCTTACTCTCACCTTCTCTCCCTTATCATGGCCCTGACTCTTTGAGACACCTCTGGCTCTGCTCTCTCTCATATATACCATAAACCTCTTCCTCACCCATACTGGGGAACAATCATGTTTACATTTTTTTCATTCAATGATTAATCAAGTGAAAACCATAAAAGATACCATTAGTAATAGCAAGACTATTCAGAAGAACAAAGTTTGATGGTAGGTGACTGAGTCAACACAATAATGCAGACACATGTAAGGGGAAAATGAAGGAGCATAATTGATATTTTCAAGAAATCGGTGACACATTGAAAAGGTTAGACTTGAAAATTCATGGTATAGAAGGAAGAGAGAGCGGTAAAATAAAATGGAGTAGACAGACTACTTAATGAAACTATAGCAGAAAACTCTCCAAACTTAGAGGAAAGAAGTACATATCCAAACACATGAGATCTACAGAGCTCCATGTTAAAAATATAAAGTAAAGGAAAAAATCGTAAAAGCATCATGAGAAAGACATTGACTCATACGCAAAGGCAGAAATATCAGAATCACCCCAGACTCTCCATCAGCAGCAATAAAAGCCAGAAGAGCTTGGAATGAAACATTTCAAACTCTAAAAATAAACAACTAGAGACCCAAGAATGCTATACCCTGCAAAACTATCTTTCCATTTGATGTGTACTAAAGATTTATTAAGACAAACACAAATTAAGCCAATTAAAGACAGGAGTCACCACTGAAGAAAATTCTTAATGGAATATTTTACAGGGAGGAAGAAGGAGGATAGTCCCCTTTAGGAAAACAGGAAAGCTTAAACTTGATGAAAGTAAATGAAAAACATAGTAGAGCCGGAAAGAACACATCTGACACAGCAATCCAGCAAACCTGAGAACTAATATGGGAGAAGAAAAAAAAAACAAATATACACTAAAAATCAATTGGACTTATTTTGATATATACAAAATATTCCCAATAGATAGGAAATAGGCATCTTTCTCAACAGCTCTCTCAACAGTTCTCTATTTAAAAAACAGAAAACATCAAGATAATCCCTTAAGTCCTATTGAAGCACAGTGGAATAAAAGTAGAAATTAACAAGAAGAAAAACTATAGAAACTATAAAAATATTTATAAAATAAACAAAACATTTTTAAATGAACAGTTTGGCATTCAAGAAATCAGAGAGGAAATTAAAAAGTTCCTAGAGACAAGAAAGAATACAACCTCTCAGATCTCTGGGACACGGCCAAGGTAATCAAGGCAAGTTTAAAGCTGTAAGTTAAAAAGTCTGAGAGATAGTTCACATGTGCAAGCACCTTGAGTTCTCAAATAAACAACCCAAATAATGAATCTCAGCAATTAGCTAACCCTGAACCTATTAGATGGCAAGAAATAAGAGATTAGGTAAGAAATCCATGAAACAGAGACTAAAAAGAACAGTGTACTGAATCAACCTAAGAGTTGGTTATTTGGGGCTGGAGAGATGGCTCAGTGGTTAAGAGCACTGACTGTACTTCCACAGGTTCTGAGTTCAAATCCCAGCAACCACACGGTGGCTCACAACCATCTGTGATGAGATCTGATGCCCTCTTCTGGTGTGTCTGAAGACAGCTACAGTGTACTCATATATAATAAATAAATAAATCTTAAAAAAAAAAGAGTTGGTTATTTGAAAAAGTTAGTAAGACTGACAAATTCTTAGGTAATCTATAAAAAGAGGGAGAAGATATAAACTAACAGACTAGAGACCAAGGGGTGTCTTTACAACAGACGCCAATGAAATACAGATGATCAGAGAACATTTTCAAAATGTATACTCTAAACAGCAGGGACATTTAGAAGGAATAGAAGAATTTCTAAAAGCATACCTACCAGAGTGAATGCCAGAAGACATAAATAAAGAGACCAATCAAAAGCAATCAGAAGATCTAAGCTGCAAACAAATGTCTCCCTCAAAGAAAAGCCAGATGTGTTCAATGCTGAATTCTATCAATTTTGAAGGAAGATCTCATACCAATTGTTACTAACTTGTTCCACAAAATAGAAAACAAAGGAACACTACCAAATGCACTCTATAAAGCCAAAATTATTCTGATACAAAAACCATATAAAGATGTAACAATATAACTACAGTCTTTGATGAAGTCAAATGCAAAAATCCCCAACAAATATTTGCAACGTGATTCAGGAACGTATGACGACAATACATTTTGAACAAATGGACCTCTTCACAGATAGACAAGGTTGGTCAACATAAGCAACTTACTTTACTCTTTGAGACATGGGCTGGCCAATGCATGCTGGCGATTGCCCTGTGTTTGCCTCCCCAGCACTAGGAGCACAGACAGATATGCCCGGCTTTCAACACACATGCTGAAGTTCTGAATCAAGTCCTCATGCTGCACAGTAATTAATTTACCGACTGAGCCACCTTTTTAGCCCATTAAACATGTTCTTTTTAGTCTCTCACTATTTATTTTTTAAGTGTATTATAAAATTATCTGTTCACAAAAAAAAATTTCAGCCTTAAACCAAAATAGGGCAATTACAATAAAGACAAAAAAAAAAAAGAGAGAGAACCCCTGTGTGATGGGGGAAGAGGACGGTAGTCTATTTCACAGATTATAAAAGAAAATCAGCTGGCCATAGTGATGTACACCATTAATCCCAGCACTCAGGAGGCAGACACAGGGTCTACCAGTTTGAGAATAGTATGGCTTATATAAATAATGAGATCTAGACCAGCCAGTAGGACCTTGTCAGAAATCAAAAACAAAAAATAAGAATCAAACTAGCTAGGCATTGGTTTTCCTTAGAGAATTCATATGACTAGTGACCACACATCTCTCTTTCTGATGTTTATACATGTTTAAATATAAGATACTGTAGTAAGTTGTAATTGTATCCTAGAACTTCATGTCAAAATTGGCTTTTTAGGAGAGTAATTAAAATCCATTCAATAACACAATGACCATATATTTTAAACCCGATATATTAATTTTGATTTTACACATTTAAAAGTATGAGACTATTGACTCTTTATTGAAAGGGATATAAATATAGAAGAATTGGGGATCTCTCCCGTGTAAGCAGGCATAGTCCACACATATAAATAAGAGCTATACAGTAGGTGGAGCCGTCTACCTCACTGAGACCAGGAACACCTCGATTCCAAGTCTTTAAACAGAATTAACAGGCCATTTTTCCCCCAAGATAAAAATGCTTGATTTTGAGAGACAACATCAATTCCATTAGTGTCCCCTGGACTCTTGGATGATGAAGACAAAGCCCAGTGCATGAGGTCTACCTCTAACCCAGAACTGCTGCTTTACTACACAACACAAAGCCCTGCGTATTTGGAGATCCAAGTGTGTATGTTTTATTTATATCTACATTATGTTTTACACACACACACACACACACCACTCAGGAAAATGCTAAGAAATACCATTTAGACAACCTGTAACAAATCTCTGCAGTCAGGCTGGAGATGTACCTCAACTGCTGATGTGTTTTCTAGCATACAGGAAGCCCTGGTTTGGATCCTTAGCACCTCAGTAACCAGGTGAGGTAGGAGGATAAAGTTCATGGCCATCTTCAGCTACGTGACAGGTTTGAGGCCAGAGAGGAAGGAAAGCTTGCAGCCTACTGTTTTCAAATTTGCCTCATCTATCTGTCTTCTCTCTTGGATGTTCATCAGGCATTATATCAAACTACTGACTTTATAATGAATAATTCCTTTTTTCAGCAGTTAAAAAAAGTTGACAAACCAAGACATTAGCCTTAAATCATCAGATCAAAGACCAGAGATAGTTTTTTACAGCAGTAATCTTCTAGCTCACTATACTGAAGAAGTAAACTGTACTTTTTACTCAAACACACCTGAATGCTCATTTCAAACTAGTTATAAAAGCATTATTTTCATTCACTTCCTGGAGTCCTTTTCTTTGCACAACATGATAGGGAAGTATGTAAGAAGTTACGGCTCGCTCGCACACGTGCTGCTCCAAGTTTACCCCACCAGCTGGTAACAAGCAAACAAAGAAGTTTCTATGGGCAGAGTTGGGAGAGCACAGCCACAGATCTCCACACTAGGAGAGGTTAGTATCTGTAAGAGCTTACAACACCTGACGCTAATCACACCAGAACAACTGTGGTAGAGAAACAGAAAAGAAGGGGACAGAACTGATCTGCTCATTGCCATACTTGGCAATATTCCTAGCTTTGTCTTTCCAAGGTCAATGAAACATTCTTATTTAAAAAACTGTTACTTTCCCAAAGATAATTTTTAGATTTATGAGGCAGGATTCCAACTTCATCATACATAGTAGGTACCAATATTTCCTTAGATCTTTGCTGTGTTTCTTCCCAAATGCGACTTACTCTATTTTCCTGTGAAAAGATGCTCAGACAAAGGCAGCTCAGAGGAAGAAAGGGTTTCATACAACAGTTCAAGGGCTGTTATGGCACAAGTCACCATGAATACTACATGAATGCAATGTTCAGCCAGGTTCTATATCTTCTACAACCTAGAATTCCTTACTTAGGGAATGGAGCCATCCACAGTGGTAACAGCCTACAGATCCATGACATTCTAGATTCTGTCAAGTTGACAACACTGACCATCATAGTTAGTTCATGGATAGAATTTAGGAAGTCTATGAACGTTGGAAACTGCAAATGTTTCAAATTGAATGGATGAGCAATTCTCTGAGGGATAATAATCCACAGTGTTAATACACTCTTAAATGGTAAAAAAAAAAAAAAAAAGTGAAAAGACAGAGAGATACTTAAATGTGTGATCTGAAGAGAAATACCGAGGAGAGTTCCTTCCTTAAATAAATAGGTATAAAATATGAGTCCATTAAGTTCCATAAACAGAAAGGACTTCAGACTGACTCTCTTGGTTTTATATATGATAAACCTAAACTTTGGAGACATGAAGGTAATGTTGAGGCTAGCTTCCTGCCAGCATGCTTGTCCTCTCTCACTAGGCTGTGCAGACAAAACCCGACAGGAAGGACCTGGTACGCTTACTGGCAGCAAGTCCCACATCTGATAAGTATACTAGCTAAGAAAAGAATCCAGTCATTATATTGGGTACTACTGGGTCCGAACACATGAAGACATTTTAATTTTTATGTAAAACAACACACTCTCTTGGATACATTTTAGAATTTGCCTCTTTCATGGTAGAGACAACCAACAACTTGTCAATCATCTGACAGACAGGAGTGCTTAATAAGATTGCAATCAATCCCACCCAAGAGCATACACTTGATCCAGCAAGGGCAGAGGACACTGAGGAGAAAAGGGACTTCAAGGAGGCACTTAAACACATTTCTTGCTCAGTCAATTACACCGAAAGTACACAATAAAGAGCAAATTAGTTGAGTGGATCTTTCAGTAACTGCTGAAGCTGTTTAAAATTTTTAAGCAAAACCTCTTTTCAAAGTTTATTCTCTTGTTTATTCACACCAAAGAACAGTGAGTACAAAACTCAAAAAGGATAATGTTCAGTGAAAAGAACTTTTATAGTAAGTAATTAAGTTGAGAAAGCTGGAAAAAAATGCTTTATTTTGGTGTCAAGATGAATAGGAATCTGAAATTTGTTTTTAATTTTTTCCAAAATAATTACAAAACGGAAAGTCTATAAATAAGAATTTAAGAAAGCCTTCACTTTCCTGCCCCGCTTTGACTTCTGAAATACAGTGCGACTTTCTGCCAGCTGTTCTTTTAAAGCAGAAACAGTAATGACCATATGGGGCTTTCTCTACCAAGCAGCTGTAGTGTAGTTAAAGTTATAATAATTGTCTTTCTGTAAGATAAATTTACATTAAAAACATGGCCAGCAGAAATAAATAGCTAAGCTTCAGAGTCTTCTTATACAAAATTTAAAAATTCACAACCGTCTATGACAAATTACAGATATGTAGATGAAATCTCTAAATCTTGTCCTTTGATCTTTAGGATTTAGTAGATATAACAGAAGATGCACAAATCAGTTTGCCCCACCCCCATGGCCCCGTAGCTCATAGTTTCCTTCTTGATCACAATGTGGTAACATCTGTGAGTTCAGATACTCATCCCTAAAGCCAGAGACTAAGTTCTTAAAAGTTCAAATCCACTATTTCCATTGGCCATCCAACTCTGAACCACAAGCCCACTGCTGTACTAGGAAAATCTCAACACATGACACCTTACTGGCCCTTCAGCTATGCATCACTTATGTGAGTTTGAGTAAAATGAAAGGAACTCACAGCACATCTGACCACTCCATGGAAATGGAGCTGCTACCTACCTTTGTCTGGATGGTTTAAAATCATAATTCTCTTGTGTGCTGTTCTAATCTTGGCCTTGCCAGCAGATGGGCTGTAAAAAAAAATTAATAGAGAGTGCAAAATGCAGATTATAAATTAATGATTTATATGGGCTACAAGAAATTAAAAACTAATGAGAATTTCACCATCTTGTGGACAAATACAAAATTACAAGCTTTATGCTTAATCCCACTAACCATCAAAATAAACCATCGTGACAATGTTGTATTTTCCTTCAGTCCTTTATAATGTCAATCTTCATTCTTGGGTTTGGAAAGTAAGTCAATAAAAGACAGATTGGAGATTTAGCTCCATCACAGAACCCTGACTAACAAGCACAAGAAAGACACCGGGTTTAGGGGTCTGAACAACACCACACCCAACAAGCACCCCACATACACAGGCCAGGAGAGTCGCAGAGTGCACACTATGAGGATTGCAAGCCTATGCTTCTCAAGTCATCCTGGAGGAAGGTGACATGTGTCATCAGGATTTGAGTTCGAGAACTAGCCTACTAGCCTTTGAGTCCATTTTGCTATGGAGTACTGGGTGATGCTGGTCAAAGTCTGAATCTCTGCTCCCCACAGGGCAAGAGCAATAGCAAGCTCTAGGACGGCCCCAGTAGGAAATGAGTGCTCCAGAAGAGCTGCCTTCTGCAGTCCTTCAACAAGGAATCTCAAAACTCCATCAGATACTAGTGTATCTAGCTTTGTAAAAAACCAGTGGGAAAATTTGGTAGTACAGTATAGTGTGAGTGAAAAAACAGTTTAAATAGATATAAAATTACTATAGCAAACTGCTATTTTCAGAATTCCAAGTGTTTCTCATTTGCACATTTTCTGAGCATGAAAATAATTTTAGTACCAACAGTAGACTCTACTGGACTAATGGCCATTGGGTTTAAACAACTTTACTTTCCCAGGTTTCAAATGGGTAAATTAACAGCCAGCCTGAGGTCTGCCGCTAGCCGGGAAGCTCAAAGGAAGCTGAATGGATGAACCGCATTCTAGGAAAGCACACGGTTTGAGTTATTCAAGTGTAAACTCAAAACTCCGACCTCTACTGCTCTTCAGCTATTGGCTTGTCTTGCTCACTTAAAACTCGGAGTTATAATTTTCTCATATGTAACACATACACAATAATGCCAAGGATCACTTTAAAAAGTAAAGGACGTATATAAAAATTATACATTTTTGTACTTTTAAAGAGTGGAATGTAGACAATCAACATTTCTTGAATGACTCAGAAGCATTAGCCTGAGTATGCACTAAATGCAACTCTGAGACTCTGCAGAGGCTGGCTGATCCTTTTAATGGGCCCAGAATGCTGCTTAAGATCCTCCTCCTGTTTAAACAACTCCTCTTGCCATCAGGTGTCAATCCTTAATTCTGGTTGTGTTCCAGTTTTTAGCAGCTTCTTGCCAATTACATGCTACCACTAACCTTCTACAGGTAAATAACACTGCTGCACATATTAAGACACCCATTAAGGGCCTGGAATAGTGACACATGCCTAAACTTCTACAGCGAGGAGGGGGAAACACAAAGATCTTGAACTTAAAAGGCAAAAAAATAAAAAAGACAACTCTCCTGCAAAAAAAGGAAAAAAAAAAAAAGAACAATTACTGGCTAAATGAATACACAAAACATTTTTGTATGAATAAAATAAACAAGGTCCTTTATGAAAGGACCCAAGAATACTTCTTTTCTTTGTTTAAAGAAGAAGCCTTATAGAGGAACATTTTTTAAACTTACCTTTTAGTTATCTCCAAATAGATACTGTTTGATTTCAAAGACAATTGAGCTTTGAGATAGTAAAGTAGCAATCACAAGAACTAAGAAGACTATTTTATGTAATTGCTTATTAAGGATTAAAAAGCACATCATTCTGAAGCCAGAACAAATTTGCTTCCTGTGGCTGATGGACATGGATCCTTTGTTTAAGGGACTCATTCTCCAGCATGTGCAGACAAGTTATGCTGTCTTGTTGTTCCCGATGCCTGACATGTCTCCTTAAGTATAATCAAATGGCTTACAGGTGCCTTAAAATATTACCTCAGTCTGAATATGCACTGAGTGCTTGATGGATTTTACAGTACCCTCAAACAAACCAAAAGAACCCACAACCAACAACAATAATAATCACAAAAAGTGAACTCCTTAAAAGAAGGAAGGCTCTATCCTAGCAAACTCTAACATTATAGAAGACTGTTACATTATTCAAATTAAACCCATGAAAAGAGCTTCACAAAACGTCAGAAAGCTATCACTAGTTAATAAAGACATAGATTTAGGAAAACACAAATTTCTATTGTACATATTTGAAGTCACAGGGAGTATTATTGGTTCTTATCTTAGATATTAAGTTTTTTTTTTGTTTTTTTGGTTTTTTTTTGGGGGGGGGTGTTTTTTCGAGACAGGGTTTCTCTGTGTAGCCCTGGCTGTCCTCGAACTCACTCTGTAGACCAGGCTAGCCTCGAACTCTCGAACTCAGAAATCCACCTGCCTCTGCCTCCCAAGTGCTGGGATAAAAGGCGTGCGCCACCACCACCCGGCCAGATATTAAGTTTTAATTGAACATATGAAACAAAGTCTAAAAATTATGTTATAATATCCTTGAAAATTAATTAAAATGCCTATTTAAAAACAAAGAGTAACATTTTTTTAACACAAACCCTGAAGTATTGTGTACTCTGAGGTCTGCTACCCACCAAACTAGATTAAAATAAAAATGCATGGAAGAGAAGTTTGTGTCCACAAGTAATTTACACCACTGCCTTTAGGATAATTATCATCTTAGTGGAGAGCTTTGAAGATGAGGGGAGGACTCTCATTTACATGCAGTTTAGTCCCCTTTTGCTTTTGCTCTATTAAGACTCTAAGTCTTTGCTACATTTTAATGGATTTATTTGTTGCCTACCCCATGGATTTCAAACTGCTCCCTGTAATAGGTTTGATTGGCAGGGGAAGGGAGGTGGGGGTGGGCGTAGGTGGAAGAAATAAGATTTGCGGAGCTGAGTGGCATTCTTATGCCTACAAGAATAGTACTGAGCTTGAGTAAACAAAGCCATTAAGCTTAGGGATAACAATGCTTCCTGAGTAGTGCCGAGCAAGGAATGGTTAGTTACTAACATGGCCCCTTTGCTTAACTCTACCAGCTACTCTCTCTAAGAAGGAAAACTCCCATCTCTTAGATTAAAATAAAGCACTAAGCAAAAATAAATCCTAGTCTTTTAAAGTTATTGCACTTATTCATTTGTATCCATCCTTCCGTGTGTGTGTGTGTGTGTGTGTGTGTGTGTGTGTGTGTGTGTGTGTGTGTGTGTGTAGGGAACAAGTTTTAGGAGTGAGTTCATGTGATTCCAGGTCCAAATGCACTACACTCACTTAGGCCATCAGGCTTGGTGGTACATGCTTTACGGGAGAAAGCATCTAGGGAGCCCACAGTTTGTTTGCTTGTTTGTTTAAAGCAGGTCATAAAAAATGTTTGGGGTTAAAGACTGTATTGATGTATAAAGGTTGTCAGTATAGTACGTTAACTCTTCTATTAATCACACTGATTGAGTCACTAGGAAATCTGCAGTAGATGATATACTGTAACCATCTCTGTGTATAGTAGATAACACTAACTCTGGAATCTGCAGTGTGGAGGCTCATGAGTTCAAGGCCAGCCTAGGTTACAGTGTTACAAAAAAATCTAGCAGCTGGGGACAGAGTTTAGTGGTAGAGTCCTTATGTGGCATATTCAAAGACTTAGATTTAATACCCAGCACTACAAACCCCACAAACAACCAAAACCACTTGAGAATATGCGCTAGTGGACAATATGAGAACCATATGAACAGATTCTAGTAAATCTATGATAGAAGAAAACAGTCCCGACATTACCGTTAATCATAGCCACACAATTTCATTAGCTTTTTCCCTACAATGTCTAATATTAAATAGTAAATGAATGGTAAAATGTAAAATGTAAAATAATATATGGTAGACAGCAAACTGCAAAAGTAAAAAAAAAAGAATTGAGGAACAAAATCTGTGTTATAATTAAAGATATGCATCAAATTTTACAACTGGTCCAGAGAGAAATCAGCACACAGTGAGGATCTTGTGAAGGACAGACTTGGAATCTAGGAACCCCTGTTAAAGAGCAAACAGCATAAATAACTTCAATTAATCCAGACCTTGAGTTTTAAAAAGCAAAAACATGCTATGTTCTTTCTGGGCTTTATTTTTAAGTTTTAAATATGAGTGTATACTCATTCTAACTCCCCTTCCCAATTTTCAAGACAATCTTGGCCACAAAACAAACATTCTTATGCAGCAGCACTTACCTTACACCTAAAATAAGGCTAGCTTCTCGTCTACTCATTTTCTGCTCGAATCCTCCTTTATAGTAGGATGAAAAGCTCTGCAGGGACAAGAACAAGAAATAATTAGTTCCATGCACTTAGTAGCAGGACCTCAACCCCTCTCGCCGGTACAGCAAGAGCAATGCATTTTACTAGAAATCAACTTGAAATTGCATGCGAATGCGCTGTACAACGATCCTCTCATGAAACTCCAACCAAGATGAATGTAAGAAAAAGGTTAACAATGTTTTCAACTTTTCAATGCATTAATTTTTCTCTACTGAGATATAACTGAAGTATCAGCAAAAGCCAATGCTTTCCCTAAGCAAAGAACTGCTTTTCTCATTGGATAACCTTGACCAGGTCACTTATATCGATATGGCAGGTATTTGTTCCCCTCTATCCTGGATGACAGAACAAGAATGTGTCATGGTAACAGACAGGAAAGTCAAGAGAAGCTGGGAAAGTAAGCCATGGCCATGGTGGCTGCTGATGCGAGCTAGGAAAGTACAAGTCAGAAGTAGTAAGAACCGGTTGTGAAAGGCCTGGTAAGCCATGGAGAGAAGTTTTTATTCTAAATGGGATGAAAAACCAGAGCACTGGAGTAACATCATTTGGCTTTGTTTGGAAGGAGTAGCTTGAGGAGTAGAAAAAAAAACAAGGTTGGAAGTCAGAGACCAGCTGAAGAACATGATTGTGAACAAGCAAGACACTGGGGATGAAGGAAGTTGGTACTGAGAATGTGGTGGGATGGGAAGTGGACAGATATTTGTCATGTATCTTGAAAGCAAACATTTGCTTGGTGGACTAATATGGGATATGACAAAAAGAGAAATTTTAAATGGGGTAGAAGACAAGTTATGTGCTGTCCAGATGCCTTGTCAGTACCGAAGGACTCAGATACAGGGCTGTTGATTGCTGGCCATGCCCTTCCTAGAGCAGCCCATATCTGAAGTGACCATATGAGGGTGTGTGCACTGTGGTTCTCTAGGGTTCAGACCCTGGATGCAGTTATACTTACTTCCTAGGCCACAGTTAAACTCATAACCCTGTTCTAGCCACACTGAATGGTAGCTGCTGTGGACCAGCCTTCGCTAAGTCTGCACTGCAACCCACCTTGCTCCTCTACCCTTGTCTTGCTTGGAAGGATGCTGAGTCTGAGTCTGTTCCTTAAAGCTATATCTTTCCAATTTTCGCCTCAATTGTCTACTTTTTGGAGAACTCAAACCACACAAATGGCTTCAAGATTTATGGCTTAGAGCTGCCATAATGATTGAAGGAAGGAACAGTTGTCAGTTGTGGGAAATAGGTATGATGAAGACGGGTTCCAATGCATTAAATTTGAAGCTTCTATCAAATTTCTAAGTGGACAAGAAGTTCAATCTACAGACAAGTCCTGAGAGTTCTGTGTGATCAGTGCTTGGTGAAAGATTGAGCCAGACTCTCAAAGGTGTCCAAGTACAGAAACTGAGCCTCAAAGTCTGCATCAAAGCTTGAAACTGAACTAAAAAAAAAAAAAAAAAAAAAAAAAAAACACTAAGACTGACCACACTGAGACATAGAAAAAAAATTAGAAGCCAAAAGTGAGGTAGTGTAAAATGGTTTCAAATGCTTCTGATGGGTAAAAGTGAATGTGATCCAAGAAAATACCAGGAATTAGCAAAAAGAAGGTCAACAGAGAAGCAGAAGTGAGGTTCAGCTCAGCCAGCCTGGGCTGTACAGAGATCCTTCTCAGAAACCAGGAGCAAATGAAGCCAACTGAGTCAGCTGGGTGCGGTGGTGCACGGCTGTGATCAAAGCACTTAGAGGGAGAGGCAGGAGAAGCATACACATCACTGCTCCCTCTGGCTACAACATCCTGTCTCAAACTGGGAAAAAGGGGAGATCAGAAAGGAGAGGGGAAGAAATCAGAGGAGACAGCAAGGGAAAGCAATTATTTTCAGGAGCTTTAAACAAAAAGTAGGTATATGAACTCAAGTTTTAGAGAGAAACATAGGCATATATGATTGCACACATATACAATTCTAGACAGAAGCCTGTATTTTCACAAGGAATAATAAGTAACTATAGTTACTGACTATAATATATATCAGGGATTGATTCCAGAACCCTGATTGTATTGAAATGCTAACATGTACAAGTATGTTACATAAAATGGCAACATAATAGCTGTATATAAGCTACCTCATCCTCTTATACACCCCGAATCACCTGTAGGTCCCTAAAACAATGTAAATGCCATGCAAATAAGTAGTGGTTATACTGTAATTGTTTAAAGAATATTGACAAAAGAAACGAGTGTATGTGCATGGTACAGAAGCAACTTCCCCCTCCATGTTGATGAGTGACTGCAAGTCATGTCAAGGGCTGTCTTTTACCATATAGATACAGATCCAGAAATCAAACAGGGCATGAGGAGGATCATGCCCTATTCCAAGTGCCACATCATTTTCAACCCACTACAGAAGCAAAACACACAGAGACTGTTACAGAGGACAGGGGAGTACCTGAGCTGGAGAGAAACTGGGTACTTGACAGAGGAAGGCCAGATGGGCCTAAAGGCTCTCACAGGAGACCAAAGTCTTCACTAGATGCAAACCTTACTGCTAGACAAGAGCAAGTTACTTGAATTGCTTACAGCCGCCATTTCTACAGTGGCACCTTTTGGTCTTAAATCATGCTTAAGGCTGATAAAGTTTTTCCTTCCAAAAGAAAAAAAAAGGTACTGCAGTGAGTCTTCACCTACCTTAGGGAGCTCTGAAACTTTGAGTCAGCATAAAATAAAATGTTTCCCAAACTTTCATTCCCTCTATAGTCCCAAGTCACTACCCTTGAAAGCAAACACGGACACTTGAGCTATTTTCCCTTTTACTATGTGGAAATGGTGCCACAGAAGTTTCCTCAAAATCCAGTGTCTGCAAGAACTTCATGTCTGAAAGTCATCATACCTTTCTAAAAGAACATTGTCTTGTGGACAGACACTTAACCCAGCGTAGTAAACAGACGGAAAAACAGACAATAGGAAATGGAAGCTTATGTTGCTGAACTACTAAACTATAGACACATTGCTTCACAGAAAATCCTGCTTTCTACAACCATCAAGTTTAGATTGTCATATTAGACAATTTAAAAAAGTTATAATATACTAATCTATTATCTTTAAATTACTATTGGTATTATAAGCAGGTATAAAATTATAACTCAGTATCTCTCTCCTCTAATATTAAATAATAACTCAAATGGTGTCTGAGGCAAGATAAGGTATAGCAACACTGAATTGCTTAGGATATAGAGATAAGATGCTGCAGTCCCTACTCTGACAATGCTGCAATCCCATGGAAATGTCCAGATCCATTAACACAATATTATTACAAGTAACAATTATGTGATCAAGTATGGAGAGAAGATGCCGTCTACTGGAAATACCCTGGAACATACAAATTATTATTTTGTGTTACTCTATTCAAGTAGCACACACAAGCAACAACAGGAATCACATTCATTTCTCTTGGAGATAGGATAAAGTGATACCATGTCATACTGTCAAAGGAACGCTCACCCTGCTCAAGCTGAACAGATCTTCATTAGTCATTTGGTCGGTAACAGGAACAATCCTCCAGAAAAGCAGGTGAGAGTGGCTATCATTCACAGGGTAAGGTGACTACACTTCAGAGAAACTATTAAGAATTATAGAGCCATAGAAAGATGACTTCAAATAAAAAGACAAATTTACAAATAGAAAATTAAAAGCCTCGAAGAAGATAAATGATTCAGGACTCTATCCCCAAATTAGGAGTAATCAGACATTTGTTGAACCAATTAGTATTCATTTATACATTTTAAATAATAAACAAAGGGGCACTAGTTCAAAATAACAGACTGAGTCATTGTGGTGGTTTGAATAGGAATGGCTCCTGTTTTAATGCTTGGCCCATACAGAGTGCACTATTAGGAGGTGTGACCTTGTTGGTGGAAGTGTGTCACTGTGGGGGCGGGCTTTGAGGTCTGATGCTCAAGCTAGACATAGTGTCACTCCATTTCAGCTGCCTGCAGATCCAGATGTAGAACCTTCAGCTCCTCCACCACCATGTCTGCCTGCACACCACTATGCTTCCCACCTTAATGATAATAAACTAAACCTCTGAACTGTAAGCCAGCCCCAATTAAATGTTTTCCTTTGTATGAGTTGCCTTGGTTATGGTGTCTTTTTATAGCAAAAGAAACCCTAAGATAATCATAAAGATCCTTTGCCCCCCCCCCCAAGTGTCTTAGAAATGAGAAAGTATTTTTAATAAGAAAAAAAGTTGACTTTGAAAATAAGAAATAAGTAGTAAGCTACAAAGCTTAAACAAATAGTGACATCTAAACCATGCAAGACTGCATTTACAGGCAGAAAAAACATCACAATAGACCCAAATATCAGAAAAACAGAACAAAAAAAACACATTAGTAAATAAACTCCTCCTAGGAAACCAAGAAAAAATCATTAAGCTCAGAGGCCATTTCTTCCCTTGTGACTAAGAAAAAAACAAACAGATACATTGCCATGAAGAAACAAAAACAATGTCCGGCTGCCTTGTCTGGCCTCAGTGGGAGAGGATAACCTAGTCCTGCAGTGACTTGTTGTGTCAGGGTGGGTTGGCCTCCCTTTTTGTAGAGAAGGGGAAAGAGGGGAGAGGAAAGGGGCTGTGGAGGGGCAGGAAGAGAGGGGGAGCTGTGATCAGGAGGTAAGGTAAATAAATAAATTAATGAAAACAACAGCAACGACAAACAAAGACCAATTAGAAAATAAAGTTTTCTCCTGTGGGGCTGAGGAGATTAAACTGGCAGTTAAGAACAGGAAGGCTCTTGCAGAAGACTCCCAGGAGGCAGCTCACATTTGCCCATATCCAGGCTCGGGATCTAACACAGGCTCTTGCACTGCTTCTTAGGACAAAGCCACATCCATACACATAATTAAAAATAAAATGTATTTAAAAACATTTCCTTTATATAAAATTCAGATGAATTGAATTAAAGATGGCCAATGCTAACCACCAGCCTGGTGATTTGCAAAACGAAGAATTACAAAACATAGAAGAAAAAGCCAGGAACAACAACAACAAATGAGATAAGCCAGCTAGACACTTCTTTCTTTACAGGACTTGATAAGTATTAACTTTTGAACCAAGTTGGGTTACTAAAAGGTAGGATAATTGTATGTCACTATCACATCCACAGGGTAGATGGTTTGATGGTACATCAAACACACTCATGCTTCTCTCCTTAGGAACAGCCTCCAGCATGTGCTTGCCAGCTGGCCTGGCCTGCTGCAGGCCTCTCCTGAGCAGTGCAATGATGAAGACATTCTCAAGGCCTTTTCCTTCTTCTGCAGCATTAAATAATATATGCTCCATAAAGCTTAAAGGTTTTCTATTTGTGGTGTACATATATTTACAGAAGATCACCAGAACAGAAGCAGGAGAATTTCTAATTTTTTTTTCAGTTATAAGTGACATGCATGGACAGACAAAGCCGACATAAACTCAGTGAACCCTGTTACAGTTCTCATTCCTGTCACAGTGTCACACCCTTATTACCTAACACTATTACCTCTCAACTACCTTCACAGTGAGCTCTGGCTCACTCTGGTCTACACTCTGAAGATTTGGCAAGACAAATGATAAGCTAATAGAAAGCATGTCAAACTGTCCTTTCCCCTGTTCAAAATCTTTCATACTCAGAAGAAAGAAAGAAGAAGAGAGCTGCTGCCATGGTCCTAGGCAGTAAGAGATCTGGGCCCCGGCTAGTTTACTGTCTTTGGTTGCCACTGGAATTACCTTTGCTGCTAAGCACATTCCATCTTGGAACCTCTAGAGCTCCTACTGCCCATAACACCACATTGTTCCTTCAAATGCTCATCCGGTCCATGTCCCCATCTCCTAAAAGGCTCTGTCTGGCCTGGGTAATACACATATCCCTTCTCCTCTACTATTCTTGGTTCTTAACCTGGTTTGGGTTTCTTAAGGATACTTGATAATTTTGGAAATCTCCATGTTTTAAATTGTTTATCTCCACTAAATATAAAAACATAAGCTCCCAGAGAGAAGTATCTTTGGTCTATGAGTATATTCTACTGCCTACAGTGTCTGCCATGTAGCAGACACGCAGTGAATACTAACTAAACAAATGCTAAAATGTCTATCTACCAATACTAGTCAAATTAAATATAAATGGAAAACAGAAAACAAAATTACATTCTATAGACGCTATAAATTCTATAAACTACATTCAGGTTTTTAAAAACTCTCTTGCAGTTCTTTTGAACATGGGCTGAATTACTTGCCATTATGTCATCCTTTGAAGGGGCTGTCATCAACTGAGCCCTATGGGCTTGTAATGTCTTTGCTAAAACAACTCATCCACTCTCAAATTCCTACAAACCAAGTTGATCTAATCAGATCTGGCTCTAATGTCCATAAGTCAATGTTTACATTGCAGTGATTCCGTGAATCCTCATGGTATATTCTTCAGTGATCACAAACTGCCATTCACACTGTAGCAATTTTTAAGAAAAGTTATTGATTTAGTTTTTGTGCATTGCTGTTGTCTGTGTGAGGGGGTTGGATGCCCTAGAAATTGAGTTACAGACACTTGGGAGATGCCATGTGGGTGCTGGGAAATGAACCTGAATCCTCTGGAAGAGCAACCAGGCTCTTAACCAGTAAACCTTCTCTCCAGCTCCCAACACACTATAGTTTTTTAATACCTATTTTCATTCATTCTGCACTTCTATCAAGTCTATAAGAATATCTAGAATTCTGTTAAATGAATTTATAGCCCTATAGGATTTCATGGTTGGAATTTTGCAATTTTATGTTTGAGATGGTCAAGTGCAGTGAGCCAGGGTATCAAGGTGAAATACACTCTACATAAGCTCTAGGAGGCAGAGGTCTGGTCTGCTTTATTTGGCTGTTATTCTCACCTCCTAGCACAGGGATTGGTAAGTGGTGGCTCTCACTAAGTGTTTATTGAGAAAATAAACAGTCATTAAAAAGGGAAGAGATGTCAGGTATGATGGCACATGCCTGTAATCTCAATACTTGCTGGTGGATCAGGAGTTCAAAGTCAACACTGACTACATAGTGAGATGCTGTCTCAAAAAACCAAAAACTCAGAGGCTAGGTATGGTGGCACATGTCTATAGCCAGAGACTCAGGAGATGGGACCAGGAAGAGCAAAGAGCTCAGGCCAGCCTGGGCTACACGAGAGCCTGCTTCAAAACCTGACAGTCTATCCAACACTAGTTAGAGTATACTAGCCATTAAAACCAGAACTCGAAGTTCACACATAAAAATGATATGACTAAGAAACTTAAATCCATGAACTAGACAGACTCATAAGTGACGTGAGGGAAGCAAACATCTGCTTTTTCCCAACTTCCAGGTGGGAAGCCTAAGACATGTTCAGAGATGCTCTGAGTTGCTCTGCAGGATAACAAGTGAACATCAGTAGGAGCTTCCTAATTACAGCCTCATCGAACTTACTGGAGAGGAAATCTTCCTTGCTGTTGCAGTGATTACTTGTTCTAGAGGTTTCCAGATTTGAAATGCATAGCGACCTAAACAGTAAGTAAAACAAATACATTTTTCATAATCAATGCCAGTCATTACTTTTAAAGTACTTAATACATAAGTTTGATAGTTTATCTTATAAATGCTATTTCAAATGAGTATTCAAATTTTATCAAAAAGATCTATCATTTTTCAAACTTGTAATTTACTAAATAGACAGACTTTGACTTTAATATTATCATGCCCAACACACATCAAGTTCTAGCTCATGATAATAGAATTAGTTTTCAGTGTTTATATGTATAATATTTTATACTTATAAAATGTTACAGAATTCAATAACATCTTAATATTCCTTCCACAATAAAATGAACAGAACAAGTCACTGTTTGTAACAGATACTTATGATACTAAATGATCATATTGCCATTTATGATGCTAATCACATTGAAATACACAGGAAACAAACACTTCTGAAGACACACGGTATAGGAACGCACTTACTAGAGTAACCTGTAGAGTAAGAAAGCAACCGCATGTGAAGCTATTTCCTAAAGGGATGCTGATCTGTTTTTCTCACTTTGGATGTTTACTTTCTCTAAAATCTTACTTTATTTTTCCTTTTTTGGTTTTTAAATGTTTAATCTCATTTAGAAATTGCCAGATTCCAGTGATTTCTCATCCATAAAACTTAGTATCACTCTTAGCTCCAATGTACCTGAAAAGAGTGTGGAAATTATCTCCAAGGTGATCAAAAGATTACAATGACTATTATATTTTAGATTATAGTTACTACTGAAATTGAAAGGTAAAATGGTTCAGTTTATTTAAACACAAACTTACATTTTTACATATGCAGGTTGGAGTAAATGTTCCTAATTTGATTATTAGAAAGTGATCAAATCAAATCACTAAGAAATAAAATTGGATTAGGAAATGAAAAATCAAATCAAAAACATGTGCTTTTATTATACTTAGAGAAATAATAAGAAACTCTGTGAGAGGAAATGTTAGTTGTTAAATCAAAATTACTAGACTGATCTTTGTCAGAGATTTCCTAACAATTAACCAAAGATGCAAAATTTAATGAGTTTCTGTTCTAAAAATATATCCGAGTTTTTGAAAGAATGACTAAACTCTGACTTCAATTTCCCTTTGTTTAGTGTCCTAACAGCCCCTTGTGTTGACAAGTGAGAATCTACAGCAATACAGATCCTAAGTCATTCTGAAGGTTTTGCCCAAGAATACCATCAGAAGGCACACGTTCTACTTGTGCCCTTCCCACTGGTCTTGTGTAAGATAACACAAATCTAAATTCTAATGCTAGCCAGAAGCTCATTTGCAAACTAAAAATTCCAGTGGGAAAATTCAACTACCTGGATCTCTCAGGACAATTTACCATTTTACTCCATATATAAAACTTGGTTTTTCGAGACAAGGGTTTCTCTTTATAGCCCGGGCTGTCCTGGAACTCACTCTGTAGACCAGGCTGGCCTCGAACTCAGAAATCCACCTGGCTCTGCCTCCCAAGTGCTGGGATTAAAGGCGTGTGCCACCACCGCCCGGCTAAAACATCACTTTCAAATCACCTCAAAGTTCTTGAAAACCACAATCAGGCACACCTACTAAACTCCTTAGTGAAAAGGAAAGATAAAGATTTCAGGAAGTGATATTTGAAGGTTCATTTAAACATAAACTAGAAGATCTAGTTGCAACAAACGGAAGTATACCTCCTCCTAAGTTCTTTTACTCAGTTTTATTTAGCTCTGGGCAAGTTCTGCTACTCTAATTTGTAACATGAACTTTTTCTGTGTAAAATGTACACACAAGTTCTTGTCATTGTCTGAAAAAAGAGCAGATAAGATATATCCTTTTTCTAAATTAAAATGAAAAATTCACAGTTGAATTTATAATTATGTCTACCCTATAATAGTACCAAAATTAATTTATGTTTATGACAACTTTCAGGATTCCTTTAAAAACACTATCTTTTTCTCATCAAAGCTCAAAAGTAGTTAGCTATGGTATAAAATCGGCACATATCCCTGCTGGCAAAAAGATCTAAAGTGTCTTGTTAATTTTAAGTTCTGATTGTTTCTAATGAGAACTGTGTAAAATTAAATACTGTATAAAAAAACCAAATAAAACTCTGTCATTTTGTATTTGAATTTAACTGTATTAACACCCAATGGAATGTAGCTTTGTCCAAAGAAAAAATATAATTAACATTATCAAATCCATAGAATTTAGAAACAAAAACTTAAATAACATGGTATAATGGTTAATTTTAATTGTCACCTTGACACAGTCTAAAAATCACCTGAGTGTTTCAATAAAGGGCCATCTTAGCTCAGGTTGACCTATGGACATGTCTGTAGAATGTCTTCATTATGTTCATTGGTGTGGGAAGACTGCCTACTATAGGTGACACCATTCCCTAGACAGAGAATCCTGAACTGAGTAAGGGTGGAGAAAGACTGTTGAGGACAAGCATGCATGCAATAATTCTCTTTCTGTTTTGACTGTGGATATGACTAGCTGCTTTAAGTTTCTGGCACCTTTATTTTTATGCTATAATAACTGTATCTGGAATTGTGAGCTAAAACAACCCTTTCTCCCCCAAGTTGTTTATCAAGGTATTATAACAAAGCAACAACAAACAAAATTAACACAAGGGAATATGAGCAGATTAACATTTAGTGAGGAAATAGCTATGTAATTTAAAGTTGTAAGTTAATAATTGTATAAGTATTTTTAATATTTAAAATCATCTTTTCTAATAAGATAATTCTGGTGGTGAACTAAATTCTCCCACGTTTATAAACAAACAAAAAGCTATATAGAAAAATTAAGAAAGAAAAAAGAAAACAGTTTATCAACAGTTATGAGATGACTAAGTAGTCAAGGAACAGCTATATTCTTCAGAAGAAAACCATATCTTAAAATGTTTAAGCCCGTATAAACATGAGAGCATAAAGGAAACTCCATCACCTATATTGCATTGCATTAAAGATTTTAGAGCCAGAGAGATGACTAGAAGGTAAAAGTACTTGTTGTTTGAGCCTCACAACCCAAGTTCCATCCTGGATCCTCTTTAGTAGAAAAAGAACTGACTCCTTAAAGTTGTCTATGTACTCCTGCCCAGACTCATACATCATACATGTACACAAACACATGATTGGTTAATAGCAAAAAATAAAACATAATATTTTTATTTTTTAAAGATTTACTTTATTATTTATTTAGGTATATTTGTGGGCATGTATCTGCAAAAGCAAAAAAAAAAAAAAAAAAAAAAGGGTTGGCTCCAATAGAGGTGTTAGAGTAGTTGTGAACTACCTGATGTAGGAGCTAGAAACTGAGCCCTGGTCTTCTGGAAGAGCAAGCAGCAAGTGCTCCTAAGTGCTGAGCCATCTCTCCAGCAGGCTTTCTTTCTTTATTACATGTGTGGGGGAGGGGAGAATAATGTATGTGACACAGCCGGTATGCAGAGGTCAGAGGATGACCTAGCATGCTGGGCCTCACTTTTGACCTGGTTTGACATAGTCTTTCTGTTGTTAACTGGTGTATACTCCAAGCTGACTGGTCCAGGAGTTCTAAGGATCCTGTCTCAGCCTTCCACTGGAATTACATGATCGATTGTGTGACTTTAGCATGTGTTCTTGTGTCTGAATTGGACCTTTGGGTTTGCATAGAAGTGCTTTAGTCACTGAGCCATCTCATCAGCCCATACTAAAGATTTCTTATTGTTGTATATTGTAAAAAAAACTGGAAAAGAATATACAGGAATATCAACCATTATGCAGCTAGTTTTCTTAGTTCACTGACCAACAATTTTCTTTACTATAAAGCTTATTTATATTTTGCTTGACTGATTACTGCTAGGTTACCTGTAAACAATAGGGAAAGTATTATGTCTGAAAACCAAAACAACGTACCTGCAAATGCAACAGCTGCAACACCTAGTCCTACAGCTATCAACCTTCTTCCCTGCAGAGGAAAAAAATATTATCATTTAGAGTCGTGCACACGATGCTATGGAAGTAAATCACCTCAGTAACAATGATAATTACATTAAATAAATTTTCTTCAAGTGTTGCTATGAAGAAGACAACTTAAAAATCTATATTGTCTATGGGATTCTATATGTTGCTTGCTTTATTGGCTAATTCATTCTTTCTTCCCTCTCCCCTCTTTCTCTTTCTCTCTCTCCCCTACCCACACAGGCAACCCCCATCCCACCTCCAACATGGTTTTTCAAAACAGGAATTCTCTGTGTAGCCTGACTCTTTTGGAACTGAAACTCACTTTCTAGGCCAGGCTGCCTTGAACTCAGAGATTTGCCTGGTTCTGCTTCTTGAGTGCTACCACCTCCCAGTTATCAGCTAATTTTTAGTAACCTAAAATATTTCCAGATTTTCACTTAATTTCTGAGCTCATTCTACCTAAGGGTTTCATATTATGTCCTCTTAAAATCTTTTCTGTAGACTATTCTCAATAATGGGTTTAATGTTTATTTCCATAAAGATAAAATCACATATTTTCCTCTGTAATACTTTATGCTTTCAATGCTCAATTGTATTTACTGTATTTAGAATTTTAATAAAACCTTAGATACATCTTTAGAAAAGAAATAAAAATTCAAAAATTAGTAAAAATAACAAATGATTTTTAAATTAATTTTCTATTCTTCTAGGACAGGTAAAATTATTTTATAGCAAGAGTCTTTAATTCAGAATGTCATAAAGTTAATGAGCTAATTCTGATGGAAAAGATCTACTTAAACTTGGTTATATGTCCATATCATTCTAAGCTTTTTTCCTTAAACATCTTAGGAAAATATGTCAACCATAAAAAAGAGGGTTGTGGCAGAAACAATGGTTGAACCCAGTATCCTTGGATCTCCTTGTCTTCTAGAGTGAAGAATTTCTCTTTAGTCAGGCATTCATTACAAACCTCCCTTAGATTTCTGTTGTTTTTTTAAACCAAAAGCTATGGTTATCTGCACAGAACTTACCCAAAAGTGAGCCAGAAAGTTCTATGAGAAAAGATACACCTAAGTCTTTAGCAATCAAAGCTTAATCATAATTTGACTTTAAAATGCTAATCATAAGATCAGAAGGGCAGCTGCACAATGGTGCAAAATTTAATGCCCAGTAACTTATTCAGCCATCTAGAGATCTTCATAGGGAAGCAAATTCCCCTAGTCTTGCCATCCTGGTTCAAGCCTATCTCAAACTCCACCAGCCTATGACACTACTTAAGGACTACTCACTCCCTTCCAGACGAGCAAAAGCACTGAACTACTCAGAGGCAAGAGAAACTTCAAAGTTCCTTTTAGGTTACCTAGCCTCATTTTTACTAAACAGAAGGGAATTAAGTATGGGAAATGTTCTAGAGAGGTATGGTGTTTTAGTTACAGTTTCCACTGCTGTGAAGAGACACCATGACCAAGACAACTCTTATAAAGGACAACATTTAGTTGGGGCTGGCTTACAGATTCAGAGGTTCAGTGCATTATTATCATGGCAGCATCTAGGCAGGCATGGCACTGGAGAAGCTGAGAGTTCTATATCTTATTCCAAAGGCAAACAGAAGAAGTTGGTCTCATGGGTAGCTAGGAGGAGGGCCTCAAAGCTCACCCCTACAATGACATATTTCCTCCAACAAGGCCACACCTGAAAGTGCCATTCCCTGGGCTAAGCGTATTCAAAGACCATATATGGTTTTGCTATTTTTTAGAGCTTTCCTTGGTGCTGTGTCATGGTGTTATAAACTTTCTACATCTTCCTTAATGTCCTTGTTTTAATCAAACTACTTTTTTCCTTGGAAAATCTATTACCCTTATAGTTTTTATATCTTCATCTCATTAGAAACACCCATTCACGCCTATACTAACCCTTCCTGTTCTTAATACTACTATAGCATCAATCTTCTATAGACTGGCAGAAGTCTTTACAACAAGCAGCATATATCCGATATACAAGCGGACTTCCTCCAAATTAGCAACAAAAGAGAATCAATCTCGTAAGAGCAGGCAGGATACTAGGCCAAGGGCTTTCATCTTTTAAAAAAATTCTTAGAGTCAAAATTCTTAGACAATGTGCCTCATGAAAAGGTCTTGGGTTCAAAGTGTTTGTGTGGGATAGGGCTAACATCTAAATGGCTCATAAACATGATACAGTGTTCAAGAATAAGCAGAGAATGCCAGTAACAACGAAATGGTAAGAAAATACTCTTGCCAGAATGTAAAGCTCTATATACTATTTGTAGAACTTACTGATGCATTCCAAACTGCTATCAAGTCTGCACACACTCGACAGTTATTATTAGGACAAAGTGTATGAATATCTATAAAGGTCTTAGCACAATGGGATGGCACATGTTAAATAGTAAATGTCAACTGCTTTAATAAAATCAGTAAAATAACCATCCAATATCAAATATGAGAGGTTCGACAGAAGTCTTAGCAGAGTCCTCTGGCCCTTACATTGTCTAAGCACACGAAGATTCAAAGAACTGATTTCTGAGGAAGGCTCCAGAAAATTAACCCATGTTCCTTAGGTTAAATACACAATCATTTATAAAACTTTAAAACTGAGGTGAGACAATTAGCAAGCTGGGAGTCAGAGACCAGAAACAAAAGAACTCCCCTCCCCCATTAAGACATCTCTTCCTTGTTTTGCACTTATTGAGATCAACTGCCTGCTCTGTGCAATCACAAATGAGGAGCATTTTAAATCATTGCCAGCCTCAAGATGAATGAGCACTCGGTAAGCTTCCACCAGGAACATTTGACTGTTACTCTGAGTCTGTTAATGTCCTCCAAGGTCATCTGCACAGTGTATGTGACTACCTCCCCACTAGCAAGAGAATGATCTAAGTCCTAATTAACCACACATGCACAAATAATTTAAAGTTTTGAATATAATCAAGCCCACTCAAACATGAGGTAACAAGCTCCACCACCTGCCCAGTGAGGTCCTGCCTGGCAAGACCACCTGCTACTGCTGGCCAGAGTCTTATATTTTTGCTTCCACATGCACATCTCAAGTTCTTTTCTAAATAAAGCTTTCTTTCTGGCCTGTAATGTCCACTTATAAATTCTTTTACCATGGAATCAATACTGTGGACAAAAAGGACTTGGGTCTCCTTGGTTTCTGTCCTATATAACAGAGTTACTCTAGTTTCAAACTCTTTGTATGATAATTATTGCAACATTTTATTAAGGCAAGAATTAAAAAATATATGAGACAAACAGTTGCTGGCAGAAAGCTTCTATTGTAAAAAGGGATTTCCATGAGATTACAGATGACCTTGGTCAGACTTATCAGCTGAGAGAATCAGCTGAATGAAAGAAACACAGAAAATGAATGGCGGTTGAGCAAACAATTTCAGGAAGATAGACTGAGGAGAGACACATAGGCCCCCATAGCTGCAACAGTTTCCCATTCTCAAGCCTCTCATTCTACCAACTTTTCCCCTTGGTAGACCCCTCAACTTCCTTAGGGAGAGAGGCTGCCCCGTGCTGTGTGCCAATAAACAGTTCCATCTACTGAGGTCAGACTCTGGTCTCTATCGATGTCTTCAGAAATCTAGCAGTTGCCTCTACAATTACAAAGAGATTTTATTTCAGTACTAAAGATATTTTATTAGGAAATATTAACCCCCTAGGCAATCACTTTTTCTAATAATTTGTGTAACTATATTGTATTTAAAAGTAACAAACCAATTTAATTTAATTAAGCACCGAGTACTCTAATTATTCCCTACTTGCTTCCACAGGCTCATCCTCTACCCGCCTTTGTCTAGTTGTGTATTTTCCCTTATTTCTAAAACTCTGCCACTCAGTACTCTCACCCTTTGGCCTCTGGTTGACAACAGGATGAAGGTGAAATAGCATATGACTGCCCAATTCCTTTTCTGCCTTGATCTTCCTGGGCTGCAGGTCGGTTGAATGAGTGTTTCTTCATGCCTGAACTCTCAGATTTCTGGTCATAGTTTAGAGCCTTGCCTCCTCACTTGAGGGACATTCCCCAGCTCTTGTTTCTCTCAGTGATTTATTATCTTTTTTTGAATAACTTCTCCTGCCAACACCTCAGCAAATATTTTCTTCATCAAAATATCTTCAACAAAATCACCCACTTATTGCAACTAGAACTTTCACTAATGTGCCCACCACTTTATTACATGCATATATATGTAGGGTCTCTATCAAATGTGCCCTGTACATAGTAGGCCTCCAATACTGTCTCCATGAGATTCTCCAAAGATCTTTACTGCTATTCTTGTTACAATATTTACAATACTCTATCATTATTAAAGTCAATCTATTTATTACTTGAAGTTGTATATAGATACCACTTTGCCTCTTTCAGTTTTTTAGGTATCAAGAGTTGTTATAAAGGGAGAAGTGAAAAAGGGCTTATGACTTTTAAATACACTAACAAACAAACGCAAGTTAGATCACGAGATTAGGTACGTTCTGTAAGTAAATGACCAAAACTGTGCAATCATATCTTATTTACATACTAAAGGACAAAGAATGACAAGACTACTCAAAATCCCATCTTATTTACTATAATTAAAATGCCCTATTGGAAAGGAAAAATATCTGAATTATCTCTTTAAGTATATTAATTAATTTCTACAGTTTATGTATAGCATAAACAGCTGATAGCACATCCATAGTAAGTGGATGATTTTGTTGAAGATAATTTGATGAAGGAAGTATTTACTGAGGAGGAAATAGAAATTGAAGTCAATCTGAAAAATGTATATATATCCTACACAACTAGCTTTCTACTCTAAAGTTAGCATAAGTACTTTTAATCAAGTTAGATATGGAAATGTTAAGTAAAATGTTAGACATAAGCAGAATTAAATCAAAGCTTAGTTGATATAGGATATTATATCCCAGGAAACACTATTGCCTATCTTTTTCATTCATTAAAATACTCCTGCCATTGGGAGGTGAGCATGGTTGGCATGGGCCTGTAATCCTAGCATTTGGGAGGCAAAGCAGTAGCTAGAGTTGGAGGCCAGCTTGGCCTACAGAAGGAATTTGAAGAAAGCTTATACTACATAAGAAATTTTTGTCTTGATTTTTTTAAAGTCCATCAGTACTTTTATTTATTTATTTTTAATTATCTGTGTATGTGCAAAGAGGCTATTGCTTATGAGTGCAGGTCCCCAGGAATCCAGAAGAGGAAGGTAAATCTCCTGGAGCTAGAGTTGCAGGCAGTTATGAGGTACTCGGCTAGGAACTGAACTCAGGTCTCAGCAGGAAAAACATGCACTCTTCACTATCTATATAGACCTGGTCTTTCTTCTGAAGCACAAATAGTGAGTTATAAATCACCAATAACTTTCTAATCCTCTACATCTGGGAATGACTCATATGGAGAGGAAGCCACATTTCTAATTCCACATGGAGAAAACAGGAAATAAAAGAGAGTCAATCTTTAGTCTGGCAAATGGTTCACACAGAGGAGATTAATTTGACCTGTATGTATGTATGTATGTATGTATGTATGTATGTATGTATGTACGTACATATTCACATGTGGATGTGGACATGTGTGTGTATGTAAATAGAAGACAGAGTTGCAACCTTGGGTAGTGTTCCTTAGACAACAACGACTTTTTTTTCTTTTTTTGAGACAAGGTCTCTTACAGGTCTAGAACACACCAAGTACTACTTGTGAACCTCGAGATCTGCCTGTGTCTAACTCTCCAGTGTTGGGAGAGTGCACTGCTATACTTGGCTTTTCTTAATGTGGGTTCTAGGATAAAACTCAGGTCCTCATGCTTTGCCAGGAAAACATAATGACATGAAGAATGTAATGGAGCCAGGAGTGGTGAAATGTGCCTTCAATTCCAGCACTGAGAGGAGAGAGAGGCGGGAGGATCTATCTCTATGAGTTTCAGGCCAACCTAATCTACATAGCAAGATACAGGCCAGCCAAGGCTACCTATTGAGTCCCCAAGTCAAACAAAAGAAATAAAAAAATCTACAAAACACACACACACACACACACACACACACACACACACACGGCAAACAAAAAAACAAGCAAAACCCATAGAGCTTTTGAACACCCACTGTTTACTGGACAGAACTGTATCAACATGTTCTCTGTATTACTCTGCTGAACAGTAATTCATATTTGCTCAGTAAAATGCTAATTCTTCATTACTAAAATGTAAGTCCTAATCTTCAGGCTAAAAGGCTCTATTTTGGCTTTTCATTTATATTTTTGTTATTGTTTGAGCCAAGGTCTTCCCCGTGAGCGCTTGACTCCAGGACCTCCTGACTCTGCCTGGACTGCAATTCAGTGCCACCATGATTGACTGCTTTTTCTTGGGGTGCTAAGGACCAAGCTTGGGTTTGCACATGCTAGGCAAACAATCTTTCACTCAATTATATCCCCAGTCCTGTTCCAGGTAAGCAAACCCTACTTGATCCAGCCGAAAGAATGAAGGTGTACTTTAATCTTTTCTTTGAATACTTTTGTCTTTGTGTGTGTGTGGATGCTGATGTGCACAGAGGTACATGCACATGTATGTGTGCATGCAGAGGGTAGAATTGTTCTTCTTCAGTTCCTTCATCTTAGTTTCCGAGCTAGGTCTCTCAGTGAACCTGGAGTTCACTGATTTGACCAGGCAGGCTGGCCTGAGAGCTGGGTCTGCCTAGAGCTCAGGTTTGCTGGCGAGCCCTGACACTGGTATTCTAGGTGGGTGTTCAGGATCTGAACTCAGGGCCTCACGTTTGCACAGCAGTGCTTTCCCAACTCAACCATCCCCTCACACCTTTTACTACTTTTTAAACAATGAGATTTTAAAACTAAACTGCTAGTGACAAAATGAGGAAAATCAGATTGAAAAGCAACATAAAAGCTAAATGCAGAATCAGGAATAAAGTTAGTAAAGGTCAGCCATTTTCTACCAACTATACCAAAGTAACTGGATCCCTAAAATTGCTCATACAATGACACACTCAACAATGTATTTAGAAACTTACAGAAATAGAAAGTTGCTAAGTGTCTCAGAAAACTAGGGTATGTGCTGAAAAAATATGGGTAATGTGTTTTTTAAAAACCTATAATACAATGTCATAGATTGTGTAAGTCATTTTAAAAAATATTTTATTTGGGCTCATGATTCTACCCCAAGAGCCAGGGATCATATCTAGTAATGGCCTTTTTGACGAGTTGGTGATATAGGGCCACGCGGCAAGAAATGGGCAAGAAGTGTGTGTATATGTCCTACTGGTCTTTCTTTCTCTTTTTATAAAGCCACGCATTCCATCCCCCTGATGGCTTTATTAACACTGCCCATTTCCCACAGACCCTGCCCTTCTCAATACCTCACACAGGGTAGTAATTAAACTTCAAAATGAATCTTAGGGAGTGAACAAATCATACTTAGAAAGTTTTAGTTGTAAAACATTTTTTTGAAGATTTAGATATGTATGATTCAAAACCCCAGGGTCTATCAGGTGTACCTGTTCCTACAGAAACAATAAACAATCAAACTATAGTCATAGCAGCACATACCTTTAACTCCAGCACTTGGAAGGCAAAACCAGGAAGATCTCTATGAGTTCAAGGTCAGCCTGGTCTACAAAGAAAGTTCTGGACTGGTCAGGGCTACAAAGTGAGATCTTGTTTCAAAAAAGAAGAAAGAGAGAAAGAAAGAAAGAAAGAAAGAAAGAAAGAGAGAGAGAGAGAGAGAGAGAGAGA